>NC_069679.1:37884290-38187321 GCF_023699985.2 Odocoileus virginianus | reverse complement strand
GATGATGCTGTGAAAGTGCCACACTCAATATTCCAGCAAATTTGGAAAACTCAGCAGTGGTCACAGGACTGGAAAAGGTCAGTTTTCATTCCAATCCCAAAGAAAGGCAATGCCAAAGAATGCTCAAACTACCGCACAATTGCACTCATCTCACACACTAGTAAAGTAATTCTCAATATTCTCCAAGTCAGGCTTCAACAGTACATGAACTGTGAACTTCCAGATGTTCAAGCTGGATTTAGAAAAGGCAGAGGAAACAGAGACCAAATTGCCTACATCTGTTGGATCATTGAAAAAGCAAGAGAGTTCCAGAAAAACATCTATTTCTGCTGTATTGACTATGCCAAAGCCTTTGACTGTGTGGGTCACAACAAACTCTGGAAAAGTCTTAAAGAGATGGGAATACCAGACCACCTGACTTGCCTCTTAAGAAATCTGTAGGTAGGTCAGGGAGCAACAGTTAGAACTGGACATGGAACAACAGACTGGCTCCAAATAGAAAAAGGAGTACTTCAAGGCTGTGTATTGTCACCCTGCTTATTTAACTTATATGCAGAGTACATCATGAGAAACACTGGGCTGGATGAAGCACAAGCTGGAATCAAGATTGCTGGGAGAAATATCATTTTAGATAATACCACCCTGATGGCAGAAAGTGAAGAAGAAAAAAAGAGCCTCTTGATGACAGTGAAAGCAGAGAGTAAAAAAATTGGCTTAAAGCTCAACATTCAGAAAACTAAGATCATGGCATCTGGCCCCATCACTTCATGATGAATAGATGGGGAAACAGTGGAAAAAGTTACAGACTTCAGTTTTTGGAGCTCCAAAATCACTGCAGATGGTGACTGCAGCCATGATATTAAAAGATGCTTGCTCCTTGGAAGAAAAGTTATGACCAACCTAGATAGCATATCAAACAGCAGAGACATTACTTTGCCAACAAATGTCCATCTAGTCAAAGCTATGGTTTTTCCAGTGGTCATGTATGGATGTGAGAGTTTGACTATAAAGAAAGGTGAGCACCAAAGAATTGATGCTTTTGAACTGTGGTGTTGAAGAAGACTCTTGAGAGTGGATCAAGGAGATCCAACCAGTCCATTCTAAAGGAGATCAGTCCTGAATATTCATTGGAAGGACTGATGCTGAAGCTGAAACTCCAATACTTTGGCCACCTGTTGGGAAGAACTTACTCATTGGAAAAGACCCTGATGCTGGAAAAGATTGAAGGCAGTGGGTGAAGGGGATGACAGTGGATGAGGTGGTTGGATGGCAACACCAACTCAATGGGCTTGAGCTTGAATAAACTCCAGGAGTTGATGATGGACAGGGAGACCTGGCATGTTGCAGTTCATGGGGTCACAGAATCAGATATGACTGAGCAACTGAAATGAGCTAATAAGGACCTTCTGTACAGCACAGGGAACTTTGTTCAATGTTATTTGGCAGCCTGGATAGAATGGGAATTTGTTGGAGAATGGATACATGTATATGCATGGCTGTATCCCTTTGATGTCCACCTGAAAATAACACAACATTGTTAATCAGCTATACTTCAATATAAAATTAAAAGTTAAAAAACAATAAAAGGCACTAAAATGATGGAGTGATTAATAACCAGTGGTTGGGGTTTAATCTTCCTGGACCTCAGGTTCCTTGTCTTCAAAAATGACGTTTTGGACATAATGGCGTTAAAACTTAAAAATGGTAGAGTTGTGTCATCTAGCTCTTGTAATACTCCCCTCCTTGCCCCTTAACTAAATCTGGCTGGTTTCAATGTGGGCATTTTGTCGAATAGAGTAGATAGCCTACAGAGGTTGGAAGGATGATTATCAGTGCTTTAGTCCACAGTGGACCCTAAAAATGAGACACTCCCGGTCTGACTTCCCTCCTGTGGCCAGTTTCTATTATGTTCTTACCAAGAGGGGTTCGTATAAGATCTCCAGTGACTTATCTCCCTTATTTTTAGTTCCTGGGTGAGTGCTTACTTTTCAGTTCAAGAAATCTTCTAGGTCTCAAGACAAGGAATATTTTTTTTAATCTCACTTTTTATGAAATTATGAGTCATTAAGCACATTAGCATCAGAAACCCAAGATCCCCCTCTTATCACTTTTTCATTTCTTCAAAGATTCTGCAGGTAAGGAAGGGCTTTAAATATTTGCCCTTGAAAAGACAGGAGAACCTGATTGCAGTTATTTGCAAGAAAATGGTTTTCAAAAGCACAGCTTTTACAAAGTTCATTGCTGGTCTTTGCTTCATCCACCAGTTCAGGGAGCAGACAAATCTCCTTTGTCATAAAACCTGCTAAGTTTTCAAGCAAGCCCTCCTTTCTATAGAGTTGACTGAAACTTAATCCATAATATCTTGAGAAGATTCTTCTTAATTTTCTGAAAATGTTTTTTTTTCCCCCACTTAATAGATCTGGCCACAAACTAACATATTAGCAAAATCCATAGCTAACTGTAAAAGTAATCTGTTCCTATTGCTTTAGTTGCTAAATTGAGTCCATCTCTTTTGCAACCCCTTGGACTGTGACCCACCAGGCTCCTCTGCCCATGGGATTTTTTAGGCAAGAATACTGGAGAGGGTTGCCATTTCCTTCTCCAGGGTATTGTCCTGACTCAGGGATCCAACCTGCATCTCCTGCATTGCAAGTGGATTCTTTACTGTCTGAGATACCTGGGAAGTGCCCCCTTCCCCATTAATGTTCGATACTCTAAATACAGTAGATATTTCAAACCATACAACTAATTTGGACACTGAGTCCTAGTGAGTTCATGTCCCAAGTCAAAAGCAACTCAGTTGGTAAGCAGCAAAGCTTACACCCATGTCAGACCAAATCCAAATTCAATGCTCTTCTCTCTGCTTATTTTCAAATTTGAGAACCAAGATTCTGTTTACATTTCTATTTACAAGTCTCATTGTGTGTGTTAAGCAAGATATTTTGCAATTATTTGTCCATGGATAAAAAGGTGTGTGTTTAGGCTTCTCATGTCTTGCACTTTATTTCCCATTAACGATGTAGCCTCAGGCATGTGTTCCTGTGAGCATCCATTCATGAGTGACCTGTAATCAGTTCATAAGATGATTGTGTAAAAGAAATTTCCTGTTACCAATGATGCTTGAAACCCAGCTACTAGAACACTGTGTGACTGTTATGTGCATATATCTACCAACATTCTGTTTTCTCTTTAACTTGGATCTCCCTATCTTCCCCTGAAACATTATCTTTCACCTTTAGGTTTATGTGCAAAAATGCAAAGACAGACAGACCCTAGGATGGGGATGGGGATGGGGAGGACATAGGCAGCTGAGCATCACAAGAGAGAAAAAGAGGTAAAATCTCACTCCTTCAAGCCTAGCCCTTGCTGCTCTTACCCATTATGGAACAAATAAGGCTAGTGATATCACGGAGCCCACAAAACTCTGTTACAGTTGAAACAGCAGCTCACTGAAGGTCAAATTTATTAGATTCTCCTTTTTAACCTTGCAGGATGGTTGAAGAAAAACTTCCAATTTTTACCATGCACTCTCTTCTGCAATTCCTTCATCTAAACCAAGAAAACTGAGAAAGGGTACTTGTATCCATCTTTGCTGGCATCAAGTTCAAGTCTATGTCCAAGAAGCTATGCATCTTCTTATTTTGAGACTGGTTAGTAGTTCAGAGAGGTGATTTTGCAATGATGTTGTAGGGAAACCCAGGCTGCCAAGTTCTGCAGGACACTTTAAAAGTGGACTGCTAGGCTTAGAGTTTCATTTTTCACTTTTTTTCTTCTTCTATTTTTCACCCATTAAATTAACTTAAGAACTTCATTTGTGGTTCTATTCTATCTTATTCTGGCTCTTGCAGTCACTCTTCTGAGATGCTCATGCTCTTCGCTGTAATCAAGGTCACACTTAAAAAGGGATTTTATTTGATTGGAGTTCTGGGATGGTAATGTTTTCAGTGTAAAGGTTCAGCTACTGTTTTAGAGGACTGGACTTATATGAGGGTAAGACTGAGGGTCTCAACTTAGAGAACAAACTTATGATTGTTGGGGGGAAGGGATAGCTAGGGAGTTTGGGATGGATATATACACACTGCTATATTCAAGATGGATAACCAATAAGGCCCTACTCTATAGCACATAGAACTTTGCTCAATGCTGTGTGGTAGCCTGGATGGGAAGGGGGGAGAGGAGATACATGTATATGTATGGATGACCCCCTTCGATGTTCACCTGAAACTATCACAACATTGTTAATCAGCCATACTCCAATACAAAATAAAAAAGACCAAGAGTCTCAGGCCAGGGAGGACCTGCATGAGTCCTCTTCTCCAAGTAGGATATCTTTCAACCTCAGCTGGCCATCTAGGGGGCTAGGTAAGAAGGTCTGTAACATGAGGATAAATACATCACCCCTGTTAGCTAAACAAAGCATAAAACTGGCCTTTGCCACGTTCTGTCAGCTGACCATCACTGTGAAGGGAAAACCACACACACTCACACAAGGTCATCCAACCGTGAGAGAAATCCTATAAACTGAAGAAGTGCAACACGGGCTGAACATGAGAAGTACTTGGGGAGCTTTACAAACTCCTGAAGCCCAGCCTATCCCACTCCTGGACCCTGGGAGTCTGACTTAACTGGTCTGAAATGGGGCTTAGGGCTCAGAATTATTTCAAAGTCCCCAGGTGATTCTCACGTGCATCTAGGTCCAGAGCGCCTGCTCAAAATCCAGCGCCTGAGTGAACCTGGCACTAGATACATTGCACAAACTGCTTAATGGACACGGTTGCATGAAGAAAAGTCCCCAGTGTGTGAATGGTAAGCAGCAGCATCCCAAATTCCTCACTGCTTCTTCCTGTAGTCCCAGAGGGCAGGAAACCCCTTCCAGTGATTGCTTCCGAAGGAGACCTGATACACGTCAGCAACAAGAGTGACAGTTAAAACTGAACACTGGGCCTGTGGCCCAGATGCCACAGGACCGGCAGAGTCTAAATTCCCTCCAACAGTGACCTGGGTTTAGCAGCAGGCAGAGGATACAGTCATATCAGAGTGTCTACAGGGTCCAAAGCGAGAAGATATAATAGGTGCTAGAGATGAGCAAAACCAAGAGGACTTAATGACAACAACAAAAGCCAACAGCTCACTTTGTTTTTAGAATGGAACAAGCCAGGAGCTGCTTGCCTTAAGAGCAGAGGGTGGGGGGAGGGGGGCTATGCCTGAACATTCCCAGCAAATTCAGAAATTTGGGGTTGCAATGGACAGACAGTCTATAAAAGATCATTTCCCTCCCCATTATCTTTGAAGATCCAAATTCATGATCTTATCAACCACTGATGTCATGCGGGGGTGGAGGTGGTGGGCAGGAACTCTCATGTCTCTTTTGTAAGGGAAATATCTGGAGTCCAAGGTTCCTGCTGAAAGGAGCTAGGTGCTGCCAGGCTGACATGGGGACAGAGCAGAATGCAGGCTTCTTGCAAGCAGGTGGGTGGTACTAACTGGCCAGCATAGGTGCCTGGCTCACATCCAGGAGACAGAGCTTGCTTGAACTCGTGTAGCAAGAAATACCACTGTTATATGGTGGCTGCTGCAGACAAGAAGGTGAGGGGAAGGAGGAAGCTCTCCAGGCTACAACTCTACATCTGCCAAAAACAGAGCTTGTTAGAAGGAATAAGGCTTCTCAATGATAGGGGAAAGAAAGGATTCTTTCTCCAAACTCCTTCCATTCACTAACGTCCCAACATGCAAAAAAGACATTCCATTAAGAAGTGGTATTAGAAATAAGGAATAGAGTCACAACTATGTTTTGGAAAAGGGAAAATAATTGGTTCAGGCAAGGGGCACCACCTTGGCAAACCCAAGACAGCTCACATCAGGGTATATGCTTGTCTATTATAGAACAAATGGTAATATCTGAAATAATGAGGTCGCCCACACTTTTGGGAAAGCCTAGGACCATCTAAATCACCCAACTGGCCTGAAAAGCCAGAAGCAAATCAGGCTCTCAACTCAACTCTCAACTCATGAGATGAACGGGGTCTGCTACCTGCACTTTTCCCCAGGTAATGGTGCAGAGTACATCATGAGAAATGCTGGGCTGGAGGAAGCACAAGCTGGAATCAAGATTGCCAGGAGAAATATCAATAACCTCAGATATGCAGATGACACCACCCTTATGGTAGAAAGTGAAGAAGAACTAAAGAGCTTCTTGATGAAAGTGAAAGAGGAGAGTGAAAAAGTTGGCTTGAAGCTCAACATTCAGAAAACTAAGATCATGGCATCCGGTTCCATCACTTCATGGCAAATAGATGGGGAAACAGTGGAAACAGTGGCTGACTTTATTTTTCTGGGCTCCAAAATCACTGCAGATGGTGACTGCAGCCATGAAATTAAAGATGGTTACTCCTTGGAAGGAAAGTTATGACCAACCTAGATAGCATATTAAAAAGCAGAGACATTACTTTGCCAACAAAGGTCAGTCTAGTCAAGGCTATGGTTTCTCCAGTGGTCATGTATGGATGTGAGAGTTGGACTATAAAGAAAGCTGAGCGCCAAAGAGATGCTTTTGAACTGTGGTGTTGGAGAAGACTCTTGAGAGTCCCTTGGATTGCAAGGAGATCCAACCAGTCCATCCTAAAGGAGATCAGTCCTGGGTGTTCATTGGAAGGACTGATGTTGAAGCTGAAACTCCAATACTTTGGTCACCTGATGCGAAGAGCTAACTCATTTGAAAAGACCCTGATGCTGGGAAAGATTGAGGTCAGTAGGAGAAGGGGATGACGGAGGATGAGATGGTTGGGTGGCATCACCGACTCGATGGACATGGGTTTGGGTGGACTCCGGGAGTTGCTGATGGACAGGGAGGCCTAGCATGCTGTGGTTCATGGGGTCGCAAAGAGTTGGACACAACTGAGCGACTGAACTGAACTGAATGGTGGTAATGGGTTCTCCAGGAAGCTGGGCACTTTGAAGGTAGGGGTGTGGCAGGGTTCCCACCTCCAGCCACCAGGTTTACCCTAAGCTTCAGGTAAGTCTGGACTCTCCCACACTATGACATTCAGTGTGAGGTCTGCACAAGCAAGACCAAGGAGCCTCCAGGAAGAACATGCATTCTAAGGAGAGAGTGAATCAAAGTGCATGTATCTGAGTCAGAGAATGGGCCAGGATCTGAGGGAGGGGTGACTCTGAGTGGACCACAGCATCTCTGGCCCCAACTGTCCTGTGCTTCATGGGATAATGGCCACAATTGCATGAGTGAGGAAAAACAAAATGAAACAAAAACGAGCAAAGACCACCCACGGGCAGGGCCTCTTGGCACAAGGGCATTCTGGCTGCTTTGCTGCGTCCACCTCAGCAGAGGGAGTTGGTACCTAGGTGAGGGTACTGGGGGAGCTGCAGCACTGACGGCACCTTGAACAGACAGGACACAGGGTCTCGGGGACCCTGGGGAAGCTTTCTGTGGGCATTGGAAGTGTCATCAATGATCTCAATAGGGAGCAGCTATCCATCCCCTTGGCCACTCATGGGCATCTCTGGCAGTAGATGATGCTTTCAACTAATCTGCTATTTTTAGCATCAGTAGATTCAGAAGGTGTCACCACTGAAAGACCACAAGGAACATGAAGGCAGCCAAGATGACTAGGTCACCTGAGATATATCCGGAGACTCCCAACTTACTTAAAAGATCATTTAGGAAGGGGAGGGATTAAAGCTCTTTCCAGAATCGGTGGGAACACAATGATTTGGTGACCCTATTTTTTATTCCCAGGCAAACATGACCCAAAAAATACAAGATACAGGAGTTAAAGAAGGAAAAGAAAATTGAATGGAAATTTTTCTTTTTCTGGTGATGCAAATGCAAGGCATCATCTATCACATAAGAGATGTGAATTTGATCCCTGGGTTGGGAAGATTCGCTGGAGGAGGACATGGCAACCCACTCCCGTATTCTTTTCTGCAGAATCCTGTAGACAGAGGGGCCTGGCGGGCTGTAGTCCATAGGATCGCAGAGTCAGACACGACTGAAGCAACCTAGCACACATCTATTCCAAAGAAACAAAATCTTTTTTTTTTCTCTCTCCCCCTCCAAGATGCCAACATTTATAAATGAGTTATAGAGCTTACTTCTGGAAGGAAAAACGTTCTCCATGGTTCATTTCCTCAGTCACTCAACAAAGAGTAAGTAAAAAGAGATGAAGCTCCCAGCTAGTGCCAGCCTCTGACGGGGATAAATAAGAACAACAAAACACAACACGTAATTCATGCCAGACATTTTAGCACATGCAACTGCATTTTCTCCTTATGACCACACTGTGACAAGCATTGTTTATCTATTTTAAAGCTGGGAAAACTGAGGAAGAGAGAAGTTAAGTGGCTTCACCAAGATCATACAGACATCAAGGGGCCAGCTATGGAGAACAGTGTGAGGATTCCTTAAAAAACTGGAATTGGAACTGCCATATGACCCAGCAATCCCACTCCTGGGCATACACACCGAGGAAACCAGATCTGAAAGAGATACATGCACCCCAATGTTCATCGCAGCACTGTTTATAATAGCCAGGACATGGAAGCAACCTAGATGCCCAACAGCAGACGAATGGATAAGGAAGCTGTGGTACATATACACCATGGAATCTTACTCAGCCATTAAAAAGAATTCATTTGAATCAGTTCTAATGAGATGGATGAAACTGGAGCCCATTATACAGAGTGAAGTAAGCCAGAAAGATAAAGAACATTACAGCATACTAACACATATATATGGGATTTAGAAAGATGGTAATGATAACCCTATATGCAAAACAGAAAAAGAGACACAGATGTACAGAACAGACTTTTGGACTCTGTGGGAGAAGGCGAGGGTGGGGTGTTTCGAAAGAATAGCATCGAAACATGTATATTATCTAGGGTGAAACAGATCACCAGCCCAGGTTGGATGCATGAGACAAGTGCTCAGGCCTGGTGCACTGGGAAGACCCAGAGGGATCGGGTAGAGAGGGAGGTGGGAGGGGGGATTGGGATGGGGAATATATGTAAATCCATGGCTGATTCATGTCAATGTATGACAAAACCCACTACAATATTGTAAAGTAATTAGCCTCCAACTAATAAAAATAAATGAAAAGAAAACAAAATAAAACAAAACATCAAGGGGCCAGAACCAGGTCACATACTTGGATTTTCCAATTCTAGATGCAGATTTTTGCCATCCCTCCACCCCTAAGTAACCCCCATGTGGAGTACAAAAATATGGCCCTATTCCAAGCTTTTAGTGAGACATGAGACAAAGCAGAAATAGGGACAGAGGTAGAGATCAAACATATGGATACTACTAGGGAAAACAGAGGGTAGGATGAACTGGAGATTGAAATTGATATATAGACACTATTGATATTATGTATAAATTAGATAACTGATGAGAATTTACTGTTTAGCACAGGGAACCTAGCCAATAAGTATTACTGATTCAGGGCTTCCCTGGTGGCTCAGTGGTAAAGAATACGCCTGCCAATGCAGGAGATGTGGGTTTGATTCCTGGGTCAAGAAGATCCCCTGAAGGAGGAAAATGGCAACGCACTCCAGTATTCTTGCTGGGAGAATCCCATGAACAGAGTAGCCTGGTGGGCTGCAGTCCATGGGGTTGCAAAGAATCGGACATGTCTGTGTGACTGGGCGCAAGCCGTGAATGAGGAGAAGAAATAGGAATATTCTTCCTAAGGTGAACCAGAGTGACGGCGTACAACACGACGGTGTGGCCCGCCACTCATTCTCTCCTTCACAGACAGCTCCAAAGCCACTAGCATGTGCCAGGCCCTCTGCTATGTCCGGGAGTACACATCCACCTAAGCCATGGTTTCTCTCTCCAAAAAGCTCACAGCCTCATGTGAGGAGGCAGTTGAGCCTCATGTGGGGAGGCAGTTGAACCCCACGTGATTCCCAGGCCAGCCAAATTGTCTTTCCTATCCACAATGAAAATGTTGTCAGTTCTCAGTCCAAATCTTGCTTGGCTTCTCAAGTCAGGCTGCTTATCAGCACTGCCTCACAGAGATAAAACCTCTCAGTCTAGAGCTAAAGGGGAAAAAACTCGACCTGCAAAAACAAACTGCCCAAACAGCATTTCCTCACAGCTTCACTTCAGCGCCACGGCTTCCTAGATGGCTCAGTGGTAGAGAATCTGCCTGCCAGTACAGGAGACATGGGCTCAATCCCCGTGTTGGGAAGATCCTCTGGAGGAGGAAAAGCTAATCCACTCCAGCATTCTCGCCTGGAGGATTCCACGGTCCGAGGAGCCTGGCAGGCTACAGCCCATGGGATCACAAACAGTTGGACAAGACTCAGCAGCTAAAAAACAACAATCATCCCACTCAGGAGAAGGCCACATAGCTCGCAACCTGATCACTAGAGCAGCTGCTCTGAATGAGAACATGGGGCATCAATGCAGAGATGGCTCCACTCCTGTTCTCATCGCTGAGACCTTGTCTGAATCCTGGAGTTGAATTCTCCCTGCAGGACTCTGGGGACAGGGGAAGGGGATGCTTTCTAACCCTCTCCTCAGTACCTGGAGTCTGGCTGCAGACCCCATATTGGGGTGTTAGAAAAGGCATTGACACACTCCTACAAATCACCAGCATTACATTTTCCACTCTGCAGCCTCCTTACATCTTTATCTGCACTTGGTTTCTAAGTGAAGTCAACTGATAAAGCTTCAATTTCATACCATCTGTTATGTGTCACAAACACTGGTTTTGCAAAAGGGATGAAAAGAATCTTTTAAGGCTATGGAAACTTTCTGAATAGTTTCAAGCTCTGCAGGCTAGAGGTTAAATCTTAAAGAGTCTCTGGATATACTCAAAGGGAAACTTTCCATAAACGTAAGGGCAGGACTCCCATTCTCCTTAGATGTGGATGGTGAAGGCTTTTGTTCGGTTGAAATATGTTTTGGGAGGAAGGTTCTGATTTGGTCCCCAGTGAATCTGGTATCCATCACCTATGGGCTTATATGGGGTTTCTGCTGGATTTAACAAGAGTGGAAACAGCCTGCAGCCAAAAACTTCAAGGGGAAATCCTATTCAACCTCCATGTGGAAGGAGAAACATCACTTTTTCTTGAACACATTCTACGAGCCCAGGCAGAACTAATTATTTCTCTGGAGTCCCTCAAACACTGTGTGGGTATTAATCAGCTCTCATCACACTCTGAGCTGGACGGTGAGCTCCTTGAGTACAGGGCCACCCTTTCTCTCACCACCCATCCAGGAATTGGCAGAGTTTAATTCAAGGTAGTTATGAAAGAAAACTGGGTATTTTACTCTAGCTATTTCTTGTGTTGACATTTATGTGGGTTTTCTGTTTCTCTAAAGGTGATTTCACTTACATGTATTATTTTAGATTATTGAAATTTCAGATGAAGAACTACGAACATTATAGTATTTTACATGTAAAACCTTCAGCATACTGTGGCTACAAAGTAGGTGCTTAATACATATTAACTGTTAGTTGTATTGTTACCATATATAACATACTTCGTTGTTGTTGTTCATCCACTAAGTCATGTCCAACTCTTTGCAACCCCATGGAATGAAGAATGCCATGCTTCCCTGTCTTTCACCATCTTCCAGGATTTGCTCAAACTCATGTCCATTGAGTCAGAGATGCCATCCAACCATCTCATCCGCTGTTGTCCCCTTCTCCTCCCGCCTTCAGTCTTTCCCAGCATCAGCATCTGTTCCAATGAGTCAGCTCTTCACATTAGGTGGCCAAAGTATTGGAATTTTGATATTCAGAACATATATATCATGCAAATATTTTCAAAAAGCTGCTAAATATTTTCAGGAATTCAACAGTGAACACAAATTCAGATGTGTACAGTATAAAAAAATGTATGAGCTGTTTTTTATAAAGTTTCAACTGCTGGGTTTTGCTGGTAAAGAAATGGAGGCTCAACCAGTGAAGTGTGTCCCTCAAGGCCATAGAGCCAGGATGGAACCAAAGGAAGAATCAGAGGCAGCAAAGCAGTCTGACTTCCAATCCTGATGTCCCAAAGCCTCTTTGGTTCTTGTCTGCAGCGTTCTAACATGTCTTTAGTTATCCGTTTTTGTTTATTCCACTGAGTAAAGGACAGTTTACATATGTACGCTCTCTGGAGGGGCCAGATGATGTCTGAAATTGCAATAATGGTAGGCAAGCTTTTAAGCGGGATGGTGTATTACTGAAAACAGAAAATCATAAACAACGTTGTAATCGCTGGCACAATTTCAAACAAGATTGCTTTACCTAGTTTTGTTTTCTTTCCTGTTAGATAATTTCACCAGCAGGTTTGTAACAAAAAGAAGCAGAGAAAGTAGTGTCTCTCACTAGAAATTTAATAGCATTATGTGCAGGGATGAATAGAAGTATTTCTCTCATTTTGATCATGCCTTGCCCACAGTATGAACTCGATAAATGCTTATTCAATCGAATTATTATTACAATAGCTTGTTGCTTTTTTCCACTGGGCAATAATAACTTTCATTTGTATAATGCTTTCCCGCTTACAAAGCATATTTTTCATGTATTACCATTTTATTCTCATAGCAATTCCAAAAGGTAGATATTAATTTCTTCTTTTTACAAATCAAGAAGCAGAGGCCTAGGTAAGTTAGATCATTTGCTCAAGGTCATAACTGTTCACAAGGTGTTGATTTGTTAGGACACAATGACAATTTAGGAAAAAAGAAAAAGGTCTTTCAGGGGAGACAGTATGGCAGAGTGATTGAGAGTTTGGGCTTTGGAGGCTTTCCTGGTGCCTCAAGTGGTAAAGAATCCACCTGCCAATGCCAGGGGCACGGGTCCAATCCCTGGTCTGGGATGATGCCACACTCCGTGGAACAGGTAAGCCTATGTACCACAACCACTGAACCTGCACTCTAGAGCCTAGGAACCACAACTGCTGAAGCCCGCACACCCAAGAGCCTGCGCTCTGCAACAAGAGAAGCCCATGCACTGAAACTAGAGAGTAGTCCCAGCTCACTGCAACTACAGAAAAGCAAAGAAGACTGGAGGAGTTCCAGCTCGCACCAACTACAGAAAAGCAAAGCAGACTGAACACAGGCAAAAATAAATCTTTAAAAAAAAAAAAGAGTTTGGGCTATGAACTCCAACTGCTTCAGCTTATTTATTTTAAAAAAGTTTTGTGGCAGAATATACAAAACAATATTTAATATTTTACCTATATTTAAGTAAACAGTTCAGTGGCATTAAGTACACTGTTGTGCAACCATCACCACTACCCAGCATCCCCAACTGAGAGCCTGGATTAAGCAAATTATAACTACTAGTCTATTTTCAAAGACATGTATTCAATATCATCACATCTAGTCTGCTATAAATAGTAGAGCAGGTTGTGAGTTAGGGGGCTTCCCAGGTGGTGCAAGTGATAAAGAACTCATTTGCCAGTGCAGGAGATGAAAAGGATACGGGTTCAATCCCTGGGTTGGGAAGATGCCCTGGAGGAGGGCATGGCAACCTGCCCCAGTATTCTTATCTGGAGAATCCCATGGCCAGAGGGGCCTGGCGGGCTACAGTCCACTGGGGTGGCAGGCTACAGTCCACAGAGTTGGACATGAATGAGCACACGCACACACACATACACATACACTGTGAGTTCAGGGTGCAGTCTATGGCTCAAGCCTCTGAAGGCCTGGGTGTGAGTCCTGGTTCTGCCCTCTACCATTGACAAGATATGAGAACTTCTCTCACCTTTGGGGTGGCCTTCTGCTATGAAACAGGACAGTAACTCTAGTCCTGTCACAATCATAGTGTTGCTATGTGAAGTCAAGTGACATTTGAAGGGAATGTACTACACAGTCTATCAGGTGTGATGCAAATACATTCATTCATTCATTCACAGCTTGTGGCAGCACGTCTGCTGAGTGCCAAGCTCCGTGCTGAACATTGGTGATCTAAAAACCCTAAGGGTGCAGAGGAGACAGACATGTAAAATGACAAACGATTACACTAGGATATGAATTCAAATAAGGTATTATTACAATGTGCCTATGGCTGAAGTAGACACCTTGGGGACTCCAAGATCACTTTAAAAATGTGAAGGCAGACTGCAATCTTGTTGGAAAGATTAACATTCTCATAACACCCCCATTTAGGAACTTTGCCAAGAAAGGCAGGTGAAGACACCATTGTGCCTGTTACCTTTCTTCCGGGAAGAGGGAAGAAGCTCTAGGAGGCAGAGGGCCTCTGTACCTAGAGTCCCATCAGGTCTATAACACCATGTGATTCCTCAGCTCTTTCTCCCATCAGTGCAGTGGTGAGACCTGATGTCCCAGGATTTGTTGTAGTTCAAGTAGACACTTATGGAAGATATACTATGTGCTAGCCTTTGTGTCTGATAAATAGAGATGGAAAGGACAACTTGCTCAGACCCCAAGGGGACTGCAGTTCAGTGGGGCAGGCACACTCAGATATTAATTATTCTACTCATGGATGAGATACAGGTAAGCAAAGTGCTCAGTGTTAAAATGGTGAAAGGCCCCTTGGCCCAAATGGAGAAGAGAAAACTTCCTGGAGGAGGTGATATCTCATCTTAGTTTTAAAAGTTAGGTAGATGGAAAGGAAATGATGAGGGGGGGCTGGTAGGACAGAAAAGGGAAGGATGCAAACAAAAGGTAAAAACTATTCTGCAAAAGAAAACCACTTAGCCCAGTGAACTGCTACATTTTTTCCCTCAAATATAAATACCTGGTCTCAAAATATAAACACATTATGTCACCTACTTTTCATGGTTTGTCTCATAAGGAGCTTTGTAAACATAACTAATAGTCAAAATTACCTGTGAGGTATGTTTGATATCAGAATCGTCTTTTTATTTTCCTGAACCAGAAGGGAAGAATTACTGATCCACTTTGATTCAATGTCTCCTTTGAAAACATTCATCTGCTTTATTTCTCCAGTTGCATAAATAAATTATTCAGAAACCTGACTATGGGAGCATACAAATCTAAAATCTGAGCTAGAATATTGGTGGTCAAAGGTTCCTCTCTCATTATAGAAGATGTTTGATATAAATATTAATTTTCTGAAAGTGGTGCTGGCAGAGCTTTCACACAAAGAATGTTCATCCTGGATTAAACATCAGACTCAAATTACCTGAACCTTCACATGTATGGAGATCAAATTCCATTTCATTCTGATAAGAAGCGGCCCTGGGGAGTCATTCTGGATTTAGCAGGCTAATGTGGTCCACGGCCTCTTTACCAAAATATATGACTGTCGAAAATATTACTGTGGCCTAATTGCCTTGGCAAGAGGTGGCGAAAGAAGGAAGTGGGATTTTATAATAACCTACATGATATAAATTCTGCCCCAATATACAACTATTTATTAATTGCCTAGTATACGCTTAGCGTAACACAGATGTTCATTCAGTGATACCTTAGAGTACTTATTTTTCCCAAACCCACCTCCCCCCAGAGAAAACTGAACCACAGAGGAATACACATCTTATTCAAGGTCACATAGCTAGGATTTTGTAATGGTTGTTGGGAGAGTAAATGAGATAAAACATGTTAAATGCTCAGTACGGTGATGGATAACTAAGCAATAATGTTGGCCACTGTCATCATTAAGAAAATCTAACTTAACTTATGTCCACAAATATGTATCCCTTGGAAAATGTACCATGTGGGAATAAGCTTCCTGATTGTTGGTCAGGGTGTGACACAATGCTTGACGTCTGCTCGACTGGTTTGCATAGCAACTTGGTGCAGGCACACTCTTGAGGGGTTGGCAAGACCCAAGACAGGGAACGGCTCTCACTTTCTGGGTCATGTGGACTAGATTCTCTCCCAACAAAACAAATTATCACAAGTCTTCAGACACTGCCAAAGTCTGCATATTGGCACATCTACTAGACCTGTACCTGCTAATAGATCCCATGGACACGTTCCAAAGCTAATTATGTGCCATATTTTGGAAACTTCAAACACCAGGGTTACTAGCCTGCATACTACAGCCATTCCTATTGGGCACTATTGTGCAGAAGGAATAGTAATTCAGTGTTCCTCCTCTTTCCCTTTATGTCTGTTGGACAGAGGACTCTATTAGCTATTCTGTGACTGTCTCTGTGTGACACACACAGAGACAAACAGAAATAGAAAAAACCCCAAAGAGGTCAAAGAAAATATTTTTAAAAAACATTGTTTCCCTGAAACATTCAGACAATGGCAGTTAAAGTGGGTGGCTTAGCCTGCCTAATTTGAATTTTGGAACTCTGAAGGAGAGGCTTAGGAGAGCTGGGCTTGAGTCTTACTTCGACCAAAAACTTGATAGTGACTTTGCTTCCATTTCTTCATCTGTCAACAAAAAGTTTTCAACAAACTCAGAGTGTCCCTAAGCGCCACAGAACACAAATGCTGGGAGATATTTCTGGGAGACTTGACAAAAAGGGTTTCTTTACCAAAAACACACACATACACACACACACAACAACAACAAAACCCCATAAATAGGGCTAATATTTACATCCCTTTCTAAGAGTATCACAGTGCTAAGGCCAGTACCAGTGTCAAGTCGCTTCAGTCGTATCTGACTCTTTGTGACCTCATGGATTGTAGTCTGCCAGTCTCCTCTCTTCTTGAGATTCTCCAGGCAAGAATACTGGAGTGGGCTGCCATGCCCTCCTCCAGGGGATCTTCCCAACCTAGGGATCAAACCCAGGTCTCTTATGTCTCCTGCATTGGCAGGTGGGTTCTTTACCACTAGCGCCACCTGGGAAGCCCATCACAATGCTAATGGTAGTTTATTGAAGATTCTGAAATTCCAGATGCAAACAGACCTGTTATTGCTCTTCAAGTCACCATGTCCAAATTTAGTGGACCGTGATACGTGACACCTTTAAACATCTTGGGAAACTGGTGGGACACATTTTTAGAAATATTGGATTAAATGCTCCTGGAGGTTCCCTGTGACACTGGATCCCATGATCCTCCAGAGAAGGTTTCATTTTTGCCATGGAGGTTTATGGTAGAGACACATGATTTGTGAACATCTCTTTCAGTTCTTCTTCCATCTTATACCTAAGACCTCAGCATTGCCCATGACTCGGATTGGCAATGGGAGGCAGGGAGCTCGGCACAGGAGAAAAAGTTCAGTGCTTCTAGACTCTCCAGCAGCCCAGAGGGGCTGTAAAACTGTCCTCTGAAGTCCCCACACTACATGGAAGCAGGACTTTCTGTGGAATGAGGAAAACATTTCCTGAAACTAAGACTTGAGGTTTTAGTCACTTCTTCCCAGCTGATGGATCCACCTGGTTTTATATCCCCTGCTCACCGCTACAGAGACTAGTTTTGGGACCCCCCTCCCACTCCAAGATGATGATTCCATACAGATGAGTAGATAGACTTTATCATAACATCGTCAGCCTATGGCTGATATATTTAACAAAAATATTACTCTTATAAAATTCCCATGGCCAAGGGAGCCTCTGGAAGCAAAAGTGCTTTTCATTTTCATTTTCCCTGTCCTCCTGAAGCCATCCTCAATGCTGGGTGACTCTTGTCGGAAGCAGGGCTAGAGATGATGTAGCACTTTAAGTATGTACTGATTTAACTCACACATTTATGCACCTGATTAAAAATAAAGCACCATTCCGAAAATGGTCTGGTTGAAGGTTTGAGTCACTGGACGTCTGACTAGAGGCCTGTCCAGGGATCTAATGATGAGGGCAGGGACTGGAGGTTTAAATGGCCAGGGAAGATAAACTGCGGGCACTCTAGCTTTCCCTTAAAATCCATTACCACCCTGCCACACCCTGGCGTGCACACACACGCACACACAGCATCTAAAAACACTTTCTCCTTTCCTATTGCACAAAGTGCTCACTCCTCTGGGTGACTCTGATGCCGCCCCCCCCCGCCCCCCGCCAAAGGCTGGCTTCACTTGATTCCTTCTGCTTGAAATGCATTCCCCTCACTCTCCACAGTTCTGCTCTTTGCTCTCAAACAAGCTTTATCTCACTATCATTATCACTGCTGTGAAGTTCTGTGCTTTCTAGGTGTTAATTCAGGCAATCCTCAAAGGCATCCTTTGAGACAGTTACTATTGGGTTGGCCAAAAAATTCGATCGAGTCTCTCCATAATATCTTCTGTGAAAATCCCAACGAACTTTTTGGCCAACCCAATATTATTATCATTTTTTACAGTTAGGGAAACTGAGGGATGAAGAGAGCAAGTAACTTGCCTGAGGTCACACTGTTAGGCAGATGTACAGCTGGAATTAAAGACCAAGCAATCTCTCTCCAGTCATCACTCTTAAGTGAAGAGACTAGGCCTATCTTGTCATTTTCTCCAAATCTGACCAATCCTTTAAGATCAAGCACAGATCCACCTCCTTCATGAAGCACACTCACAGAGTTCAGTCTGTCTTCCTCGGATTTGCTACACTCTCACTCACCATCTCTGACTCCTGCTGTTGTCATGCTGAGCCGTGTGTGTGAATGGCTCCTGATCTGACCGTGAGCCTTCTGAAGTCAGGAATCAGGCAAAGTATTAGGTCTACATCTGCTATAAAGCCCTGTACAGAAAGCGGTACAGGGTATATCACGCTCTAAAAGAAACCTGTTCACAGGTGAGTTCTGTGATGGCCTTTTGGAGGCACTAAACCACCTTGCTCAATCTCCCCATTCCCACAACATAGACATACCAGGTCCTGTGAGCCAACATCCACAGCAAAGAAACAGAAGCTAACAAGATGTTTATCACTCGACGATATACATGACAGACACTTCAAAGTCGAGTGCCAATCCTCTAAAGCAAACACTTCTGTGTCACCATGATGCATCTGAGCTGCTACTTTAGATCTGGCCTAGGATATGAATGGGCAGGAGCCTCTTCCCTTTCTGAGACGTCTCTGGCTCTGAATGGTCCAAAGGCAAGGAGAAGGCCGGAGGGGGAAGAAGCCATTATGGTTTTAATGGTTTAATCCTCAGATATATGTTGTCAGCCTGGCCTACCTCCCGGAGCACTGAGAACCGCCAGCTCAAGCCAACACAAGCTCCAGCTAAGTTGACAGGCAGGGTAACAAGACACAGATTGTATAACCTAAGGAAAGCGCAAAGCCCTCAGCAGGTTTCTGCTCCCTGGGGTCCCAGCCTGAAAGCAGTAAGTGATACAGGCACCACGTGGACCAGCTTAGACACACAAACATGGAAGGTCTGCACATAAGGATGGGGAAAGGTGGTGGAGCTAGAATTTTGTTTGGCACAGAGCACGGCCACAGATGTGTGGATTCTTTTGGGACCTGGAAAGTGGCCCCAATCTGGACCTGGTGCAGCTTTTTCTTTGACTGCGGCTGCGGCTGTGAGGCAGGAGGGTGTGAGTGGCTTGCTTTGAATTCTGAGAGCCTTTGCTTTTCTGGAAGTTTTTCAGTTGGGCTTTTCTTCTTTAATGCCTTCAATTATCACAGTTCAAATGATTATATTCCCAGCACCTCCACCCAATAGCCACAAAAGTTTGGCATTTCCTGTACCTGCTTAAAAAATGGCCTGGCAGCAGCCTGGCTTTTCAGCTCCATTTTTTCTTTTTTTCCTTTCTGATGTAGCCTTTAATTTATTTCCCCCCACCCCCTCTCTCTAACTGCTAGAGAAACAAGAGATTACTGCAGATGGATGGAAATATTTTTTCCGCTTCAGCATTTGCTGTCAGAACCAAATACTGGGAAGGTTCTCAGATGGTGTCTCCGGCAGCATGGAAATTCCCAAACCCATCTTAAATTATAATCACCTGGTCTCCAAAGAAACAGATCAAAGAAGGAGGCCTTTTTTTGAGAGTAGTCCCTTGACAGGGCCCTTGGAGGATTTTTTTTTTTTTAATTTGCCTTTGGCTGTGCTAGGTCTTCATGACTTTTTCTACTTGCAGTGAGTGGGGGCTACTCTCTAGTGGTGCAAGCTTCTCAATACGGCGGCTTCTCTAGTTGCGGAGCATGGGCTCTAGGGCACGCAAGCCCAGTAGCTGTAGTGCACGCACAGGCTTAGTTGCTCCTTGACACGTGGGATCTTCCTGGAGCAGGGATCGAACCTGTGTCCCCTGCATTGGCAGGTGGACTCTTAACCACTGGACCACCAGGGAAATCCAGCCCTTGGAGTTCTCTTTGAGGCTCTCCCACTATTGGACTTTATCTTAGCCATTTGTGAATGGTCCTGGACACACTAGTACCATGTCTTGTACATCATGAAATGAACACTCGGCAGCCTTAAGACGTCCAACTGTCCAAATAGGGCTGTTGCTATTCACTGATATTCACAGCTGCCAGGAGGCCTATACTCTAACATTTATTAAAAGGGTGACTTATTAGAAGGGTCTCTGTCTGGAGGTGCTTGCAGTCAAACAGGGAAAATATAAGACTTGCTCAGAATAACTGGAAGCAAGAGATAAAGGCCAAAGAAGTGGTAGAAAGTAAGTGTGAATTCAGAAGAAATGAAATGGTTAGAGAAGATGAGGAAGATGGTATGGAGGTAATGCCATCTGTGGTCATGAAAAAGATAGTTTTGAAAGCTAGGGAGACAGTATTCTTGGTATGAATAAATGCATCTAACAACTGCCATACATTCCAGCACCACAACACCTAGAAATAGCCATTGTACTACATGCCATATACTCAGATGCCATACATACACCATCTCATTTCACTCCCAAATTTGTAAGGTGGATGTGACTATCTCTGTTTAAACTTGGAAGAAATGGAAGCTTTCAGAGGGTAATAGAAGAGCCGATAAAAGTGGTCAGCTCTGATTCTAAAGGCTGTGCTCTTTGTGCCCTAATGCACAGCAGTTAGAAGGGTCTACTCTGCTTGTCTGACACAGGACATGGGAGCTTCAGAGTGCAGGTGAGGGGCGTGGGGTCGGAGGCCCTGTTCCCTCTGCAGGAGTAGCAGTGATGAGGACAGTGGGAGCAAATGGTTGAAAGGGGCCAAGATAGGGGACTTCCCCTGTGGTCTAGTGGTTAAGACTCCATGCTTCCAATGGTCAGGGAACTAAGATCCCACATGTGGCAGGGCACAGCCAAAATAAAATAATTAAAAAAGAAAAAAGAACAAGTTGGGAGGGAAGCTCAAGAAGTTTCCATCAATTTCCCTTAGATGTAAAGCTATTCATTGTTTCTGGCTGGTGGTGGACAGGAAACTGGCTTCCTCTGCTTTTCAGCCCCTTGGCCTCCTGGCGGTGGTCAACTGATGAAGAAGAGGTTGCATTTACTTGTAAGTATCTCCTCCCATCCCTCTTCTCCCTGCTCAGCCCACTGTGCTCATGGTGCTTCCCTCAGCTTCATCCAAAATCTTTCTGAGCATCTTAATGAAAGAGTTCTTCTGAACACTACAGAACTCAGCAGGAATGGCCCAGTTAGCTCTGCCAGCACATTCTGGGAGGTTCTGATGGGCGGGTGTGGACCTCAGTCCTGGTTACCACTAAGAAGCTCAGACACATATGTGTCTCAGCTGCTGGGGGATGGGGATCCTTTCCCAACCCTGCTGCTAGGATATTCAAGGGGAGGTTCATCAGTGGGTGGTTTAAAATCAAAGATTTATAACAGAAAGTTCCCTGCTGGTCCAGTGGTTAAGCCTCCATGCTCCCAATGCAGGAGGCATTCAACCCCTGATCAGGGAACTAAAATCACTCATGCCACTTGGTATGGCATATATATATATATATATATATATATATATAAATTATCCCTCACTCCTGACTTGAGGGAATGGAAAGACAAGAAAAGCAAGATGAATTTAGCACCTCTTATTTGCCGGCAACATCATACCCTCATCTCACATTTTCACTCCTAGTAACCTCTTAGAGCCCCACGGGGTGGGAATGACCCCATTTAATAGACTGGGAAACGCTGCCCATAAAATCCTAGTAATGAGTCCTGGTTACAAAGTTTGGAAGTGGTACCATCTAGTTTCAAATAGAAGTCTATCAGGTTCCCAGCCGACATGGCCTTCCTACCCTGCTGAAGCCCTTCTGGAACTCATATGGATTGTTTTTGGTAACTGTGGCATCAATATGCCCTCCTGGGCAAGAAGAGGTATAGCTTCTAGCTGAGGAAGACTGGTCTGCTTTCTTCTGGGAACAGGGATCCCAGCTTGAGTCCCACTGGCACTGATCCCAGGACGCAGGTTTAGCAGGTGGAAGGGAGGGTGGGGGCCTGTGTGTGCAGAAGGCCCTGGGAGTTTCCTGAGGGAACGAGCCTTGACAGCCACAGTGCTAAGGGCCAGGGCCAGGGCCCAAGGGGAAAGACATCATTCAGAGCTTTCATCTAGCTCCATTCCCTGTGGCCTCAAATGTGAGCCCTGAGTCCTGATACTACAATAAAAGAGCTAAGAAAAACTGCTGGGGCCTGAAGAGTGAAAGGAAGGCAGTGGTGTCTTTTGGCAAACCGGGTCAGTACAGCCACCAGGAGTTGGAGTGTGGGGTCCTGCTGGCACAGAATAAAATGCCCCGAGTGCCGGGCCAGTTTCCGAGTGAAGCAGAAGAAACGAGGGGGGAACACTGGTCTCTGCCTCCACGCGCTGCAGCCCTAGAGGCGAAGGGTAGTGAAGGTGCTGTTGTGGGAGAACTAGCTTCGGAAACACACCTGAGTCACCTCTGGGTGGAGCACTTACAAGAGGGTGGGGGAGCAGGTCAAGGTCTTGGAGGAGGCTCTTGGGAACCATAAATTACACAGATTTAAACCATGTTAATTATGCTGCAAGCGTGTTCTTCAGACCAAACAGAGAAAGCTTCTCTTCCTCCTCCTCTCCTTGTAGCCCACATTTGAGCACCAACTAGGAACTGTGCATAGACTAGACTCTAAAGATACTGAAAGAGCGAAGGGAGGGTCCCTTAAGTGAGTGTTTGCCATCTGGGGGGAGACAGTGAAGTAATTAATTAGCAAATGTAACTCAGGAGAGCAAGTGGTGATGGCATGGTCATGTTGGCATCCACCCCTCTCAGAACAGAACAACTCCTTGCACCTTTGCATGGGACTTCCTGATGACCACTGGGACGGCGGTTCAAGACATGAAGGAAGATGAGCCATGTTATTATTCAGTGAGAGACAATGGACTTCTCAGATAGTGCTAAAGGCAATCAGAACCTTTCACATGGATGCCTGAAAGATCTCCATGAAGTCAGCTTTCCAGGCCAGCAGGACCGACACAGGGACCTCTTGTAACTGCACCAATTTCTGTGTCCTTTGAGCATCAGCGCAGTACCATGTCCACAAGTATTTGCAGTGTTTGACTTCACATCTTTGAGCACATGCTCCACCCTTCCTTCCCAGCTTTAATTTTCAACACCTTGTCTCACAGCATCCCGATAATAGAAAAAAGCATGGCAGCATACCACCCTCTTCTCAGTTGTACTGCTTTCTCACCACTGAGTATGTGTCTTGATATTGTCCTGAGTGGTCAGGCACAAATCCAAACGCAGAATCAGCAATGGTCTCTGCCCACTGGGCTTAAACTCTTAAGTCCAAGCATTAAGGAAACATCTAAGTGCGTAATCACAAGAGACAAAGCCAGCCTTATCCGGCACGAATTGAACATGTCTGAACGAAAGAAGGAGCAAGCCTAACACAAAGCCATTTCCCTTTGTTGTAAAACAAGACAATTCAATAAACATGACATCAGGGGAAGGTGCCCTCTGGAGAAGGCAAAAGAAGCCTCTTTCACATTGATGATGTTATCAGGATGCAACGAGAGTTGCATCTTGATTTCTCTGTTTGCAAGAGCTTTTTATTTTTTTTTCAAGAACTGATTTCTCTTTTTATCCCCCCGAAACATTATCCTCCCTTCTTACTAAAAACCTTATTCGGTGCTGCTTGAGCAGGCTGGTCCATTCCTTGTCCACATTTTAGCAGTTAATATATTTGTACTAGCTTGTTAGAGCTGCTGTAACAAAGTACTGCAGACTGGGCAGTTTGAACAATAGATATTTACTATCTGGAGGCTAGAAGAACTATCTGCTATCAAGGTGTTGGCAGCGATGGTTCTGCCTGAGAGCTGTGAAGTATGGAACTGTTCCAGGCCTTTCTCCCTGGCTTGCAGATGGCCATCTTCTTTGTTTCCACATTGTCTTCCTGCTATGTTATCCGCGTCCACATTTCTTCTTATAAGGATACCAGTCATGCTGGATGAGAGCCCATTATAATCATCTCTTTTTAACTTCAGTACTTCTTTAAAGACCCTATCTCCAAGTAATATCTCATTCTGAAGTACTGGGGATCATTTCAACATATGGATTTTTTTGAGGTGGGAAGGTAACACAATTTGACCCATAACAATCTTCTGTAGAGATGGTTTTCTGATGGGTTTCTGGAGGACAGTATTTAGTTCCTTAGTTAGTTTGCAAATTCTACCAACATCATTCATTTCCGTTTCCACAAAACTTAACAGTGAGTTAGCAAAAATTATAAGCTCCAGGAAAACCACAATTTGAAAAGATATATGCACCCCAATGTTCAATGCATCACTGTTTACAACAGCTTAGACAAGGAAGCAACCTAAATGTCCATCAACAGATGAATGGATAAAGAAGATGTGGTACATATATACAATAGACTATTACTCAGACATACAAAGAATGAAATGATGGCTTTTGCATCAACATGGAAGGACCTAGAGATTATCATAGTAAGTGAAGTCAGAGAAAGACAAATGTCATGTGATATCACTTACAAGTGGAATCTAAAAAATTACACAAATGAACTTATTTACAAGACAGAAACAGACTCAAAGACATAGAAAACAAGTATGGTTATTAAAGGGAAAGGTGGGAGCGGATAGATAAACTGGGAGTCTGGGGTTAACATACACACACAACTACATATAAAATAGATTATCAACAAGGACCTACTGTACAGCACAAGGAAACTCTACTCAGTACTCTGCAATAACCTATATGGTAAAAGAATCTGAACAAAACAGATGTATGTATACGTATAACTGAATTGGGACTTCCCTGGGGGCTTAGTGGTAAAGAATTCACCTGCAATGCAGGGGACGTAGGTTCGATTCCTGGGTTGGGAAGATCCCCTGCAGAAGGAAATGACTACCCACACCAACATTCTTGCCTGGGAAATCCCATAGACAAAAGAGACTGGTGTGCTATAATCCATGGGGTGGCAAAATAGATGGACACAACTTAGCAACTAAACAACATAACTGAATCACTTTGCTATACACCTGAAACACAACACAATAAATCAACTATATTCCAATACAAAATAAAAATTAAACAAAAAAATTTTGTAAGTTTCATGAGAGAAGAGATTGTGACTGTCTTATTAATCACTATTTACCCCTATAACAGTATCTGCCACACAATAAGAATGTATTAAATACGAGACAAGGACCAGAAAGTTCCACGCTGGGAATTACATTCCTCTGACCTCCCTGAAACTCATCTTGCCTTTACAAAACAACTTTAATGTTTGTTTTCGGTATAAGAGGAAATGCTTCTGTATGGTTGTTAAGCCTGAAAACTTGTAAATATGTTGCCTCAGCCATGGAAGTAAACACATACTAGCACTCCATCAGGCAGGCAAAAATATGCTTTGAGTGTGAGTGAATAACATTCTGATTATATAGTTCACCAAGGAAGTCAGCTCAGCTTAGCACCAATTTTCACTGCATTAAGGTCAAACTGGGCACTTAGAACTAAGGTCTGTCCTCTCAGCCACCATGATGTTCTTCAGGTCCATATATCCCAGGTCATATCTTCAGAATATTCCACTCACTCTTCTGTCATCTCAGCAGAATTATCCTGGAAATACTCGAAAGCAATAGATTACACAAAATGACCTTCCATGGGTCCAATTTTGGCCACCTACACATGCAGATGGATCCCAATCCATAGCAGGAATTCAAGTGAAGAATTAGCCCCATCATTACTTAAGGTCCTTGCTACGTGAGTATATTTTGAGTAGGTTTTTCAAAATAACATGTAATTATTGATATAAATATGCACACGTTTTTATGCATGGGCAGATGTAGCTATATTTATATGCATGTATTTGTAAATACATGCTTTAATGTATCATGTGTTCATTGCAGCATCTACTTCATCACCCCTACCCCAAAATTTCCCATCAAGAGAGCCAAGGGAATTGGGAATCAGCATCCACAAGATGTGACACCACCACATGGAGCTAGAAGAGTCAGCGGCAGTCACAGCAAAGAAGGACCCGAGTCCCTGGTTATGTCGATCACTGTGACATGCTCCCAGCTCCATCCATGTGATGGATAGGTCTGTAATTTGTTGTTGCTGTTATTCTGGCACACATTTGCAGAAACAAACTCGTTCACGGTTCCCCTGCTGAAAGCTCAACCATCCGAGTGCCACAGGAAACAGACTTTGGCATTTTAGCTGCTCACAGACTGGGTCATCCATAAAAGTTTAATTTTCTAAAAATATTCAGTGAGGTGCTTTTCCTGAATGAGATGGTTTCTGGCTCATGAACATATTTATTCGAGTAAATAGGAGGAAGATCGGTAAGTCAGGAATCTAATCAGCTATCATGCAGTCCATCTGGTTTAATTAGCGAGTCCAGCAGCTCACAGGCACCTTTTTAGTAAAAGGCTTCAGAACCAGCTCCCTTAAAGGCAGAGGTGCTTCTGAATGTGGTTTCAAATGCTTCCCATGTTCCCTGCCTCCATAAAGCCCCTTATCAAATTCCCATCACCGGACAACTTGAGACACAACACAGCATGCTTCTAAAGGGCATGCCAATGGAAGTAAATGTGGCCCACGGGAACCCCATGAACCATCACGGCTGGTCCCTCCGTTTAGTTGATCAGCATCAATTAATTAAGCATGCATTGGTGCCTACTCTATGCCAGCGACTGTGTGAATGAGGCTTGGACCAGCTCTGGCGGGGGTGACAATGTGTCAACAGATGATTTCTAATTGCACACTAGAATAAGGAGGTAGCCCCAGGCGTGGGACCTGATGAAGATTTGACCTGACTCTGGACAAATAACTGGCAGCAAGTATGCACAGGAGAGTGAGGAAGATTCCTAGCCAACAGTTCTCAAACTTAACCATGAACCAAATCCACTTGGAGAGCTTGTTGAGGTAGAGATTGCTGGGCCCTACCCTTGGATTTTTGAATTTAGGAGGTCTGGAGTGGGACCAAAGAGTCTGTGTTTCTAACAAGCTTCCCACTGACTCTAATTCTGTCAGTTCAGGAACTTTACTTTGGGAAAAGCCAGCAGTTCTCAGCCTGGGTTCACAGTGGAACCACCAGGAATTTCAACAACTACTGAACGCTTGGGTCTCTTCTCTAGAGAGTATCCTAATCGGTTTGGTATCCAAATTGGACATCAGGGATTTTGAGCATTTGTATTTTAAGAATTTCAAACTTACAGAAAAGTTACAATTTGGTACAAATAGCTTTTTTTTTTTTTTTTTTTTACTGAACAATTTGGAAGGAATTGTTGATTTGGTGTCCCATCTCCCCTTCTATAGAGTGCATA
Organism: Odocoileus virginianus; assembly: GCF_023699985.2. NCBI lineage: Eukaryota > Metazoa > Chordata > Mammalia > Artiodactyla > Cervidae > Odocoileus > Odocoileus virginianus. The sequence goes on along the minus strand of NC_069679.1, from coordinate 38,159,838 downwards.
TTTTCTTCCAAACAAGAACATTCTCCTACATACTTACAAATCAATATATATATATATAAATATATATATATATATATATATATATCTTTTTTTTTCCATTTATTTTTATTAGTTGGAGGCTAGTTACTTTACAATATTGTAGTGGGTTGTGTCATACACTGACATGAATCAGCCATGGATTTACATGTATTCCCCATCCCGATCCCGATCCTTCCTCCCACCTCCCTCTCTACCCAATCCCTCTGGGTCTTCCCAATGCACCAGACCCGAGCACTTGTCTCATGCATCCAACCTGGGCTGGTGCCATGGATATATTATGATCATTCAAGCTTTGCCAAATGTTCAAAATAAATGTTTTAATATTTACTTATTTGGCTGCCTCAGGGCCTTAGTAGCAGCATGAGGGATCTTTAGTTGCAGGGCACGTACTATGTAGTTGTGGCTTCCAGGCTCGCTAGTTGTGGCATACCAGCTCCAGATCAGGAATTGAACCAGTGTTCCCTGTACTGCAAGGGGAATTCTTAACCACTGGAACATAAGGAAAGTTCCCCACCCCCCAAATTTTTAATTGCAAAAGAATCTAGTTCAGATTACATGTTGCCTTTAGTTGTCATGTTTCTATTTAGTCGCCTTTATTCTGCCAAAAGTTCTCAGTCTTTCCTGAACATTCAAACCTTTGACACTTTTAAAGATGACAAGCCAGTTATTTTGTAGAAATATCACTTAGCTTTGGTTTGTCTGATGTTTTCTCATGATGCGACCCAGGTTATATACCTTTGACAGGGCAATCACAGTCATGATGCGGTGCCTTCTTATTGTAACCTACAAGGTAGTACCTGGCTTGTCTTTGCCCCAATATTGATAATGTTCACTTTTGTCTCTTGCTTAAGGGGGTGACTGCTAGGCTTCTCCTCTGTCAATTTACTCATTTTCCTTTTGTAATTCATCAGCGAATTATGCAAATATCCTATTTATCATTAAACTTTTAATGTACTCATTAAGGTAATTTACATCATCATGAACCCATGGTTTCTTATTTTGTTTTGAAGGTTATACTGTTCCTGTCATTATTTGTTTGAGGCCAGTGGGAACATTTTAATCTGGCTCTGATTCCTGGTTTTTCTAAATCTTGCCAGTCAGTTCTAATGTGCGGCCAAGGTTGAGAACCACTTCTGTAGATAGAGCAAAGTTTCATATTCAGAGAACCAAAGAGAAGGAACACAGCTTCAGGGAACTGCAAGGTTTCAGCGTGACTGGTGGGCAGGATGGAGATGGGGTGGAGTGGCAAGAGATTTAGGGTTCATTTGAGCCCAGACTATCCCATCATCATCCTTTCCAACAGTGAGATCCTAGGACTTCCCTGGGTGTCTAGTGGTTAAGACTCTGTGCTTCTGATGCAGGTTCGATCCTTGGTTGAGGAACTAGGATCCTGCACGCTGCAGCGTGGCCAAAATAAATAAGTAAATAGATAAAAGTCTCATTAAAACAACAATAAAAAAATCCAGTGATGTTCTATCCCTCTGTGTACATGAGGCTGTAAGCCCATACATCATGGAAGTGCTGCCTTGCAGTTAAGAGCACAGACTTTAGGCAAAGGGGTCTGAGTTCCTGCTCTGATACATCTTAACGACACAATCTTGAGCTCATTACTATGGACTGAATGGTCCCCACACTGACCCCAGATTCTTATGTTGAAGCCTCCACCTGCAGGGTAGCTGTATTTAGACATGGAGCCTCCAAGGAAGTAAAGTTAAATGCAGTCCCGGGGTGGGACCCTGATCTTAGGAGACAGTATGCTTACAGGAACAGACCTTGCTGTCTCCCACCTGCCCACTCCAAACCATGCTCCTGCACAAAAAGAAGGCCATGTGAGCATTCAATAAGATGACTGCCATCTGTGAGCCACAGAAGGAGCCTCCGAATGAAATCTACCCTGATGGCACCTTGATCTTGGATGCTAAGCCTCCCGAAATGTGAGAAAATAAATTCCTGTTAAGTCACCCATTCTATGGTGTTTTGTTTTGGTAGCCCCAGCAAACTTATCTGACCTAAGTCTGTTTCCCACCTTAAAAAAAAAAAAAAAAAGATACTAATGGTCCTACCTCCTGGAGGTCTGATGAGGTTTAAATAAGAAGAAAACATCAAGTACTTAGCACAGTACTGCCTTTGAGTTATCTGTATTCCTTGACTCATCCTCAGACACACCTGGCAAATTCCCACTCCCCTGCCTTTGTCTACAATCAGGTCAGTCCCACAAACACTGTCTGAGCAGGCCCCTACTGTGTGCCAGCAATGTACTAGGCCCAGCGATACAGAATACAGCAAAGCACTGCCTCAGGTCCAAATCCAAGAGTGAAAGGCTGCCCACTGCTGCCCTAGGTCAGGAGTTGTTACAAATTCCATCCATAGTAAAGGATCTGATTCACCATGGTTTGAAACCTGTCTCAAGGCTTTGGCCTAAGGAGAAAGAGAGTAAATCATATGATGAGACAACCTTCCATACACTTCCTCGGTTTTCTTATATTCATATGGTTACAAAGTCCTCCCCCAGCTTCCTAGTAACTAGTTCAAGGCCTGCAAACTAATAGAGGTCTTTTTTTTTTTTTTGCCTTGCCTGTTAAAGAGAACTTTATTCCCCCTGTGTGCTGGTCTGAGATACTAGATAATGACATTGTAAAGTGAAAGCAACTTTAAACCAACTAAGCAAAAGTAGAAACGCCTTGCTGGGCTACACTGACATTCAGATGGGAGGACAGAAAAATTCCTGAGCCGCAAGCAAACATGACTTACAGCAAGTGACTCATGTTAGAAAAACCATGGTTATAACTTTATATGTCCTCTGGGGGTATAAACAAAGAAGTAACTTTCAATTTTTTTTTTTTTTTAGTTGAACTAAGTTGAGATGAAGGAGTCAAAATAAAGTTTGATGAGATAAAAATCTTTAGAGTGCAAAATTTTGCCCGAAGTTCATATTTAAGCATTAAAAGGAAGTCACGCGTTAGACTTTCTAGCTTTGGCTCAGGTTATTTTCATGCAAGGCTGCTCTTCCAATCTGTAATACTCCGTGTGTGTGTGTATCTTACCATTGATTCCCGATTTCCTCCAGGACTGAGAGTTTTGAGTATAAGCCCTATTTAGATCTGTCCTGATGAAAGGGATCCCTGTTGGTGCCCCCCGAGGCCCAGCATGAAGCAGGTCTGTACTTCACCCTCCCGACTTTGAGAGCCCCTAACTTCAGTGGGAGGTTGGATACATTGCCAGGGGCAGCAGACATCCACCATTCAGTCTGGGGTTGAGACACACTGGGCTTTCCGCTTTCTGCTGGAAATCCCCACTCTCTATGCTTTTTCTCAGTATCTTTGTGATTCTTTTCCCTGTTCCATTGCAATTCTTCAATTTTCTCTCCTCTTTTATCATTCTTGACCTCAGAACTAGCTTTTCTATTTATAGCCAGCAAGCTCCCTCTTCTTCCTTCTTTAAAGCATTTCTGCAAACCTCTGAAACCTCTTCCACAAATATGAACGGACTCTGAAGAGTCTTTCACCAAGGAGTCACATTCTCCTTTCTTGCAGCCTTAGGTAAGAATTTTCAGGAGAGACCTGTATGCTATTTCAGTTCATAGACAGGACTTGCTCACACTGGGCCAGCAAGGAGGCTTGGAGCTCTTGGCATTGTCCTTCCCACCACTGGACAGCCTGTGCCAGGGCAGTGGTTTACAAACTGGGTTCTCTGGAACCTGAAACCTCCTTGATGGTACCCTCTAGGCCAAGAATGAGAAGTAGAAGGGCAGGAGAGAAGAGTGGACAGGGATCATGCCTCCTATTGATGCTTCAAACACAGATGCTCTGCTTTTATCTGCCTCAAAAATTATTGTTTTTTTTTTTTTTTAAGATTCCATTGGAAATAAAAAATAGTTTTACTGCTAAAATATTTTGCAAGCCACTGGAAGAGTGGGAAAGCATATAGCCAGATAGATTGGTTGAATGGTGGCACATCTTTCCTTTAAAAGTAGATGGAATTTGCCTGTTGGAAACAGCCAAAGATCACTTGGAGTCAAAACTGGTGAAAAGATGTGAGCACAAGGAATAAAAAAGCAGACTGTGGCCATGATATGAAAACACTGTACATGTGTGCAGCACATGAAGTATCCTATCCCTCTAGGAGAAAGAATCCTAACCAATCATGTGTGACATTGTTGGAACAAGTACATAAACTGACCCAATAAGGTGATAGTGTTGTTTAGAATGCATGCACTTACATAAATTTTCCTATTGGCCATGAGTATGGCTGTGTGTGTGTGTATTTAGTCTCACTACTTTAAAATCACAGTTCAGAATTTCTCTAGATAGGCTTTGGGGGAAGAAGGCCAGAGTGTTTAGCCTGGGTTCAAATGCTGCTCCGAAAGTTATGAGTTGTGTGACTCCAGAAAAATCATTTAACCTCTCTCAACCCAGTTTCCTCATCTGTAAAGCAGAAATAACATCACCTAATTTACGAGGGTTTTTTGTGGAGGTGTAAATGTGGTAAAACACATTAACACCTCAGCAGCCTAGGGCCAGGCACTAGGTAAGTTCTCTTAATATTTGTTGTTCTTGCCATTATTGTTATTATGATCATGATCATTATCCTCTGACCTGAGGATTCTCTGCCATATCTAACCAGCTTTCTCAAGAATCCTCATCTTTCTTCAGATAATAGATGAGGCCCTGTTTTCATAGATTAAAAAGAATTAAAAATGGAGGCAGCTTTGCTAAAATCATCACATGACTCATAGGAAATCTGGGATTAGAACTCAAAAGAAGAGGCAGTCTGAGCAGCTGGGCAAGGGGAGGACATAAATTAAAGCCCTAGCCGCCTCGTCTCAGTGGGTGGAGATGTGAGAGAGCCATCAGGAACGTTCTGGAAAGGAATGTGGAAGATGGCGAAACATGAGAGAATTCCAGAATCACAGGTTTACTGAATGTCAAAGGGAGATCTGTGAGAGCCCTCCCTCCGTCCATAGGACAGTATGGCCCAGAGAGGTTTAGTTACTTGCCTAAGGTGACACAGCTCATTGGTAGAAGAACAGGATAAAAGCTCCTACCTCCAGATTCATGGGCCACTGACTTTTCCTGGCCACCTGCCCAGTTTTACTCAGAGTGGTATCTCTGTGAACTGCCACTGCCTATAAGGGACGAGCGGCAGAGGGTGGGCAGCCTTAGCCTGCTGCTCTGAAAATGCTCTGATTTTTCAAGTGTGCAGCCTCAAAGCACAGCCTGCAGTCCTTCTGTCTCACCTTCTACTAAATAAAGTTCACTCTGAAACTTGTAACAGCAGTGACCTCTGACAGACCGGCACGTCCCAGCTGTTAACATTCTTCTGCTTACAACAGAAGCTGCCCTTAAGACCCTTGTAGCCAGCCCTGGAGAGGGGGCGACCCTGTCAGGGCCAGGCCTCAGGAAGAACAGAGAGCAAAGTCACCTTGGCTCTGAGGGACTGGGAACCACTGGCCGCTCAGTCCAGCTTCCTGCCTCCTCTCCATCCTGTACCTGTGCCTTACAGATATGAGATGCTGCCTCTGGCCAATCAAGAGAGACCCTTTTGTATGGAATCAATCTCAGCAATCAGCAACAGGAGCCATGGTACTGGGGACTTACTCCTCCCATCCCTACCTGCAGAACCCTGCATTTCACACTTCCTTTCATTGATTTCCTTTAGCTAACAGGCTGCTCCTTGAGTCACAGCACTAAGTGACCCAGATGAAGATCCTTTTGGAGAAAGTCTGTGGACAGCCTGGGAGGATGACGCCCATGGCCTGATCCCCCATGGAAGGAGCATCAGGTCCCCATGACTCACCTCGGAAACCTTGAATGAGCTTGGGTTTCACATCCTTTCAGGCTATTAGGGAAGTATGGTGGGAAGTGTGCCAACAGAATCCATACCTGAAAACCCCAGATCAGCTTTCTCACCAGCTCCCCTTTGCCAGCTTATGTGGATCAACCTGCTTCACCTCTCGACTTCCTTGTCTATAAACTAGGGAAAATGTCTGCCTTATTCATCTCTCTCCACCCCCTCCCCATTTTTAGGTTGCACTGGGTTTTTGTTGTGGCGCATGGCCTTTCTCGAGTTGTGGTGCGTGGGATCTTAGTCCCCTGACCAGGACTGAACCTGTGTCTCCTGCGCTGGAACATGGATTCTTAACCACTGGACCACCAGACAAATCTCAAACCTCTCCTCTTTACACAGCCACCAGGAGATTGGGGACAGAAGGCTATGTGCTACTAAGGGAAATGTTACTGCCCCCCTTGGGTAGCAGGGAAGTTATTCACTCTGTGCTTTACCTTTGTGGTTTCTGAGTTATCAAGACCCTTGAGAGTCAAAATATGTGAGAAACTTAGCGTTCTAAAGACCTCATTTGGAGAAGGAAATGGCAACTCACTCCAGTATTCTTGCCTACACAATCCTGTGGACAGAGGAGGCTGTTGGGCTGCTGTCCATAGGGTCACACAGAGTCAGACACAACTGAAGCGACTTAGCATGCTTGCATGCAAAGACCTCATTTACTCCACATGCATTGAGCCTGGTCTCTGTCCCAGGTTCAGGTTCTGTGCAAGGACATAGGTGGGAAGAAATCACAAACCAGACCTCCAAGGAGCCTTGGATTAACAGCAGTATTATGTGACTTAAATAGAATGTCTCATCATATGGACAACCCCTCTTGGACCAGGGCTGAGAGGACCAAGGCACTGGGAACATTTTCCTGGAGGAAGGGAATCTCGAAGGTAATTTGAGATTTGCCAGGATTCAGCCTGTGGATAAGGGGAGGTGGCTCCCCTAGACATTAGGAAGAGGACAGGAAAGGCCGACCTGTCGGGGCCAGGTGCAGGTGGCGGTGTGAGGCTGGGCTGGCTGAATGGGTATTGGGCCTGGAGAGAGCAGGTCAGAGAGGTGAGCCAGAGCCTGCAGACAGCCCTGAATCCACCTGTGGGGGAGAGTGTGGGGAGGGGGAGACCAGCGGGATTTCAACAAGGGGAGTGTCACTCTGTGGGGATAGGGGAGGGAGGAAGGGGATAGGGCAGGGTGAGTGTACATACTGCCTGTGGGTGCCTCTTGGAAGCTGCTACCCTGATCTGGGCAAGGAGCAACGAGGCCTCGATAATGCAACTCATCACAGCATAGAGTAGCAAAGACAGGCAGACGTTAAGTCAGGTCAGGAAAGAGGAAGTGAGAAACCAAGCAGTGGATTCCTGTTCCTATATCACCTGGCCTGTCAAGTCTCTTCCCAGGCTAAGTTTTGCCATGGTCATAGCATCTTCCTGGGCTTGTCAATAAACCATTTTTTAATAGCTTATTTATTTACTTAGCTGTACCAGATCTTAGTGTGGCATGTGGGATCTAGTTCCCTGACCGGGGATCAAACTTGGGTCCCCTGCATTGGGAGCATAGAGTCTTAGCCACTGGACCACCAGGAAATCCCTTTCAACAAATTCTTACAGAACTTCCCAAAGGAGCTCATTCCCAGTTCGCTGTACTCAAATGACAATTAAGAAAAGCTGGTCCCACAACGCACTATGAACAGCAGTGAAACAAACATGTGGGGCCACATTCTGGGTACGAGGAGTGTATGGAACATGGGTCACCCGTGATGAAACACCTTTGCAGCCAGGCTAAGCTGGTTTCTGGGGCAAACTTTCTCTCATCTAGGAAGCAGGGAGGAGAATGCCTATGTCTAAAAACTCAGAGGATTAAAAAAGGGAATGGTTGTAAATAACAAAGACGGTGCCAGGCAGGGTGCCAAATATGTGGCCTCCAACATAGTTCCCTGATGGTTACATGGCTGGCATGTGTCCCCTCTTAATTCACAGTTTCTGCCACCACTGACAGACACACACACAAACCTATTTCACTTCCCACTTTCAGTCAACAGTTGGGGCCTACAGTCTGAGAGGTTTTCTGGGGTGGGGCCTTTTCAGAGGCCTTGACTCCCACAATGCCTGCCCGCCCCTTCTCCACCCCTGAGCAGGGGTTAGCCAGGGTGATGGGATCAGTTGGAAGGATTCATGTAATCCCTTCCTTCTTTAAGGTACCTTCTGATCACTGAGCAATTAATCCACCACCCAGCCCAGGGAGGCCAGAGCGGATTGCCATTCCACTAATGAGGTTGCTGAGCTGTGGCTCTAAGCCTGGGATGGGCCAGGTGGGAGCTTGGGTGGCATGGAGGGGGAGGGTGGTGGATGTGCAGGGAGATTAGCATCCTCAGCTACCTGACTCCCAGGACAGCAAAATCCCCTTAAAGGACTCCATGCCTTGGACCCTCTGGATCTTCACCCAACACTTCTGCAAATTCTTCTCCTTTTAAGAATCCAACTCTCCAACCCCAGTAAAATGGAAGCTGAAAAGATAGAGATCAATTCCTACTCCAGTAGAAGGGCTATCAAATGGAAAAACCTTGACCATTTCTGAGCCTCAGTTTCCTCATTTATAAAATGAGGGAGTCAGATGAAATAATCCCAGAGTCTCCAGACAAATGCAGATCAGCATAGAGCTAAATGAAGACAGATTTTTCATACCCAACCATTCTGCTTGTGTCTGAGCAGCCCAGGCCCACATCTACAGGCACAGTTCAAATTTGCCAGTTTGATCTGACCACATGGATGCTCACACGCATGACAGCTGATGATGGAGAGAGAAACGTTAGCAAAGCAGCCCAGGCGAAGCCCAAAGACCCATTTAGATGCAGAACAGGAAAAGAGGTAACCATCATAGGAGACTCTCAACAGGCACACTGCAGCCCTTAGAAGACCCCCACTCTCCCTGGCATCCACGGAAATCCTGGCCCAGTAAGCTGGGATGACAAGGGGCTCCACAGAAGCCAGTCATTCTTGCTGCTGGGGAGAGGAAGCCACACGGGTCAGTACCACCACCTGCTGCAGAAGCAGCACCAGCAGCACCGTTATTACCTTGGAAGCAATCTTCCTTTCCACTCAAGTATGTTTTGAGTATCCAGCCTGTGCCCGGAAGTAAATGTCATCTCTGCTTAGATGGCCATATATCCAGCTTGCCCAGGACACTGTGGTCTATGCCTGTTCTACAAGCATCCCTTATGGACAATAACTAGGGTGATTACAGGCTCCACTGAGTTGTTTTCAAAGTTTGTTAGAGGGAAGCAAAAGAGGGTAGAGAACCATTGATGATTAAACTCTAAGACTATTTTCCAAAATCAGAAAGACTGTAAGTTTTTGCCCGTAGACGTTATTATATATTTAGGTTCACAGAATAGATGGGGGAGGAATATTAAATACAACTTAGTATTATAAGATTTTAAGCAAGAATGGTATTCCATAGCCTTTTCTAAAAACAAATGTCAGTTGTCAGCATAACAAAGCACCCTGTATTTAACAGTATTGTGTTAAAACCAAATGTTTATTCATACTCACTTAAAATATTTTCCAATGAAAAGAAAGGTTTTCCTATTTTTTAATGAGAAAATCTAGCTTTAAACAATTGAACATCTGGAGTATAATATTAAAAATAGAGGTTGAAAACAGTTCTAAAAAGATTTTTGTTTTAAAAAAGAACAATGATAATAATAGCAATTCACTGATATTACTGATAGTATTACTAATTATTTTAATTATTTTTAAGAATTTGAGTTATCACCACCCTCATTTTTATAATTACTACTAACAATTATCTACTTACAAGTCTTACTGGAGAAGTATGTACCGTGTAAGGTTTGTCCACAAAGTAATTTACACAGTGCAGAATGTAAGACATGCAAAAATAATAAGATGTTGCATGCAATAACCAGGGCTACTCATACAAAGTATAGTTCATGGTTCAGAGCTTATCTATAAGCTTGTCACTACCAGTTCAAGGTAAGATAAACTTAGAACTTGAGAGAATTGTTTAGAAACTTACAACATTTTGAGAATGTGATAGATTCCTTCAAAAATGAAAAGTGTTGATTAAGGAATTTGGTAATAATAAATCTAGGTTTTTATATTTTACATGTCTTTTTATTTCATTTTTCTGGTAATTCATTGTTATAGTGTAATTTTTTGAGTCATAAATGCAGGAGATAACTTTAATAAGGACCCAAAATGTAAACCAAAATTTTGTTAAATGAAATTCCTATGTCTACACTTACTCCTAGACAGAGATGGTTGATCTCAAAGAGTCAGAGAAGGATTTTAAAACCTCAAACACAAGAGGTTGTCACTGGGGAGAAAACTGAGGCCAAGATGTGTGTGAGTGTATAAAGCCACATTTATAAATAGTTCAGGGCCCAACAGAAGTGCTTTAGGTAGCAACTGGGGAGTTTAAAAAAAAAGAAAAACTAATTCTCTGCAATAAATTAGAGGAAGGGAGAAACAAATCCTTCACTATAGAAAGCTTAAGAAATACTAATTTAGACAATCTATATTACTTGGTTTGGGAAATGAAAAGTTTGAGTGACATCTGCTATATAGTACATAACACTATATAGCAAATCTATATAGCAAAGGTACTACATAGTACATAGTATATGTAAATAGTAGATTGGAGGAACAGAGTGGAGGAACTCTGTTCATGTTGGAGGAACAGAGTGATCACTATGGACTCTAGTGGTTTGAGCAGGATTTATGGAGCAAGCAGCACTTTAAACTGTAACAAATTATAGGTGAAGAATAGGAGAAAATCCCAGGATTGAGTTGCCTAAAATTAGGAAAAAAAGGCCTATAAATTCTCCTAAGGTTTTGCATCTCTCTTTTCTTAATAAAGGCACCCCTTTCCATTATGATGACTAAGATCAGGAAGTGGATTAAAATCTTTTCATTTCCTCCTTGGCTTTGAAGTTCCTTAAAGAAGGGATTTAGAATATAAATAGTATGATTGGTAGAATCTTTGAGTGAAGGAGAAAACGTGAATTAAATGTCTTCTCATTTTCAAAATTAAATAGAAGAGCTTGCTTCTGACTAAGAGAAAGAAAAACTAAATTAAAATGTTTGGCACTGAAAGTAATCAGAATATTTGATCAAATTAAGAAAAACTAAACCCATCTTAAACTTCGGTACCTTTATTTTCAAAAGTCATCCTTCTATTTGAAAATGTATAAAGACAGTGTTTGGGCTCATGTATGAAAAATTAATCTTGTGCTAAAAGCTAGACAAGGGGCTCAGCCTGATATGTTTTCTTAAATCAAGGAGTTATTCAAAATCAAGAATTTACATAAAACTTTAAATTAAAACCTCTACAGCACATGAAGCCTATTGGAACAGGACTGTACCATGGCTAAGCCAAACCAAGTCACTTAGAGATGAAGAGTTCCAGTCCATGAGAAGCTAAGACTTCCCAGGGGGCCCAGTGTAAGACAGACGTAGGCAGGACTAGGACACAGGACCCTGGATTGGGACTTAAAGGCACTGAGATCACCAAATTTCTAACCCATGACAGTTCCTTGTGTAGGCTTCTCTCACTAAAACTCAACATTGCAAATCATCTGTTTCCAGCTACTTGCTTTTTCACATTCCTGAACAATTTAAGGTCTTCTCATCAACTAGTCAAGGCTGATGACAAGAAGCTGGCAATTGTCACTGGATAATGGAACTTCAGACCTGGGATCACCAGGTGGCAATACAAGGCTGTTAGGGGTAGGGTGAAATCTTCTGTTCAGGTTCACTTTGCCCAGCAATACATAAACCTTAAGTCTTCAAAAGGCTCTGAAAGGGCTTAGATCATAAAGTCCATCACACATTGTAATTATTATTGATGTATATTTGTCTCTGAACACAGGGTGGCTGTTTTCCAAGCTATTGGCACAAGGGTCTGGTTGAGGCATAAGCCCACACCAATTTCCATTTTTTTCCTTGAAATATTGACTCTGTCTCCATTTAGGGGACATAGAGAAGTACCTAAAGTCGTTGACACTTGCATTTAACACAATCCTCAGATTGGGGGATTGAAGCACTTTGGACCAGGTTATTTCTGATGTTTAGAGAGGTCAAATGTTTCTTTGGCAGAAGTTAAACAAGGCTCTTTATGGAAAGACTATAATCACATGAAACGGATGGGATGATGCTGGCAACATGCTGTGGTCAGCTGGGAAAATTGATGCTCAGAACACATTATAAGACTGAAGACTTGGCGTTGCAAGGCCTCATTCTTTCCTCCCACTCCACATGGATTTTATCTTTATTGTTGGTGATGTCATTCTCCTCTCCAGGCCTTTATCCTAGCTGTTCCTCCTTGCCTGAGGATGGTCTTTCCCGTCATGGTTACCCAAGATACACTCACAATCTACACAAGTGTGTTCATTCTTCCAGGTTCAACTCATGCTCGACCTCGTCTACAAAGGTTTCTTTCTAAAACACTACTGGTGGTAAGAAAACCATGGGCTTTGAGGTTAGCCAGGTCAGAAGTGGGCAAATTACTTAATCTGAGTGACAGACTCATAACTATAAAATTCTGGATCATTGTGAGGTACAAGGATTTGAGGTGCAAAATATGGTGTGTATTATAACTTATTATTCCAGCCATCTACTTGGCTGATGGTCTTTTCTCATGAACGCTCAAACACAACAATCAGAGCCACATCCTTCACACTTACACAATGGTGCAATAGTTAAGCAGTTTGGCCCTTAGCTCCCTAAGAATCCTTGAGGACCGTGACAGCATTGAAGCAGAGAGTCCGTTATGCTGAGTATCCACTTAATGGGATGCTTGCTTTTGATAGGTACTGAACTGTTTTCACCTTGCTTACTTAACTCAAATGCAGAATACATCATGTGAAATGCTGTACTGGATGAAGCACAAGCTGGAATCAAGATTACTGGGAGAAATATCAATAATCTCAGGTATGTAGATGACACCACTCTTATGGCAGAAAGTGAAGCAGAACTAAAGAAACTCTTGATGAAAGTGATAGAGGAGAGTGAAAAAGTAGGCTTAAAACTCAACATTCAGAAAACTAAGATCATGGCATCCAATCCTATCACTTCATGGCAAACAGATGGGGAAAAAATGGAAACAGTGAAAGACTTTATTTTTTTAGGCTCCAAAATCACTGCAGATGGTGATTGCAGCCATGAAATTAAAAGACACTTGCTCCTTGGAAGAAAAGCTATGACCGACCTAGACAGCATATTAAAAAGCAGAGACATTACTTTGCCAACAAAGGTCTGTCTAGTCAAAGCTATGGTTTTTTCAGTAGTCATGTATGGATGTGAGAGTTGGACTGTTACAAAAGCTGAGTGCCGAAGAATTGATGCTTTTGAACTGTGGTGTTGGAGAAAACTCTTGAGAGTCCCTTGGGACTGCAAGGAGATCCAACCAGTCCATCCTAAAGGAGATCAGTCCTGGGTATTCTTTGGAAGGACTGATGTTGAAGCTGAAACTCCAACACATTAACCACCTGATGCGAAGAGCTGACTCACTGGAAAAGACCCTGATGCTGGGAAAGATTGAGGGCAGGAGGAGAAGGGGACGACAGAGGATGAGATGATTGGATGGCATCACTGACTCAATGGACATGAGTTTGAGCAAGCTCTGGGAGTCGGTGATGGACAGGGAGGCCTGGCCTGCTGCAGTCGATGGGGTTGCAAAGAGTCAGACACGACTGAGTAACTGAACTGAACTGAACTGGACTGCTTTCATTTAATTCTCCAAAGAGTCCTAAAAGGAATAGATTTTTACCCCTTGTTTACAGATGAGGAAACTGAGGCCCAGAGTGCAGGCCTCTTGGAGGTCATGCAGATCGTAGTGAGCCTCTCTGGCCTTGAGCTCAAGTCCTCTTTAATCATAGCAAGTGTTTTACATACAGTAGATGTTCAAGTACAAATTCTGAATGACTGATGAGCTGGACTGCATTCATTCCCCTAGCCCAGTTGCATTCTTCTCTTCATGGCATCTTTATTTGCTGTCCTTCTTGTTGTTGAGAAGTGCATACCCAATCCAGCTCTATTTTCACTCCTGCCACTGCATGGAACATCAGCACAAAGATGTACAATGCTAAAGACCCAGGCAGTTAGCAAACCACATTTCATGGGGCAACTAACTGAGAAGAGCAAGATCAAGGTTGCAGGCAGAACCCCTAAGCAGGTCTGGTAGGGTCAAAACAGTGCTTAGGAGAGAGCAGATACTGATGGCAAATGATAGATCACCTATTTCTAGATCAGATGGAAATATTAATTTCCCTTGGGGTGGAAAAACCAGGAGCAAACATACCTGCCATCAGTCACAGCATGTTAATGGCAGGGGAGTTACATTTGATGCTTCTAGAAACGGACCCATAACCTCATGGGTCAAAAGGCAATTACCTTCATTCGGCTCAGGAAATGCCTATTTTTCGATAAGTAAGTGTACTGTTTGGGGATTTTTGTTGTTCTGTTGTTCTGCCTCTGTTGGAAAGAATATATAAAAGTCATAGCCAAAGGCAGAACACTTGCCTCGCTGACAAACAGCCTATCGACCATTGCAAATCCTGTTGCTAAACTATTAGAACTATGACTCTCTGCTTCTTTGGCAAATGCCTGCCTGAGATGAAGTGTTAACACTGCAGCTGTCTGCATCCTTCCCCATCTCTCTATGGGGTGGTGCTTAAAGGCCACCTGAAACACTCTAGATAAGGTACACATGTGTTTTAATAGACACAACATCGAAAAGGGCTGACCTCTATTGACCTACTCCAAGTGCGCAGAGACCGGTATTTGCATCCCCCCCTCATCATTTCTACTCACTCTCAGTTGAAAATACTATCATCTCATTCTTCTTTTCCACCAAAGAATGAATCATCACCCAGAAAGAGGGAGGGATGGACAACAATAAAGGTAGAATAAAGAACAGGGTATTTTTTGAGTGCTTACGTGCGCATGTCACCCCACTTAAATTCTAATAACCTTCAGAGTGAGAGGTATCCTTATGGCGTTATTTTTAGAGTTGCAATCCACACAGCATACAATTAAGCACTTAACAGTGTACAATTCAGTGGCATTTAGTATACTCACAATGTTGGGCAACCGTCCCTCTCTATAGTTTTAAAACATTTTCATCACTCCTGAAAAATACCCCAAAACATATTAGGCAATCATTGCCACTCTTCTCTCTCCTCATCACTAATCTGCTTTCTATTTTTATGGACTGGTTTATCCTGGAAATTCATAAAAAATAAATCATATCATTTGTAAACTTATGGGTATGGCTTCTTTCTTTGGTGGAGCGTTTGAGGTTAATTCAAGTTGCAGCATGTAATTCATTCTTTTATATGGAATAATTTTCCATTGCGTGTGTGTGTGTGTATATATATATGTGTGTGTGTGTGTATATGTATAAAACATGTGTGTGTGTGTGTGTGTATGTATATTATTGAGGGCTTCTCAGGTGGCACAGTGGTAAAGAATCTAGCTGCCAATGCAAGAGCTGAGGGGGTATGGGTTCAATCCCTGGGTCAGGAAGAACCCCTGGAGGAGGAAATGGCAACCCACTCCAGTATTCTTGCCTGAAAAATTCCACAGACAGAGGATCCCAGTGGGTTACAGTCTATGAGGTTACAAAGGGTCAGACACGACTGAGTGAATGAGCATATATTATATCATATTAATATATATATATACATACTAAGTTGCACATTTGTTATCCATTTATCAGATGATAGATTGACATTTAGATTGTTTCAACTTTCTGACTACTATAAATGATGCTGCCATAGATATTCACATATAATACTGCAGGAGGACATATGTTTTTGTTGATCTTGAGTGTATCTAGGAGTAGAACTGTTTCTGAAGCCACTATAAGATGGCGAGACTGAGTCTGAGAGAAAATAGGTACCCTGCCCAGGGTCATTCAACTCATTATTGGCAAAACCAGGACCAGGACCCAGGTCAACCTGGTTGTCAACTCTATAGTCCATCCACTAAATCTAGGATTTCTTGGGCTAAAAATTTACTGAAGAGTTATTTTGTAGACTATGACTAACTTTTAACCTCAACTCAAAACACCCTGAAGTCATATGATTAATAACACTAACTTGAACTCATAGAACTAGTAGTTTCATTCAGTTCTCGCTGAGATTTGAGCTTTTTGTTTCCTAGGCAAATCAATAGCAATATACTTTATCTTATTAGATCAAATATAACCTTTATTTTAAAAAGCCACCATTATACCCTAATGCAGCCTTTAGGTACTCAGAGGGCTTCAGGAGACAATAAATAAAATCTTAATTTGACAATTAATAGTATAAAAGTATTAAGATAGTTTGGAATTAGGAAGCTTTGCATGTGATTTTTATTTTTATTAGCCATTGTTTTAAGGTATAACTACACTTGTCTCACATTATGACTGGGCAGTAACTCAGTCATTAAGAGGTAGAAAATGAGTAAAATTTCTACTCTGGTGTTGTTGGTAGTAAATTGAGGAAACAATAAAAAACAAAATACAATGTAGAGTTGTATACAGTGTCAAGAAATAGAGTAACTCCTTCAAAGCCTATTATTCCTGGATAAGAAAAGGCTGATCAAACAGTAAACACGTTTATCCTGACCATTTCTGAGAAAAACTTGTAAGACAGTGAACTCTGGAAGATTTTTGGGTTCTCTTAATGAAGCAACAAACAGTTTAAAATGTGTACTAATAACTGTTGTTTAGTCACTAAGTCATGTCCGACTCTTTTGCAACCCCATGAACTGTAGCCTGTCAGACTCCTCTCTCCCTGAGATTTCCCAGGCAAGAATACTGAAGTAGGTTGCCATTTCCTTCTCCAGGGGATCTTCCTGACCTAGGGATTGAAACCGGGTCTCCTGCATTGCAGGTGAATTCTTTATCACTGAGTCACCAGGGAAGCTATGTGTAATATACCCATGTATATAATTACAAAGTTATACCCTCCGATGTGCGAACATACAGCACCTGCACCTGGACACCCACCAAGAGCACAAGAAAGTTTCCTAGGCTTCCAACAAAGCAAACACTTCTAACTTGGACCATTATTTTAACAGGCACCAGTTCAACACTTGAGAGTACCAAGCACTAGATGTTGTAAAGGAGTTAAAGTAAATGGAATCTCAAAATTCAGCACAGGCAGAAATCAATTATAAACCTTAGATCTACTTAGCTAAAGTGAGGCTATCTAGGAGATGGTGAAGGACAGGGAAGCCTGGCATGCTGAAGTCCGTAGGGTCACAAAAAGTCAGACAGGATCGAGCAATTGAACAACAACAAAAAAGGGAGTTCAGTTCAGTTCAGTTGCTCAGTTGTGTCCAACTCTTGTGACTTCATGGACTACAGCATGCCAGGCCTCCCTGTCCACCACCAACTCCCGGAGTTCACTCAAACTCAAGTCCATTGAGTCGGTGATGCCATCCAACCATCTCATCTCATCCTCTGTCATCCCCTTTTCCTCCTGCCTTCAATCTTTCCCAGCATCAGGGTCTTTTCCAAGGAATCAGTTCTTCCCATCAGGTGGCCAAAGTATTGGAGTTGCAGCTTCAGCATCAGTTCTTCCAATGAATATTCAGGACTGATTTCCTTCAGGTTGGACTGGTTGGATCTCCTTGAAGTCCAAGGGTCTCTCAAGAGTCTTTTCCAACACCACAGTTCAAAAGCATCAATTCTTCAATGCTCAGCTTTCTTTATAGTCCAAATCCCACATCCATATATGACTACTGAAAAAACCATAGCTTTGAATAGATGGACCTTTGTTGGCAAAGTAATGTCTCTGCTTTCTAATATGCTGTCTAGATTGGTCATAGCTTTTCTTCCAAGGAGCAAGCATCTTTTAATTTCATGGCTGCAGTCACCATCTGCAGTGATTTTGGAGCCCCCCCCAAAAAAAGTCTTTTACTGTTTCCACTGTTTCCCCATCTATTTGCCATGAAGTGATGGGACTGGATGCCATGAGCTTAGCTTTCTGAATGTTGAGTTTTAAGCCAGCTTTTTCACTCTTCTCTTTCACTTTCATCAAGTTCTTTGCTTTCTGCCATAGGGTGGTGTCATCTGCATATCTGAGGTTATAGATATTTCTCCCTAAAATCTTGATTCCAGCTTGTACTTCATCCAGCCCAGGGTTTCTCATGATGTACTCTGCATGTAAGTTAAATAAGCAGGGTGACAATATACAGCCTTGATGTACTCCTTTCCCAATCTGGAACCAATCTGTGTTCCATGTCCAGTTCTGTGTCTTCAAATCCCATGTCATCCTTATCTATATATTAACTAAAACAACAGAAAACTGTTTCCTTCAGATTAGGAAGAACAAATTTTATTCACTTTCATTTTTTCAGTAACTACTGGATGCTTACTGCAAAAATAAAACATTTAAAAACAAATGTAGACCCTGTTGAGAAGACATCAATTATACCTAGGAGAAAATAAATAACCATCTCATTCTTCTTCCTAGAAGCAAGTGGGAAGAGAGCCAAACTTCCAGTATCAAGTTGACTTCTAGACAGACAAAAACCAAAGATCAAAGTATAACATTAAAGCAAGTAGGACTATTTGTTGAATGAATGAATAAATGAAGGAAAGAAACACTACAGACAGAACCAAGAAGTAGGTAGAACTTATTAGGAAACTAGAGACTGGGTGAGGGGAGTCTCAGTGTGGGTGGTCAGGGAAGTGATGGGTGTGGATTACTGACAATAAAAGAGGACATTCCAGGTCATTTTAGTCGTGCAAAGATTAAACTGACAGGCAATATACATAAAAAAATCCTAAAAGTTTTAAGAATTTTGTGTCCAATAATATTAAACCTAAGAGTTTTTCCTAATAAAAGTGACTCAAAAGATGAAAAAAAAAATTAGAAGTATTAATAGTACTGTTTTAAAAATAGAAGTCCCCAGTGTTATTTAAAATGATAAAAAGGTTGAAACAAACAAGAACTGGAATACATTACTAAGAAATATTAAACATTTAATATTAATAAATTATTGATAAATTATTGTCTAACATTATAAAATTAGAGAATTATGATAAGTGAGTAAATAAAATTAAGTCCTTGGAGAGGCAGATATGAACCAATGTTAAGTTAAAAAGATCATATACCAATCTAACTATTATTAATATAATATATGCTTCTAAATATTTTACTAAGAAGCACAAGAGTTTCAAACAGGGAAGAAAAGTGGATTCTTGCTGGAGGAAATGGCACTGAGAAAGCCCATGGGTTTGGAATGATGGTGAAGAGTTTGAAAATGAGACTTGTCTTGGGACAGCATTCTAATCAATGGTAGGACTTAGGCCATACTCATTTCTGCTTAAGAACTGAGCTAGGGATGAAGTTAACCTAAACTTCCACAGAGATGCTAACTGCAGTCCTTAGGCCTTTTGTTGTGGGCAGGGCTATGAGCATCTCAGCTTCTAGGAAGAAGATACCACAGTCCTTATGGTTTGGGGACTTACCATATCATGTACCTCCCCATGCAAGGAAAGGCAGTAACTACTTGGCAGGGAGATGGGGTGGATGAGGCAGAGAATAAACTAAATTCACAGACTGATTTCAAATGCCTACAAGTAGAGGCACTACCACCAGAAGGCTTTTATTTGAAACCACTAATTCCAGGACAAACTGGTAAACAATTTGTAAGATGGCGCTGATTTCTTGCAAGGTTTCTCTTCAACTGAAAAATTTACTGTCTCATCCCCAAGCTCAGGGGCTTACACAGACTAAACTTTGCAGATATAATTCTAAACTGGGGAAATAAACAGAATTTTCCAGAACAATCAAGATACCTGAGTAGCCATCCTTTTGCAATATCCTCTTATAAAGTCACCCCCACTGTCCCTCTCCTCCTGCCCAACAATCCATCTCAGTCACTCTGGGTGAGTAAACCACAACAGTAGATATGGATGCCCATGAATGTCCAGGAAAAAACACATTGGACATTCATGGAAAAGACTACATTTGCTCTGGCAGATTTAAAACCACTGTAACATTTTTGGCCCCAAGGGTGTTGGATGAGCCATGTCCCATGTGTTAGTAATTCATCTAAATGTTCCCACATAGTTCAACATTTAAGTAAAATATTTGTTTCCATAAGAAAAATAAAAAGGGAAGGTGGTATTCACAAGGCTGTTTAATGTATACCCAACCCAATTAAAAAAAAAAAAAAAACAACGCACAAAACTTTCAGTTTGAAGTAATGTTAGATCTACAGAAGAATTGCAAAAATAGCTTAGTTGTCTCTTGGTATCCATAGAGGATTCATTGAAGAACCCCCTATGGATACAAAACTCCCCAGACACTCAAGTCCTTTAAATAAAATGGAACAGCACAGGTGGCCATCTATAGCCATAGGTTCCACATCCATAGATTCAGACTTGAGTCTATGGAGGTGGGACCCTTGAGTAAGGAGGACCCACTGTACAGAGAAACCCCATAAACCCTTCACCCAGCTTCACCTAGTGTTAACCTCATATATAACCACAGCACGTTTCTCAAAATTAAGAAATCAATATTAGTATATTACTATTAGCTAAGCTTCGGACTTCATTCACATTTTGCCAGTTTTTCCATTAATGTCTTTTTTTTTCTTTCCAGAATCCCACATTGAATTGAATCATCCATGCCTTTTTCTTTTTTTTTTCCCCTCAATTATTGACAGTCTCTCAATTGTTGTTTTTCATGACTTTGATACTTTTGATGAGTCTCTCAATTTGGGTGTGTCTGATGTTTTCTAATGATTAAATTGAAGTAATAAAGCTTGAAGAAAAATAGTTCAAGGGGCAAAGTGCCCTTCTAATCGCGACTTATCAGGGAACACATAATATTAACATGATTTACCAGTGGTAAAGTTAACCTTGATCACTTGTTTGAGATGGGGTCTGTCAAGCTCCTACACAACCTAACTTTACTTTCAGAGTTGTCAGATTTAACAAATGAAAACACAGGACATTAAATGGGACATATGTATACTAAAAATTTATTTATTTTTAGTTCAAATTTAACCAGGGCATCTTAGATTTTATCTGGCATCCCCACATTTAGAAATAAATTCCTAATAAAAATCATAAATGTTTAAGCCCCTCACCTTGCCATAGAACTCTCCTTACCCTACTTTCCAGAGAAATCCCTTGCCACAAAGACTGCAGTAGAGACAAGAATTCAATTGAATTCTTAAACCAGTAACCCTCAAAATCAAATATCCACTAGACTCCCTTAGCAGATTGGGTCCTATCACCAGTTTCTGATTTAGGGGGTCTGGCAGGAAGCTCTAGAATTTGCATTTCTAACAAGTTTCAAGAGATGTTGACCACCCAGGGATCATAGTTGAAGCAGCACTGGCATTCATGGAGGGGAATCTAGGTACCTGCATTTCCTTCATTTTCCAGAGGATTAAAGATCTCCATTACCTGTGCATTAAAAGTCTGCCGCTACAACTCACATAGGGTGGGTCCTAACTGACACAACACACTTTCAACTAATGAATAACTCATGTAAAAGAATAGGAACAGGAACCTCCCTGGTGATTTGGTGGTTAAGACTCTGTGCTCCCAACGCAGGGGGCCTGGGTTCGATCCCTGGTCAGGGAACTAAGATGTTGCATGTTGCAACAGCACAGCCTGAATTTTTAACATTTTTTAAAAAAACATACTTTAAAGTAAAAATTTAAGCTCTATTTTTTTTTTTCAAGAATAGGAACAAAGATAGTTAGAAATCCTTTGTCCCCCAGTTAGAGAGTAGGATTCAGTCTAGATCTTGTTGGGCAACTACAGTGGGATGACTCCTCTCTCCTGCAGCCTCTATTGTTGAGAAGGTTCAAGTTTATTCCCATGAGCACCTATCCATCTGTTGTCAAACTTCATGTGTAACTTCAAACTTCACAATGAGAGCCCGTGTCACCATGGAACTTGTCAGCGAACCACCCCCATAGGTTGTGGAGATGCAGGTAAACAATTTCTGTTTAGAAATCAGAATGCCCTGTTTCACAGAAAGAAATACTAGAGATGGTAAGCAAGTCAAAAATCAGTCTGGACTATAAGAAAGTTTACTTTGGGCTGGTTTGGGTACTTAGCCGATACTTAAAATACCATTTCACTGTGCTTATAGAAGGCTCTCTTGGACTCAAAACTTCCAAGTACTTCAGCAGAAAACAAGTAGTCCATAGACCGAAGGTATCTCACCCACCCACACCCTCTTCATTAGTCACCAGAATGACTTCAGTCCTTCTGAGATGGAAGGAATGGGCACACTCTTCTACACAACTTACCTGTCTGTGGCACTGGATATCTAACAATGTAGATAGAAGTTGGTTACCTATAGTTTCTCATTGTTAAGCTCAGCTGTTACTTGGATAAGTGGTAAGTGGTAAGTTTTCTAACTTGAGAAAGCACACTGCAAGTCTTTGAAAAATAGCTCATTTGTGCATTCTTCTAGCATCCCACCAGGAACTTCATACACAGAATCTCATTAATCGTCACCAAATTATTGTAAGGAAAGTATTAATGATACCCTTTCAAAGACTGGCTAACTAACTTACAAAGCAAGTTACAAACCTGGGATCTAGCTTCCATGTTTTAGACATGCCTTTACAATCAATACCCCATTTAACTTTCAATCAGCCCAATCCAAGCTTGTCCAAGAGACGTAACTTCAATCTCTTAAGCCATCAAGTAGAGTATTTGGTATTCTTTAACTGCACATCTATAAACAATTCTACTAGGAGGCTGGTTATAAAGACAACTTGGTGGGGGGTGGATCTCTGTTCACCACACCCCCCTCCACCAAAAAAAAAAAAAAAATCCACTTTTTCCTATAATGTTCCACTAGACATACAATTTTCAAAGGAAAATGAAATACAATCCATACCCCAAAACTCTAAAATCCATAAAAGGGGAAATAAGACCTTAGTTTTATCTTTCACTGGATTTAAGCCCACCAAGTGTTATTTGCTAACACTTTGGGTTAATGAGGAAATCAATCTGAGGACAAACAAAAATCCAATATCATGTCCAAGCTTTTCATTTATAAAAGCCACCTTTAAGAAAGAGTGATCACCAAGTGTGGCTGTCTAGGCTGTTTGGCATTTACTTGCTTTTGAGCCACAGATTTCAAAACAAAGGAAACAGAATGGAACACCACCAATCCTGATGCAAAAGGACTAAAACCTCTCATAATTTCTTCTTTATATTCTGGAGACTTCAGTCAATGTCAGATTTCCAGGCTTTTACACTCTAAGTCCCCTCAAATGTGGCAGCTATTATTACACATACCCTAATACAATTTTCTCTAAAAGGACTTAATGGAATGCAACCAAGTCTTTGTGTAAATAATCAGATCTACACCCCTCTTCTTGAGTTTAATCAAAGTGTGTCCCTTCTCCTCTGACCATGAGCCACAGGACAATGGGGTCTAGCTGCGTTCACCTGTGTCCTCCATCACTGGCTTTCTCTACCTCTTTGGGGTTTAATCCTTTCTTTCTGAGTTGGGAAGATCCCCTGGAGGTGGGCAATGGCAACCCACTCCAGTATTCTTGCCTAGAGAATCCTATGGATGGAGGAGCCTGGCATGCTACAGTCCACAGGGTCACATAGAGTCAACACGACTGAAGCGCCTGAGCACACACGCCCGCATCTTTTCAGGAGTATTTGACAACAAGAAATCCCATCCTCCTTCCCAGAAAGCTGTATGATTTTAACCCAGGATTGATGAAATAGAGAAACTGCTATCCAGAAATGAATAGGCTCAAGAATAGGGCCTGGGATGCAGGGCGAGCTCTGCAGGTGAGGTGGGGACGGAAATGAAGACATCTCAACACACGTCTTACTTTGGGTCCTTCCATGCCCTTGTCTATTGTAACCACGGGCCTGAATGAACTCACAGGCCTCCTGGAGGAAGCCAACTTTATCACCCTTTTGAAGACCCTTCGTTTTAACAAGTGTGGTTATTCCACTGGGGCATTGGGGTGTCAAGGGCCAGAAGCTTTAAAAAGGAAAGAAAGAGAAGGAAATCAGGAAGTGGTGTAACAAAGGCCTAATTATAAGGGAGGAGTATCTCTCTACAGACAGGTCACTGGACGGATGCCAAGGGCTCTCGCCACATAAAGGGAAAGATTGTTATAAAAAGATTTTTAAAAAAAGAAGAAGAAGAAGAAAGAGGCATGGCAGTAGAGACTGTGAGGGGGTGGGGCAGAGAATAGGGAAATGAATAAGAATAATGACTTAAAAGCTTTTTTTTCCCTGGTTCTCTGCTTCCTTTCTGCAGATGCTCAGCTGAGCCAGTACAGCTGGCTCCCTGACAAATGTGGAAAAATCAGCCAATCTGAGCTGGTTGTTAGCCATCGGGCAGAGGCTCAGATACATAAGGGGCTGCCTTAGGTGTGGTGGGTCTCCTGGAGACACTGCTGGGAGATTCTTGGCCAGAGCCTGTCCTCCGGGACTCCAGGAACTCAGCAGCACCCCCTTCCACCTCTGGGCTCCAGGTTCTGGCCAAGGTGACGTTGAGGGAGGGCTCTTCCTCTGTTTGTTACCCTGCCCTGCCTTCAACATCCTCCCCTAACTGACAACCTCTTTCAACCTGCAGAGGTTTCTTCCAGCTCATTCAGCGAAAAGCCTGCAACACCAGGACTCTTGTCCCAAGGCATCTGAGTGCACATCTGATGACACAACTCAAGGCCTCCAGAAAAATGCCTGATGCTCCTCTGTCCATGGGATTCTCCAGGCAAGAACACTGGAGCAGGTAGTCATTCCATTCTCCAGGGAACCTTCCCCACCAAGAGATCGACCCCAGGTCTCCTGTATTGCATGCGGATTCTTTACTCTCTGAGCCACCATTGCTGCTGCTGCTGCTAAGTCACGTCAGTCGTGTCTGACTCTGTGCGACCCCATAGACGGCAGCCCACCAGGCTCCCCCGTCCCTGGGATTCTCCAGGCAAAAACACTGGAGTGGGTTGCCATTGCCTTCTCCAATGCATGAAAGTGAAAAGTGAAAGTGAAGTCGCTCAGTCGTGTCCGACTCTTCGCTACCCCATGGACTGCAGCCTATCAAGCTCCTCTGTCCATGGGACTTTCCAGGCAAGAGTACTGGAGTGGGGTGCCATTGCCTTCTCCATCTGAGCCACCAAAGAAGCCCCTATTCCTTTTCAGATCACCACATCAAACTGCAATCTGTGGACACCCAGGCAGAACACCCTGGGGTTTCCCCACAGGATAGTGAAGTCCGCTCTGGGAACGGTCACTGAGACCAAAGAGTATGCCACACACATTGATGTATACATTATGTCCCCACGTGGAATATGAACATGAAAATACATCTGACCGTTCAGCTCAAGAAAAGCAATTACTACTTTGAATCAAGTTCAAGACAAAAAGAGTATTATTGTAAGGAGCAGTCCAAGTTCCTTATTAAGCTGTCCATTTTTCCTGTGATTCTTACTCATGGTCTATTTGATAATTTAAAAAAAAAGGTCAAAAATTAGGAACTAGGATACTAAAAGAAGTGCTCACCTAAGTGAAGTTTCTAGAGGGATGGAAATGTTCTAGATCTTATTTTGAGTGGTGGTTACATGAGTGTAAATAACTGTCAAAACTCACTGAACTGAATAATTAAGATCTGTGCATTTTGTTTTAATTATACCCACATAAAAATTTAAAACGTAAGGGCTCACATTCCAGTTCTGTGTCTACAGCTATACCAGCCTACTGAAGCAGCTGCCACTGTACAAAACTGCAGGGGTAAAACATACACTGTGTCACTTCATCAGTTATCCTTTATATAATGGAATACTTCCAAAAGAAACAAAAATAATTCCTATACGATCCTTAAATACTTTTTAGGAGCTTGTAATAATCCAGAGTATTTATTTTTAGAGGGAGAAATGATTATGTCACATGTTACATATGAACTGACTAGTTACTGCTCTTCTTATAACCTGAAAGTGAAGGTTGACTGGGTTGGTCTCAAAAACCTTGATGTAGGGAACACTGGCTAGTAGTGTGGAGGACAGAAAAACAAAATGTGTCTGTTTGAATTATTATTGATTTTTAGATGAAATGAGAACATTTGTTTAATCCAGTAAGAGAATAAACAAATTTAAGAGGTGAAGTACATTACTATATGTAAAATAGATACTAATGGGAAGTTGCCCTATAGAGTAGGGAGCTTGGCCTGGGGCTCTATGACGACCTTGAGGGGTGGGATGGGGTGGGAGGTGGGAGGAAGGTTCGAGACGGAGGGACATGTGTATATCAATAGCTGATTCATGTTGATGTATTTCAGAAACCAACACAACATTGTAAAGCAATTATCCTCCAATTAAAAAGAAACTTTAAAAAAAGAGGTGAAAAGGCAGTATGTTATATGGTCTGATTCCCTCATTAATCAACATAGAAATTGAGGCTCAGAGAAGGAAAGCAATTTTCCCAAGAACACATCATCATTTTCTGCCAAACACGGATCTTCTGACTCTCAAGTCTGTTTCTCTGTCTAGTTTTTCATGATTCCTGTTTTAAATGCTGTCCTTTAATAACATTTTAAAGCAAGTATGATATTTATATCTATCAACTCTCCAAAACATAATATTTGTACTAATATTTTAAAATATCTTCAGAAAAATATTTTTCCCCTGAGAGAGGTTGTTTCTCAAATAAACTACGTTCTTAAAATTAAGAGAGTCTAGTGCTATACTCAACTACTCACATTTATCCTTCTTAGAAAGCACCCATGTATACCTTCTCTATAATAGTTAGAGCTTTTTAAAGCTCTAGTTCATGTTTGCTGATATCCCATCTCTAGAACAATGATTCCCAAGAGCAATTTTATCACCGTATACCCACATTTTTCTCCTGTTTGGAGCCCAGTGTTATCCTTTAACTTTACTTCACTGATTGCCAAGTCATCCTTTTCTCTGTAGCTCTAAGAAATGCCCATGATAAGGTAAAATAATCATAATCTCATGGAAGTCAACAGTTATGTTTAATAGGAAAAAAAATACTCTTGCTCATGTCTTCATGAGAATGAGTCACAATGAACAGATACCGATAAGATGGTCAGATCCCCACTAGCCACAATGAAGATGGGTAACTTGCTACCCATACACAAAAGTGAACCCACCAGAGACAGTACTTGTTTTGGGGACCTAGAATCCAATGTCCAACTATCCTGGATAATACTGTAGTGACAGCAACACAGAACAAGAAGGGAGCTGAGTAATCACAAGGCACGGTGGATTCTGAGCAGTTCTTTTTTTTTTTTTCCTAGCAGAATTTCTTTTGAAATTAAATCTTACTTGGACATCTGACATAGAAAACAAATTTGAGTAATAGCTGTTTGTAGGGTAGTTAAAAATCCACACTGTTGGATGGAAAGATTCATCTTCCTGTTGGTGGGACCTTAAAACACTGCTGTGGGAGGTTTCCTGGAGCACTTAAATGTGGGAATTCTTCTAAAAGTAATGGGGAGCTTCAACTGCTAAGGTCCTTCCCACCACTGGCAACCCAGACTCTCTGAGGATTCCTTCCACAACACAGAGCTGAAATCTTTCCCCTGCTAGCTCTTAATTCATGGATATTAGTTTACCTTTGAGGCCAAATTTTTAAAATCCCCATTTCACAGGGGAAAATCTTCACATATTCAAAAGGAGCAGATGTGTTGTATCTTAGACATGCTCTCCATAATACAGGAGGCTGTGTACACACCTGTCCTCACACAAGCTGCCCATGCTCAAACCACCTCTGCTCCCCACCTCTCCTTGGCCCCAGTCCTATGGTGGCTTCAACTATTTGTGTAGGCTGGGGGCTCAGCTTTCAAAAAGACCCAAGGAGCCTTTGACTGGGGATGTGACAAGAGGAGGAGGAAGGGATTTTGCTGCTGGCTTCTTGTTTCTTCTGCTAGCTTCAAAGTGGAGTTCACCCTTTCTCAACAGAGGATCGTGAAAACCAGCTTGTGGCCATTTAGAATTACATCAGACTCTGGGGACAAATTCTAAACAGACTTAATATGTTAAAAGAAAATGAAAACAGCTGAACTTCAGGCAAAAAAAAAAAAAAAAAAAAAAAGAATCTGCTCCTCATCCCTTCTCAAAGGCATCCTAACAGTGAGATCTACTTTGAGGCCACAAGGAAGACTTCCTGTTCAGTAACGTTCAATGTTTAGAGCAGAGCAACAGCTGGAAAGGCAAACTTTTTTAGCATGAATGTTTCACAGTTCGAATCACTTAACAGATGTAAAATTATAGGATATACTTAGCATTTAGGGCTTTTTTTTTTATTATTAGCTAAAGAAGATCTTTTTGGAAAATACATTTGATGTTTAGTCCTTCTTGATGATGATGGCAAGAATTTTTTTTAAATGTTCGTTACATTAAATAAAAATGTTCATTCTACTAAATCATATTTCAGTCAGTTTTACATGTGTTTTATACATGTTTACTCAAGATTAACATTTTAAGGCAATAAATACACAAATTTTAAGTTTGAGAAGAGACCATCTTACTGACCAGCCAACTAGTAAAAGATGAGAGGCAGCGAGGCTAGAAATGCCATCGGACGCAAAGTAAATGTTCTATGACCGAAACTGACAATCACGCTGGTGAGAGAAGTCTGAAGATAAGAGATGTCCAGGATCAGAGGCTTAAAGGAGAACACTCAGGAGATCAGGGGGAGGTGATGGCTGGCCACTGCCCTCTAAGGAGTGTAACTGAGCAGGACCCTATGAGGCCTTTCCAGAACAGGCCCCCACACCCATGTTCTCTGCTTGACTTTTGTCTATAGGAAAACTTTAGTCAGAGAATAGATTTAAATCAGAGAAGTGAGAGACTGTGGAAAGGAAAACAGTTGAGCAAGACAAAATAATAATACTTTGGCCATTAAACAAAGTCAAGAACATTTAGTTCTTCCTCGAGGTCTATAGATAATATTTTGAGCCAAGTCCTTTGAACTGTTTTGCAGAGACAAACTCCCACCAGGTTGAAGAAGTTAACTATTTGCTGCCCACAAGCACATAGACATCAGACCCTTTGGAACCAGAAGGTTGATGAGGCTGACTTACGATTAACCTCACCACCAACCAATCAGAAGAATGTCCACAAGTTGATCACACCCTGCTCCTTGAACACTGTAAGACTCTTTACTACACCCTCCAGGTGGGGCATAGAGTTTTCAGGGCATTAGCCTGCTGTGGCCCTCTTTGCCTGGCAAAGCAACAAAGCTATTTTTTTCTACTTCACCCAAAACTCTGTCTCTGCATTTCTATTCAGCACTGGTGTAGAGGCTGAATTTTGGGAACAGGAGGGGCAGAGGGAGAAGAGAGGATATACTGGCAGGCAGAGTTAGATGGCTAACTAGGCGGAAAACAGATCCAGTGAGAACAGATTAGTGGAATTAGGGTGGTTTTCAGAAGAAAAGAATGGAGAGAGTAGCAAGGACACATATACACTACCATATGTCAAACAGCCAGTGGGAATTTGCGATATGACTCAGGGAACTCAAACTAGAGCTCTGTGACAATGTAGAGAGGTGGGATGGTATGGCAAGGGGTGGGAGGGAGGTTCAAAAGGGAGGGGACATATGTATACCTATGACTGATTCATGCTGATGTGTGGCAGAAACTAACACATTATTCTAAAGCAATTATCCTTCAATTAAAAATAATTTTTTAAAAAACAGGCTACTTGACTATCATCATGTACATGACTGACTTCTTAAGAGACTTTTGGAAAATTAAGTGAAATCAAGAGAAATTCAGATGGGCATTTGGGGAAGAAAGCCAGCCAACAGGAAAGTGGTGAGTCATGCAATTAGGAGGTCTGGCTGGCTCCATTGGTCACAAATAAGTGAGGACACTGCAGATAAACAGCTTGCTCTCTACAGGCCTCAGTTTCCTCATCTGTAAGGCATGAAGCTTGCAGCAAATGGTTTCTAAGATCCCTACCAGTTTAAGAGAATATTTTATTTATTTAACTTGTAATCAGTTCAGTTACTTAGTTGTGTCCAACTCTTTGTGACCCCATGGACTGCAGCATGCCAGGCCTCTCTCTCCATCACTAACTCCCAGAGTCTACTCAAAGTCATGTCCATCACGTTGGTGATGCCATCCAACCATCTCATCCTCTGTCATCCCCTTCTCCCCTACCTTCAATCACGGTCTTTTCCAAGGAGTCAGTTCTTCGCATCAGGTGGCCAAAGTATTGGAGTTTAGGCTTCAACATCAATCCTTCCAATGACTATTCAGGACCGATTTCCTTTAGGATTGACAGGTTGGATCTCCTTGAAGTCCAAGAGACTCTCAAGAGGCTTCTCCAACACCACAGTTCAAAAGCATCAATTCTTCAGCATTCAGCTTTCTTTATAGTCCAACTCTCTCACATCCACACATGACCACTGGAAAAACCATAGCTTTGACTAGACGGACCTCTGTTGGCAAAGTAATGTCACTGCTCTTTAATATACTGTCTAGATTGGTCATAACTTTTCTTCCAAGGAGCAAGCAAGTCTTTTAATTTCATGACTACAGTGATTTTGGAGCCCCCCAAAATAAATTCTCTCACTGTGTCCCCATTTATTTGCCATGAAGTGATGGGACCAGATGCCATGATCTTAGTTTTCTGAATGTTGAGTTTAAGACAGCTTTTTCACTCTCCTCTTTCACTTTCATCAAGAGGCTCTTTAGTTCTTCTTTACTTTCTGCCATAGGGTGATGTCATCTACATATCTGAGGTTATTGATATTTCTCCCGGCAATCTTGATTCCAGCGTGTGCTTTATCCAGCCCAGCATTTCACATGCTATACCCTGCATATAAGTTAAATAAGTAGGGTGACAATGTACAGCCTTGATGTACTCCTTTCCCAATTTGGAACCAGTCTGTTGTTCCAAGTCCAGTTCTAATTGTTGTTTCTTGATCTGCATGCAGTTTTCTCAGGAGGCAGGTTAGGTGGTCTGGTATTCCCATCTCTTTAAGACTTTTCCAGAGTTTGTTGTGATCCTCACAGTCAAAGGCTTTGGCACAGTCAATAAAGCAGAATTAGATGTTTTTCCAGAATTCCCTTGCTTTTTTGATGATCCAACAAATGTTGGCAGTTTGATCTCTGGTTCCTCTGCCTTTTCTAAATCCAGCTTGAACATACTGTTGAAGCCTGGCTTGGAGAATTTTGAGCATCACTTTGCAAGCATGTGAGATGACTGCAATTGTGTGGTAGTTTGATCATTCTTTGGCATTGCCTTTCTTTGGGACTGGAATGAAAACTGACCTTTTCCAGTCCTCTGGCCACTGCTGAGTTTTCCAGATTTGCTGGAATATTGAGTACAGCACTTTCACAGCATCATCTTTTAGGATTTGGAATAACTCATCTGGAATTCCATCACCTCCACTAGCTTTGTTCATAGTGATGCTTCCTAAGGCCCATTTGACTTCACATTCCAGGATATCTGACTCCAGGTGAGTGATCACACCATCACGTTTATCAGGATCATGAAGATCTTTTTTGTATAATTCTTCTGTGTATTCTTGCCACCTCTTCTTAATATCTTCTGCTTCTGTGAGGCCCATACCATATCTGTCCTTTATTGTGTTTATCTTTGCATGAAATGTTCCCTTGGTATCTCTAATTTTCTTGAAGAGATCTCTAGTCTTTCCCATTCTACTGTTTTTCTCTATTTCTTTGCATTGATTGCTGCAATAACTTGTAATAGATATCTTAAAAAATGGTTTCCTACAGCTTTGAGGGTTAATTGTTATAACAGCATATATATTCACAGTGTACAATTTGATCATTATTTTTAAGAAAATTTAAGTGTAATTGCAATGTTGTGTTAGTTTCAAGAGTACAACAAGTGATTCAATTATCCATATATATTCTTTTTCAGGTTGAGATTCAAGAGAATTGTTTAATTAAAAATAACCTAAAAATGAAAATAAAAAAACCTTGTCTCAAATGAGAAGGTTAATAAAGACTATCAAGTAGGTTGCTGATGATTCTTCATTTTAAATTTCCTTACTAAATAACAGGTGTCTGAGCCAATAGTTTCTTGAATATCCTCCCATCATTCTGATTCTGGGCTGCCTTTTCACTGCCCACCCATCACTCCATCATTGTTGTGATTAAGATGATACATTCTAATCCACGATCTGTTTGAGGAAATGATGCTTTTGAAAAATGAATTACAAATCCTTGTGGGAAAAGAAGAGTGTGCAATAGAAAAGTCATTAATAACTCAACTTGGAGTCAACTTCCCATTTGGGAACAGCAACCAGTTAACAATATGATTGCTGGCTGAATAAGGATTGGTCTCCAAGAGGCAAGAGAAAGGGGGGTTTCTGTTTCTCTTTCTCCAAGAAAAAGCATTTGGAGCTGAAATTTTAGAGCCCAAAGAATGACACTAGAATGTATCAGTTGTTGTCCTGGGCCAGTTTGCTTGGAATGGATTTAATCTCATAGTACCATGGGGAGATGGGCATTTATTATCTCCACATCTTAAGTGAGGGATCTAAAGTTCAGAGGTCAAGAAGCCTGTCCTGGGCCACATAAACAGACTGAGAAGTCACCCTCTCCTTAAGTATCTAGCGAGTACAGTGGGTACAGTGGGTGGTGCCTCCATGGCCTGTACCTGATAAGAGTTTTCATCCTACTAGGGGAGACAGGAGGAGTGAACAGCTGTGAACACACTAGCTAACCATGAAGATACACTCGGTAGCATAAGACATGACATAAATAAGCCCAGGGAATACGACAGAGTGTGACTGAGGGGCAACTTCTACATAGTAAAGGGAAAAATAGCTCTTTGCAGAGGTGACATTTAATCAAGAGCAGAATGACAAGAAGGACCAGCCATGCATAGAGCCAGGCAAGAGTCAGATCAAATGAACAAGAGAAAAGGGCATGGGTTATATGACGGAGACAGCAAACATCAAACAGAAGGTAGCCGGAAGAGGCAGCCAATGGGCAGGAGAGGCAGCTGGGAAGGTGGCTGCTGATTAAGAAGGTCCTCTGTCTGCTGGGCTGCTGAGGTGGGGCATCTGGTTTCACCCTTGATTTTTAATAGAAGCAAGGGGAGGGACACAGAAGCCATGTCCACATTACAGGGGCAGCTGCACCTACAAAGGAGGAGTTCAGTGTAGGAAGCCTGGGTACCACATTTTAGCATCCTGAAAGCTTAAAGCTGCATTCTGCTTCATGTGCCAACTTCATCTCTCAGCTTTCATCTCCCAGGGAAAGGTGCATCAGTGTGTTGGAGTTGTAGCCTCTGATCCTATAAACCACCCCTAAGTAACACAAAAGCAAGGTAGGAAGGAAAAACATCCCACTGCGATCTCAGCTGTATTTCTTCCACATGGCAAGTTTCATTTTGTTTAATTTAACAATAAACTCATTATATTAACTCAATTCAATAGAAGCAGCAGGGGGGTTTCTCCTAATTTAATCTTGGGCTTTGAGGAGCCTTGCTCAGTGCTAAAACAATGCCATGCAGAGAGATTAAAGGACTTGTATCATATTGAAAAAATACCTTAGAGTTTCTGAGCACAGCCCATCTGTAATTTAGGAACTAGTCAGCCCACTTCTTACTTTATCCAAAGCATCATCTAGTCAGAGAGGTAATCTCTGCAAGCAAATCATTCTCATGAATGATGTCACTGTAGGGTTTAAACTCTGAGAAGAGATCCTTTCATCCTTGGAGCTGATGCTCCAATTTGAAAAGGAGTTATTGGATGCACCCAGCCAGAGAATATAAATATCTTGTGCTTACCAATGTCACAAAATGGGTTTTCTGTAAGTCGCTTGAAAATACAAGGACGTAACTATCTAACATCTATCATTGCATGTCCATTGTGAAAAGCTATATAGCAGGTAGCCTTTAAAAAAGGTTGTTTCTGATGATTAACCATTATAAGAAAGAATAGCTACCCTTACAAAAATATCTTAAGGGATAGAAACGACTATATAATCTGCTGATACTGTGATTTGAAATCTGGAGATTCCATATTCACTCACACATACACAATGGCTAGAGACCAGACAATAGTTTTTGTCCCCAGCTGGCAAGGAGAATTAACAAACTCATTAATTAGGATCCTGTTGGTGCTGGTATTGAATATATATGAAGGCAGGCCCACTTGAGGGTTCCATCTGGGAGATGCAAACTTTTGAAATTCAAAGACAAACTAGATTTATCTTTGGTGCCTTCATATGCTGAGCGTGGTCCTACTGACCATGTGGGCTGGTGTGTATCTATGAGGCCCCTGATTATTATAGAATCAGGCAAGTTTTAAAGTTTATTTCATGTCCTTTCAACTACAAAATGCAAAACAAGGTCACCATGGGAGGTGGAGGAGAAAAGAGCCAGCACTGAGGAAGACTTTATCCTTATCCCAGATTGCTTTCAGAGGAAGAAAGCAATGGCTGAAATGTGAGAAAAGGTACAGAAAATAGTTTCAGTTCACCCCAGCAGTGGCTAACAAGGTCCAGCCTCTGTCCCTGGTGGGAAGGAAATGAACAGAGGAGTTGGTAGGAGAAAGGCCCAGGCCTTGCTCGGGCTGAGGTTTCTCCGTCTCCCCATCTCTCTGTCTCTGGCTCTCTCTCATAACCTCTCAAAAGATGAGACATGTTTTCTTGAGGTCAAAAATAAAAGTTTTTGAGGGGAGGGGGGAAAGAAACCAATATCCCAACATGGAGGGTCTGAAGCAAGAGGGAATTCTCTCACAGGTTTCAGCTCCCAGAGTGAAGGGAGCTCAGAGGAGATGAGGTTTCAACTCTGCAAAGCAAGAAAAACCCTTCTTACCCTGTCAATTTGCAAAGAAGAAGATCTTTCCAGGTTTAGGACTTTTTTTGTCTATTATTTAAATTCCTTGGTATGTGTTTGCTTTCTTTACTGACAGCACTTCTTGTCATGGGTAAGTGTAATTTGCTGGAAAGAAAGGCAGAGAAAGGGAAACGGGGAGAAGAGAGGGAGGGGCAGGCAGGCTGGGAAGGGGGAGAGACGAAGACAGAGACTAATACCAGAATTCAAACAACACAGTGAGAGGGCATGTCCTATTAAAGGATTCTTTATGCTTAAAATGGAATCTATTCTTCCTATCTAAAAATAAGCCTATGACCTTTTGCATTCTCCAGACCATATGTATTTTTGCAACATCCAGAGTCCCAAGATACACCAGGCAGTGTGAGAGCTGAGGGCTGTCTGGTCCAGGTCCCCGGAGCTAGAAGTACACCTGTCAGAGAAGCAGCAGCCAGAATCAAGAGAAAGAATCCACAGAGACCTGGTTGGGGGGGGCACTCTGAACCCAACTTTCTCTGTCAGTTATTGATTAAACCTCTTATGCATACACACCCGCTCCAGGAAAGCTGAACTTTAATTTTATGCCTCCTGCAGGAAAGAGATGATACAACTTGGGAGGAAATAACAGTAAGCATCATAAGAACAAACACCTGCATGCATTCTCGGTGTCAAATTTGTCTTTTAATTCCAAAAAAATAAAAAAAGAATGTCAAACCTCACTTACAATCAAAGAAATGCAAACTAAAATATGTTACACTTTTTAAAACTTATCCAATTAGCAAAGATGAAAAAGAAAGATAATATTGATGTTGGTGAGAGTTTATACAAACAGACACTCTCATGTCTATTTAGAGTAGGAATATAAATTAGTGGAATTTTCTGAAGTTAAATTAGGCAACATGTTGGAAATGCCTTAAATGTATGGATTTCAGTGTAGCAATCACACTTTTAGCAGGTAATTGCATCAGTCATATTCTGTAAATTGTTCATCCCATCATTGTTTAGAATAGAAAATGGTTGGAAATAATCCAAGACACCAACGGCTGAGAACCGGTTAAGTCAATTGTGTTATATGTGTACAATGGACGTGATTAAGAGTCATACTTAGAGCAATAATAACAAATGAAACAAAAAAACTGTTCAGGAAATGTTACTAACCAAAGTGGGAAAAAGTCTAAAAGAAAGCTATCTACCTATCTATGCACCCATCCTACCAACCATCCTGCTTACTGAGTGCTAAGCATTTAGCTAAGGACAGCTGCATTACCTCCTGTAACACTTCCAACAATCCCATGGAGTATGTATGTACTATTATCTCCTTTTCATAGATAAAGAAACTGGTAAACAGGAAAGGGAAGCTTAAACTCAAGTGGGGGCTGATCTCAACCACACAAGTGTACTCTCTGCCATGACAACGCCCATGTGTAAGTTTGGGAACATGTGACCTTCCTTGGGAATACATCCACTCTAAAATATCCACAGTCATCTCTGAGAGGTAGGATTTTTGATTACTGCTTTGTGCTTTTCTGCAGTTTTCATGATTTCTACAATGAGCATGTATTTCTTTTGCAACCAGGAAAAAAAAATGAAATGAGCTCTCCTTCCGAGATGATATTCTGACTATAATTGTCTGACTCCTTGAGATTCAGGAAGACTCAAGAAGAGCCAGGAAATAGCAAACAGACTCTTTTCCAGATGGACTCTGGAGCCAGGCAGCCACTTACTGACCATGTGCCCTGGGCAAGGTCACTTAGCCCTCTAATGTAAAGTAAGAAATAAATGTGCTCAGGCATCCCACATAATATCGGTTCAATAAACACTATTTCCCCTTTCTCTAGCCTGACTGCAACATACCAATTCTAGAAGTGGTATTCTCCAAGTTATGCCTAATACATAATTGTCATTGTCCTATGGAAGACCACTGACTCAAAATCAAAGGGAAGTACACCCTGCCTGAAAAATGCCTGATTATCAAAGTCAGTTAGATTCAACTGACCTATTTTCTCCTCCAAAATTCCAGCCTTCTGTGAATTATAGTCCTTGGTGTTTTAAAGATTATTTCTTTCTGTTTTACACTGGTCTTCAAACTAGGAAATGTACACAAAAGAAGTGTTACAAATAATTATTCCCTCAAAAATATAAGAATAAGGACTTACTTTATAGTACAGGACTTACTTTATAGTACACTCTATTCAATACTCTGTAATGATTTTTATGGGAAAAGAATCTAAAACAAGTATATGTGTGTTATATGTATATACGTGTATATATGCATAACTGAATCACTCTGCCATAGAGCAGAAAGGGACACACATTGTAAGTCAACTATACTCCAATAAAAAATATTTTTTAAAAAAAACCCTATCCTCACAGAGCTACATTTTAGTCAAATTCTGTCAAAATCTGAGTTCAGAAGAGGTGTGGTTATCACAGAGATGCCTATTAATGTATCGAGAAACACATTCATTGAAAAATGAAGTCAGATTTTTTCTGACACAAAATAAATCTGACTTGGCTGGCTGATTAAATAATGAGGACAGATAATTAGGGTATATTATCTATGCATTGAATGAAGTAAATCTGCTGATCCAAGGTTTGATGAATGTGTATTTATAGAATGTGATAAAAAGCATTTTTTACCATAATTATATAAAAATATTGTTTGTCAGGCCAAGGTTTATTGAAATTAGCAACATTTTAAAACTACCAACAGTTTCTAAGTAGATAAAGTTAAGCAGCGTATTACTAGGTGAAAGAGTAATTAAAGAATACAATTTTTAGTTATTTAATGTCGTAGTAACACCTTTCTAATAACATTTTGGGGTATACACTGAGAAAGTTTAACATTTAACAAATGCTTTTTGAAGCCAGGTGCCCACTAATTCTTTGTTTTTAACAAAAATCAAACAAGAGCTATCCAACTGAGAGATGACTAAATGTCACTGCTGGGGAAGGTTTGTTTTGGGTTTGGTTTGGGCTAATTTAGGGGTTAAAGATAGAAATGATATTGGTCTCACAGAATTCCATCTGTGCCATCACATAATATGTAGACAATGTTTCTCACAACTTACATCATAAAAACCAAAACTAGGAATAGAACTGATGTTGAGCCTTTTAAGCAATAAATAATATTAATCCATCTGAGCCACCAAGGAAGCCCAATATTCATCCATAGGATAAACTAATTGGAAGTAAAGCCTCATTCATCTCATTAATTAAGAAAGACATTTTCAATAAATTTTTACTCTGTGTATTTAATAATTATCAAAATATTGAATACACTTATGTTGTTTTCATCAACTTGGTACTAAAAGTCATTGCAATAATCAGTCTGGAATACGTTTAATTACTTAGAGCTTTTGATCATAGAACTTCTAAATTTAAATTTATTTTTACACATGCTTATTGCAGAGGATTATAATGGCAGTATCAATAAAAGACTTTTAAGCATAAAAATATATAACAGGATAAAATATCACAGGGGAAATATAGTAGAAATACAAGTTTTAAAAAAGATATGAAATTTTTGCCTTTAAAGAATAGCTTATTTGTGTATTTTAAAAAATGAATGATAGAGAACAGCATCGAAACATGTATATTATCTAGGGTGAAACAGATCACCAGCCCAGGTTGGATGCATGAGACAAGTGCTCGGGCCTGGTGCACTGGGAAGACCCAGAGGGAGCGGGTAGAGAGGGAGGTGGGAGGGAGGACCGGGATGGGGAATACGTGTAAATCCATGGCTAATTCATTTCAATGTATGACAAAAACCACTGCAATGTTGTAAAGTAATTAGCCTCCAACTAATAAAAATAAATGGAAAAAAAAAAAGAAAGTAAAAAATAAAAATAAAAAAAAATAAAAATGAATGATGGTGAATATTCACTATAAACATTATTTAGATTTCACTGAATGATTTTCGAAGATGATCAAACCACTTTACTGAAAAAAAGTCAATATTTATAATTATATCCTTTTCAACTATTTAAATCTAAGATGAAAAAAATGTTAATGGTAAGTTTCAGATCAGTTCAGTTCAGTCACTCAGTCATGTCCGACTCTTTGTGACCCCATGGACTGCAGCACGCCAGGCTTCCCTGTCCATCGCTGACTCCCAGAGCTTACTCAAACTCATGTCCATCAAGTTAGTGATGCCATCCAACCATCTCATCCTCTGTCATCCCCTTTTCCTCCTGCCTTCAATCTTTCCCAGCATCAGGGTCTTTTCCAAGGAGTAGGTTCTTCGCATCATGTGGCCAAAGTATTGGAGTTTCAGGTTCAGCATCAGTCCTTTCAACAAATATTCAGGACTGATTTCCTTTAGGATGGACTGGTTGGATCTCCTTGCAGTCCAAGGGTCTCTCAAGAGTCTTTTCCAACACCACAGTTCAAAAGCATCAGTTCTTCAGTGCTCAGCTTTCTTTATAGTCCAAATCTCACATCCATATATAACTACTGGAAAAACCATAGCTTTGACTAGATGGACCTTTCTTGGCAAAGTAATGTCTCTGCTTTTTAATGTGCTGTCTAAGTTGGTCATAGCTTTTCTTCCAAGGAGCAAGCGTCTTTTAATTTCATGGCTGCAGTCACCATCTGCAGGGATTTTGGAGCCCCCCAAAATAAAGTCTCTCACTGTTTTCACTGTTTCCACTGTTTCCCCATCTATTTGCCATGAAGTGATGGGACCAGATGCCATGATCTTTTCTGAATGTTGAGTTTTAAGCCAACTTTTTCACTCTCCTCTTTCACTTTCATCAAGAGGCTCTTTAGTTCTTCTTCACTTTCTGCCATAAGGGTGGTATCATCTCTATATCTGAGATTATTTATATTTCTCCTGGCAATCTTGATTCCAGCTTGTGCTTCATCCAGCCCAGGGTTTCTCATGATGTACTCTGCATGTAAGTTAAATAAGCAGGGTGACAATGTACAGCCTTGATGTACTCCTTTCCCAATTTGGAACCAGTCTGTTGTTTCAGGTTCAGTTCTAACTGTTGTTTCTTGACCTGCATACACATTTCTCAGGAGGCAGATGAGCTGGTCTGGTATCCCATCTCTTTAAGACTGTTCCACAGTTTGTTGTGATCCACACAATCAAAGGCTCTGGCACAGTCAATAAAGCAGAATTAGATGTTTTTCCAGAATTCTCTTGCTTTTTCGATGATCCAACAAATGTTGGCTTCCCTGATGGCTCAGAGGTTAAAGCATCTGCCTGGAATGCAGGAGACCCGGGTTCGATCCCTGGGTTGGGAAGATCCCCTGGAGAAGGAAATGGCACCCACTCCAGCATTCTTGGCTGGGAAATCCCATGGACAGAGGAGCCTGGTGGCCTACAGTCCACGGGGTTGCAAAGAGTCGGACAGGACTGAGCGACTTCACTGTCACTTTCTGTGAGGCCCATACCATTTCTGTCCTTTATTGTGCCCATATTTGCATGAAATGTTCCCTTGGGATCTCTAATTTTCTTGAAGAGATCTCTAGTCTTTCCCATTCTATCGTTTTCCTCTACTTCTTTGCATTGATCATTGAGGAAGGCTTTCTTATCTCTGTTTGCTCTTCTTTGGAACTCTGAATTCAAATGGGTATATCTTTCCTTTTCTCCTTTGCCTTTAGCTTCTCTTCTCTTCTCAGCTATTTGTAAGTTTCAAAATTCTTTATTAGGGGTAAATGACTGAAAAAGAAGTGAAATTCAGTCTACTTCATTCTACGGCTATCCCTTTTCCTCTATGAGACCCAAGAGAACGTCATTC
Source organism: Odocoileus virginianus (assembly GCF_023699985.2). NCBI lineage: Eukaryota > Metazoa > Chordata > Mammalia > Artiodactyla > Cervidae > Odocoileus > Odocoileus virginianus. The sequence goes on along the minus strand of NC_069679.1, from coordinate 38,119,433 downwards.
ATTTTACCGGGTTTTAGGGGCTAAAGAAGACACTCGATTTTGTCCTCTCAAGAGATCTGGCCTTACCCTGCTGCCACAGGCCACATGTTGATTTCCTCTCCCATGAAGCGTGTTTAGAGTACATAAACAAGCATGAGGCAGCTCTGAGGCCAAGGGCGACATCTAACACTGGGGAGCTCCTTGATGGTGGGATAAATCTGATTCATAGAATGAAGGTTTCCCACCTGTGACTTAAAGTAATAGTCAAGTAATTAGTATTTATCATTTGGGGGAATGGAAAAAATCCTATGGAAAAAATCAGCATGCACATGGAATTCTCTTTTGCTCATATGCTTTATCCTTGACTTTATTAGGCAAAAATTCCACAAAAGCATACTACGTTATTTAGGAAGTTGTATGCATGCACCTACCCTCAAGAAGACATGGAGATAAACAACATAGAACATTTAGCGGGATGCACACATGGCCTTTCCTACTCTCTGCCAACTATGACTAGGGGAAACTTCTGCAATAGGAAATTACTCACTCAACACAATTAAAGAGATGGGGTGTGTGTGAGAGAATCAGGTCCTATCTCTCACCATCTTAGCCTCTCAGAGTCTTGGTTTTCCCATCTCTAAACTGGAGTTCAAAAGGACACCTGTCTACTGCTGTGCATAACTGCTCTGAATAGCAAATTAGAGTACAATCCAAAAGAATAGCATACACCATGACTGAGTCTTAAATGCTTTTCTATGCCAACATTTTTGGAAGAACAACCTTAACTCAGTATTCTCCATTCCCTTCTCTGTCCTGCTATCACCTCATTCTCTATAAAGCAGTCCATCAGGATGGAAGGATGGATACAGAGAGGTGCTGCTGATGTCATAAACACAGACCAAAAATTTACTATAGGGAAAAATCATACCACAATGAAAGGCTAAAGCTTGAAGCCCTCATTTCACTACAATGAAAGAAACAGCCACGACATGAGCACAGTCCTCTTCTTAAACAGGCATACTTTGTGTAGATGGATACATCACGATAAAAGACATTTCTGCCTTGATTCATCCTGATGACACAGAAAAGAAAACCTGGCAAATGAGTTTTCCCTTTTCAGGTCAAGACTAAACACTGATTTCAAGTCAGATGGATTGTCTTAATAAAAGTGTTAACAACAATGAGAAACAGAAACATCTGATTTGTCCTGACTATGTTTCGATCTTACCAATCTTCAACTGCAGTGCAGGAGCCAGGATCACTTAACACTTTCTTTACTTGATTTCTATACATAATGCCAAAGCTCCCCTTGAGGTAAACACTATAAGTCCTGAAATTATTGTCTGAGTTAACTCAGACAATTGGCACATAAAAGTATCCTAATTCATTAATTTAGTAATCGACATTCAAAGTTTTGGACATGGACTTCAACACTGACAGTCTAGTATTTATTAGTAGGAAATAAAGACAAAAACCATAACTATACAGATCTGGCCACAGCTTGAAAAAGATCAGGGTTTAAAATTCTCTGAACATGAAAATGAAAAACACAACTAATAAACAGTTGTGTCGCCTTTTAGTCTTTGCCCCCAACTGCACTGCTTCATTTTTAACATATGTTTAACTGCTATTTTTTATTAAACTCATATTTAGCCAGAGAGGAACAAGCTTACCACATATGCTTTGGGTTATATACTAACTATTCCCTGTCAGATGGTGAGTTAAAATGAAAAGACACTGGGAGAGAAGAATTAAATTTATATCTAGCTTATGAAAATCCCTAGCTTTGGGGAGGAAGAGCTGAGGGTTGAAAGAATTTTGGATCACTTCTATAGAGAATTTTTTAAGGCACACTAGAGCCTGAATCTAATCCTATCATGGAGAGGTTCTGTTTTGAGTAGAGTCATCTTGAGCCCCATTGAAAAGGTTCTTGAAGCACTGAAATGTTCCCTTTAGTGTCCATCTATAAGCTGGTTAACACTCTAGACTGTATTCCTGGCTTGTAAAATCCTGGTGAAAACTAGTGACCTGGTAATACTAGGACCCAGTTGCACACGGCTACTGTGTAACGCGCAGCAAACAAAAAGAATGATCCATGACTTTTCAGAGCTGGGAAATGAGGACTGCTGACTGGGAGCAATGAAATGAATTGATTCCTTGAGATGTTTACATTATGAGCCTGGCTCTGATTTGCTATTATTTGCTATTATTTCAAGACCCTGACTTAGATTTCATTCACCTTCTTGATTAAACCAAGCACCTCCACCCCATCATGTCACTTCAACACTCTGAGGCTTGCATGATGATTCCCATGTGAAGGAAAAGGAGTTTGATGAAGGTCAAGAGACAAGTCAAAGGTCATGCAGCCAAGGAAGGGGCAGATCTGGGAATCAGAAACAGATCTTCTGATTTCCAAGTATGGCATTCTTCCTCTTGCCTGATTCCACTGCATACACATCTGGCTTCTTAGCCTTTCTTTTCTCTCTCCATTTCCTATTTACTTACTTGTCTTCTCACCATTCAGAGCTTTATCTCTTCCTTTATTAGCATCCATTATCTCATTATTCAACTGTTTCTCTCACTTTGTACAGGTATCAAAGTTCCAGGATCCTAAGAGAAGCATGGCAATTTGAAAAGAAATTCTAATAATAATGACATCCCAAAACTAACGATGTCAAGACTAAGATAATAATAAGACATTTTGCATTTGTTGTTTATTTTTAAATATATAAATCTTTTCTACATTGTGTGCTAGACGAGTGGTTTCAAATAGAAACTCCAATCTAAAGAGGAGACAGAAGTGACATTCCCTTCTATTTTCTTGAGGGAGATATTGGGAAAATACTTTTACTGAAAGTGTATCTGCGAAAGCTCTCCCATACATACCCCCCAAAAAGGTTTTAAAGAAGTATTAGCGACCTGACACTTATAAAGTAGATTGAATTACTCCAGCCAGTGCTGGGTACCTTGCATTTACCCAGGTCACTTGAGCTATTCTGATTTATGAGGGTTTAACCCCGAGCAGGGTAGGTTTAACCAAGCCTGCTACAAGTGCCCACTTAAGGATTCTTTCAGCAAACAAGAGGAAACATTCTTAAGCTAAAGTTCAGGCCTTGCCAGGAATGATGCATTAACTTCTAGAGAATGTGCCCTCCATTTTCTCCACAGCTTACCTCAATTTACATCTCTATCAAAGCTACAGAAAGGCTGAAAGATGACCTCATCCAGCCAACTGCATGGAAAGCACAGGTAGGCAGTCCAAGCTTCTCAGTGAAAAGCTGCTGATTCCCCACTAGACAATTAGAGAAAACTTGGCTGTAATGTGATACCTCCACCATACTTATTGTGAGCCTCTGGGCCTCAGCTTCCCTACCTCTAAAATGGACATAAGACAGCATCTATGTCACAGAACTGTTTGGAGGATTAAATGAATTCATTCAAGCGCAGCCCTTAGAACATGTACTGGACGATGGTATTAGTATCCCATGCTTTAGCAGATATTAATGCTTTCTCCATTCATTCCTATCAGACACCCATATTGGTATTAAGAATTTCTTTAAAAAAATTTACTTATTTGGGTATTTATTTATTTAGTTGGGTCTAGTTGTGCCATGCAGGATCTTCACTGAGTCATGTGGATCTTTTACTGCAGCACACAGACTCTCTCTAGTTATGGAGCTGGGTCTCAGTAGTTGCGGTGCACTGGCTTAGCAGTTCAGCAGCATGTGGGACCTCAGCTCCCTAACCAGGGCTCAAATCCACGTCCCCTGCGTTGCAAGGAAGATTCTCAACCCCAGATCCATCAGGGAAGTCCCAGGATAAGAATTTCTGTTGACAATCATCCTCCCCACCCTGAATCCCAAAACTAAAATACTAACTTTTTCTCTCTCAATCCGCCCCTTAACTAGCTAAGATTCAGTGCCAACGTGATAACCAAAGGAATTTGTAAGCCACCTGATATATTTCCTCTCACAGATACAGGAATGCTATAATTCAAATAAAATTCACATGTCTCAGGAAGATCCTTAAGGGAATGCTTTAATGAAAAGTTCAGGTAAAGCCAGAAAATGTTTTTTAACGAGATACTGCTTCTCAAGAACTCAGCAAAAACTTTCACTACACCAGGTAGTCACCGAACATCCCGATGAGTTGGTTCCAAATGTTAATCGCCATCATAAGAAACAGTATCTCGGGATAACAAACCTCTCTGAAATCTTGCTGGGATCACATCTTCAATTTAGAGCATTGGACACCAAACTATGAGCCAAGGAAATGGAATTCTCTTTCCAGGACCATTGTTTACTCACTGAGTTGTGTTAGACAAGTCATTTGCAGGCCTCAATTTTCTCATCTCTTTGATGGGAACAATAATACATCCCCGTGATATAGGGAACTATATAGCCTGGGAGCTAAATCTGCTGTGCCACCTCTTTTTATAAATAAAGTTTTATTGGCTCACAGTCATGACCATGTGTTTAGCAACTGCCCATGGCTGCTTCCCTGTGCTATTATAGCAGAGGTGACAAGGTGTGACAGAGATCACACGGTCTGCAAAGCCAAACATATTTAACCATCTGACCTTTGTTTTTACAGAAGAAGTGTGCCGACTCCTGCCCTGGAAGACTGCTGTGAAAAACCAATAAAATGACTGATCTGGAAGAGCTTTGTAAACTGTGATATTTATGTAAAATGTAAATCTTTTATTACTGCCTTTTCAGTGTTTATAGGCAATTACTGTGCCATTCATCCTGTGGCTGCATTCTTCCAAGCTAAGCAGTCCCAGCCACCTCCAGTCTTTTCCTATTAGGTCAAGTTTAAATTTCTTTCCCTGCCTTTGTTCCTGGGTGGGGTATTTTTGGACTTGCTCCAGTTTCCCGTGTTCATTTTTCTTATAAATTTTAATTAATGTATAGTATACTGGAAAGGTTATTATCTGGTTCTCAAGTGAAATTCAAGTTAATACAGTCAAGAACTGGGTTGGCTTTTTAAATAACTGCTCTGTAATGAAGCACTCTTGGTCGAGTAGAAAGAGCACAGTTCAAAACCTGTTAAGTCATTCATGAACTGCGAACACTTCAGCAAATGATTTAACCTCTCTCAACCTTAGCTTCCACAGCTAGAAAATGAGAGAACAAAATTATATGGGCTTGGAGACTTATTATAGAGATGATAACAGTGTATTTGTAAACAAAACTGACTTATGAAGAATGCCTGGCACATAGTAGGTTCCAGGACAAGACTATGAATGTCTTCAACACATCCCTGACCTCTCTGCCACAGTAGCATTCACACAATTTTAAATTTGTGAGTCCATTTATTGGACATAAGAATCCTGCCTTACATTTGTTCCTATTGAACTTCAACTTGCTTTTGATTTATTGAGGTCACTCTGACTTCTCTTTCTGTCTTCTGAGGAGTTAGAATTTATGCCTTTTGGAATTTGTGTTCTGTGAACCTTATTTCCAAAGGATGAAAGAACAAGAGAAAACACAGGTTAACTAGGGTTATAAGGCTAGCTGTCTAAGGTAAAAGTTAAGTGTAGATTTGGTACAATTATTCAAAACCCAATATGACAAAACAGTTTGGCTCTAACAGAGCCTTAAGAAGTAAAATATGTTTTCCTCTCAATTTTCCACTTCACACTGCTAACACAGACCAGAAGGGGCAGAAGGACATGTGGGTGGCCAAAATGAGCAGTAGGATTGGGGGGAGAAATGAATGGGAAACATGTGACTTTTTTCTCCAGAAACTCTCACAAGTTTTTAAATGCTGCTGCCTTTCTAAGGTTTGTTTTGGGATTTTTTTAATCTGAGACATTTTATCTACTAAAACCTTAATTTTTCTGCTCCATTTTCTGCATTTTCCTCCAGTATCTTTGATTCCCGGCATTTACAGCCAGCACCAGATCTCCCCCACTAGCCTGGAGCTTGTTAAACTACCGCAAAATAAGATATAAGCACCTCATTAATTACCATCATCAAGAGAATTAGTGAGCCTATCGATAAATATTAAAGTTGCAAATTCTATCTCTAAAGAATGTATTTGCCATGCCCAGGTACTGGATGCCTCACCGCCTGAGACAGATCTCAATCACAGCAGACAAGGAAAGCCCTGGCGGCAGATTCTATTTTAATCTGAGGATTTGAGGAGGGGGACTTGCCTGCCAACTGAGGATTAGTTGTGTTTTTTTCTTTTCCCCTCAGAGTTTTGCAACTTTGAAAACCAGCTAAAAACGCCTATGAAAATGCCTAAATCAGCATTGTGGGAATCATTTTAAAGGTGTTGACAAAGCCGCTCCTATAAAGTGATATTAATGCAAAAAATTTTAAGAAACATTAATTTTGTTGAAATGCACAGAAAAATGTTTGGAAGGAAGTCTTTTTGCTCAATTGCAACTTCTAATTTTCTAATAACAACAATAATGATTACGCTGGTCAATACTGATTGAATAGTTATCAAGTACAAGGCACACGTGTGAGAACTTCACCTGCTCATCTCTCGCCCCCACAGCTCCAAGAGGCCCGTTCTATCATTATTCACACTTTACTCATCAGAAAACTGAGGCTTAAAGAGGTTGACAGACTTGCTGCAGATCACAAACAGCAGCTTTTTAAAATCAGCCACATACATGGGCAGATACTATCCAGTTCTGAGAATATGTGCCAAATGACACAAAATAATTATACACTTGTGATAGAGCCATTGGAAAAGGAAATGGCAACCCACTACTCTAGGATTCTTGCCTGGAAAATCCCACGGACAGAGGAGCTTGGTGGACTACAGTCCATGGGGTCACAAAGAGTCGGAGACGACTGAACAACTGAATAACAACAACAGAGTCATTGCAGTCTTAGGCTGCATTATTTGAATTAAAGGGTCCAAGACCAAGGAGGTGATGTCTTTCCTAACTCCTAAGACCTCAGCATCCATCTGGGTACCTGTGTTCAGGAGTGTGAACACAGTTATTAAATACATGGGATATGGATAAACTATGGGCTGATGGGCTGAGATAATGAGACTTGAGTCATGATACCTGAGAAATGACTGCAGGAACTAGCAGTGGTCGCTTGGACAAAGAACAGGGCTAGGCTTAGTGAGAGATCACAGACAGGGTAGTAAGTAAGAGCACTGACTTGGTTTTAAGTCTCACCTCTCTCTCTTATTAGCAGCATAATGTGAAGTACGTTATTTAAGCTCTCTAGGTCTCAGCGTTCTCGCCTCTTAAGATGATACAACCATGGCACTTTAGCTCAGAGGGTTCTTGAGGGAATCAGATGTGATATTGGGTTGAGCAAAAAGTTCATTTGGATATTTCTATAACAATTTTATGAAAGTGGAAAGTGTTAGTTGCTCAGTCATGTCTGACTCTTTGCGACCCCATGGACTATAGCTGGCCAGGCTCCTCTGTCCATGGAATTCTCCAGGCAAGAATACTGGAGCGGGTTGCTGTTCCCTTCTCCAGGGGATCTTCCCCACCCAGGGATCAAATCCAGGTCTCCCTCACTGCAGGCAGATTCTTTACCATCTGAACCACCAAGAAGCCCCTATGTTATAGAAAAACCCAAATGAACTTTTTGGCCAATCCAATCATATAAGAAATATATACGCAATTTCCAAAATCACTGCAGGAAACTGGGTTCCCAGGGTGAATAGGTGACATGTCAACAAAGGCTTCCATGGTCCCAAAGATTTGGGAAATATCAAATTAAGGAATATTCAGCAAGATTTTTACTCTAGGCATTGTGGCTCTCCAAGAAGAGGTAAAAGCAGGTAACAATTCTCAGACATGTTTGGTTAGAACCATTTTTGAAGAACATTCCCTGGAAAGTGTGTGTTCTGCAGGACAAGCTCTGGGTCCCCTCATTACAGAAGAGCCTACACATCAGAAGCTATGCACATCATCACTTGATGTCGATAACCCACACTCCAGAGAGTCTGCCCAGAGGCTTCGGGACCCATAAGAGGGAAAGAAGGGCCCAGTATGACATATTTGGAAGGTGCACCACTGGGCAGGTTGAAACACAGGAAATGTGCCTGGGAGCCCAGGACATAAGTCAAGAAGCAGCTCATTTGGAAGAAACTGGCAGAGCAGTCCCCTGGTAAAAGATATTTTTTAAAGTAAAATGGCCCAGATAAACCTGAGATTCATTAAGTGAGGCCTGAAAATAAGGTTGCCCCATATAGACTCATCCAAACACACATGAATGAAAAAAGAAATGAATGAACACTTTTATTTCAAGGTTATCCCCTTTCTTTTAAAGCATATAAAAAAAGTCACACCATTATTATTACCACTGATAAAATTATAAATAGCAACAAAAAGAGTAACAGCAGAGCCTTTCTTTTCCTATTTGAGTAGATCACATACACTGGATCCTTTTGATTCCCATGTCCTTATTTGCTGGCTTAACCTCAAGGGCTCTGTTGGAATGCGTTACACACAAACAAGTTCCAAATAAGAGAGATGTGACAGAATCCAGGACAGGCTTTGGGTAGACACGGATTTTCACATGTTTATTTTCACATGCTTATTCAAAATATTTGCTGTCAATGGTACTTGGTTAAAGTGATTGTTACATACAGCATGGCTAACTTTTTAATGTAAATGAAATGCAAATGTATGCAATGTTATCTTTAATGCAGATGTAGCAGAAAGTATTAAGATATGCTGAGAGCCTAATTAGGTCCTACATCAAAAACTATATATAAACTTGACTCCAATGTCTCAAGAACACAAATTGAGTCTAGAAATCCCAGTTTGCAAGCTTAGAAAAAAGATGTACATATATATTTTAAACCACAATTCTTTTTCTCCCTTTTCTAAGACTGAGCACTTAAAAGGATGATTTTGGACAGACATTTCAGCTTGGGAGAGGGGGTGTGGAGTGGGTGGGAAAGGAATAACTTTCTAGCAAAAACCAGGAAACAGAAAATCAATAGCAACACCCTCCCCCCCAAAAAAGCAAAACAAAGCTGTCTGTGCTTTCCGTCTTCATATTAAAAATGATGACTTGCCAGAAAAGCATATTTTTGCATTTATTTCCATTTCTAACCTTCCCAGAGACAAACACGTGTGCATTCCTTCCTAATTGCTGGTACAGTAAAACCTTATGAATTTCAGCTCTGCTTATTCTCTATGTTGAGCATTCCGACTGGGGTGGGGCAGGAGCTGACCTTTTACCTATGGGGGAAGAGGGTTGGTAAAGGAAATAAACATTGTACTGAAGCTCACATATTCCATTTTGGAGGGAATAAGCCTTTCTCCAGCCTCTGCAAATGTTGTTACAGAAAAGTGGTTAAACTATTCAACTTCCTTTTCCATTCATTACAATGGATCCCTCCCCCTAAAACTCTCCTCTATGATACTCTGTGAACCCCTTATAATTCTCAGTGCATAGTAGGAAAGTGATACAATTGAATGTGTTTATATTTGTCTCTGAATCCAGGCTGCTCACAAACTCAGAGGGGTCCCTCTTCTGATTCCTCAGCCATGTGGATTGGGGTTAAAGTCACAGCTTCCTGGGTTCCCTGATGCATTCTGACTGTAACTTCTTCTTTGTACTCCAATGGCTCCGGAGCCACATAGCATCTGAGAGGTTATTCTCTCTTTTAAGGGACTTTTCTCTTCCCATTGACTTCCAGGATTGCTTTAGGAATTCAAAGAGGGGAAAAGAGATGCTAAAATGAAAACGAATTGAAAGTACCTCATAAATGTAAGATGTCACAGGGCTCCAAACTGTGAATGGACTTGTGTGTGTGTAGTGAAGAAAATACATAACATATATTACTTGTATACACATATATGTATTTTCATCCATGAGTATTTATTGATCCTCACGCATGTATATACCAAGCTCATATCATGCCTGTGTATGCGTACAGCTACACATGTATATACACATGCATACCTATGGGCAAATACAGATATACAGATGAATATACTAACCTCAAAGTAAAGATGTTTATAAGACATACGAACATATATGTATATGATGTACTATCACAGATCTACTCATATACTTACTGCTCATTAGTACATATATATGCCTATATGTGCCAATTCACACATCACATGTGCATGTATCTGAGCTGATTAACCTGTGCCCTTGGCATCAGAGGGACCTGAAATGGCTCAGGACTGAATCTAGACCTCTGTGCCCAGACTGAAGGGCTTAAAGCAAGCAGAGCTTATCCTGCTCTATTCCCCTCTGAGTTTTCTTCCATCTTATCTAATACACCCTCTGAAAGGAAAGATCTTTTTTAGTTCTGCTAAGATCCCCAAATGCTCTTAACATCTCCAAAGCTCTCTAATACAAAAGGACCCAGTTGCTGCGAGGCACAAGAATTGCACTGGCTTCATAGCTCCACGGAACATGCCCAGCGGAATACATTACACACCGCTCGCTCCAGCACGGCTCTTCTGAAATTGATATTGCCGGCATCACTCGCCCCAAATTTCTAACATTGTCATGATAACCCCATTTGTTCTCAGGCTGTGCCGCTCACATTTTAAAGGAACAGAAATTTCCCCATGTCCGTCCTTCATCATGCCCTTTCTTTAAAGAGGAAAAACGTCTTCCCCTGGGTTCCTCTGCCATTTGGTGGACTAATTTCCGGTTGCTTTTATCACTCAGTTATCAAGTATGTAGTAAATATTACTGTCCTAACAATCTGTGAGATTTTAAGAGACAAGATAAGAGACCAATGGAAGATTCAGTCTTTGTGCTGAATGGCTTGGTTCAAATGACAACTGCTCTGGATGCTCAGAAGACACAGAGGCCGTTCTGGGATGAGCCACGGGGAGGAGCTGGGAACTGAGTGATCCGGTGTCCCACCCCTCCCCCATGAAGCAAGATGCGCTCATGCTCTTCACTCTGATGATGAGCTACCTTCTTCAGGAGGTTCCCAAAGGCGTCCTCTCCAGCAGCCTGTCAATCGCCTTGTGCCTCCATCCCCTCCTTCATCCCCGCCACTTCCATAGCACAGCACCCTCCAGGGTCCTCTCTCACTTCTCAAACATCTCCTGATTCCTGCTTGGCTCCAAGTACACATCCGTGGCCAACTTCCTGACCTCTGCCCTCTCCTCCTTCCCCTGCATCCTTCACCATCTCTCTGATGCCTTTAGCCATCAAGAGGAATGGCTAACTTCTCTCAGGAGTTCCCTAGGCACATTTCCAGGCATCAGCTGAACACCCCCAGAGAACATCCTTCTGTGAAGAGCCTGTGAAATCAGCTCTGAATGCTGCCTCTTCCTTCCAGATCCCTTCGGGGCTACCACTCCCTGAGATGTGTGAGTGCAAAATGCCTCACAAAGCCTTTTTGGTTCTCTCTTCTTTGGGCTCCCGCATTAGGTCAGCTTGCAAGTATCACCTCCGTGGATCTCCTCTCATGTGTCACTTACAACACATCCTCTCTCCCACCATTCACATGCAGACCTTCCCACCTGAGGCCACGATGAAAGAGCCCTCTGACTCAGAAGTGAGCCCCGTACCAGTGGGACGTGCACAAGCCCCGGACAAAGATGAACCAGGATCCCCATTCCAAGCTGCTGCCTCTTCACGATTTGGCTTCGGACGCTGTCTCCACGCCATTCAGTCTCTATTCTTCCATCTCTAAAATAGGAACCTGGCACTTTTCTTTTGACTTATAGAAAATAACGATGCCATCCTGCTATACCACCACCAAAGTCTCCCTCCTCCAAGTAAGGTATTTCCCAAACCTTCACCCTTAGAGCTTCTGATTCACAATGTCAACAAAAGCCCCCTCAGTCTACATTTTGAAAAGTTTCTCAGGGCATCTTGGTGCACAATTTGATTTTGGAGGCTCTGTTCTAATCCATCATAGACCATGGAGTCAGAATTACCTTCCTAAAACATAACTCAAGTCACACTATTCTCAAGTTAAGAAACCTTCAAGTGCTCTGTAATTTTCTGAGGACATTTATGTGCCCCTCCCCATCTTCTCTAGCTACCCAATGGTAACTGATTCTTGTTACAAATTAGGTTATTTCTTGGTCACTATCCATCATGATGAACTTAGTTGTAAGTATAAAAATCCAATTGACAGTGACCTAAACAAATTAGCATTTATTTTTGTTTTTCACTTGATGAAGTCTTGAGGCAGAAAGCTTTATACTTTGTGTCAGAGGTTCCACAATGTCAGGGCTCTAGGCCATAGGCAGTAATTCCCGTGGTCTTTCTCTCACGGAGAAGAAATGACAGCTGCAGCTTCAAGCATCAAGTCCACACTCATGGTCCAAAGCAGGAAAGATCTGCACAGGCAGTCTCCTCTCTTGCCTCATTGGCAATAACTGAGTCACACAGTTACAGAAGAGGCTGGGAAGGTGAATTCTATTGTGGAGCCTCGATAGCAGGGGGCTGGAAAGGGAGAAGGAGCTTTGTGAATGGCTTTGAGCAGCCAATCAGTAGAGTTCCCTAAATGCACTCTAGATGTCACTGCCTAACTCAAAAAATCTTCCTGCCTGAACCTGTCTACAACAGTTACAGTGAATATTTAGTAAGCCCTGGCTCCAGTAAGAATATTTAGTAAGCTAGGCTTTAACCCTGGTTCAAACACTTTATAGTATTAGCTTTAAGTTTTCACAGTCACCATAACAGTATTATTACACCCAGCTCACAGGTGAGGACACTGAGGCAGAGGTATTTAAAGCAGGCAGGTTGATTCCAGATTCCATACTCCTGGCCGCCCTGCAAGGACAGCTTAAAGACAACCTTCTCCATCGAGACTATTCTGCACGCAGTCCTCCTCACCAGCTACACACTTTCCCTCCTTCAGCTCTCAGAGGTATTTCTGATGGCTGAGGCAATGATGTCATTCAGAGCAGGGCATGTGTGAAAGCAAATGGAAGCACAAGGAACAATGACACCAGGAAGTCATGCTGTTCTGGGCAAACCAGGGTATGCGAACATCTCCCCCCACCCAGGGGTTTTAACCTCCAGAAGCATGCCTGTGGACTTAATACCTGATATCTTACTTGTGCAGTGAGGTCTGTGGGCAGGGGCTAGATGCGCATGGTGTGTGCATCCCACCTGGTAGGCTTTATATGATGTTCTGTTCAGAGAAAGTGCTCTTGGTTCATCAGCCATGTGCTGATCTGAGGGAACCTTGGAATGCTGGCAGGATTTGCTTACGCAAAGGGCCACAGGGTGGCAGCTAAGAGGAGAGGGTGAGGTATAGGCTCTATAATCAGATTGCCTGTATTCAGATACCATGTTGACCACCTGTGGGATCTAAGACTTGGAATAACTTACTTCACCAGTTTGTTGCCTCAGTGTCCCTTTCTATAAAATCATGGTAACACGAAGACACTTACCCTACAGGGTGTTGACAAGCACTGCATGAACTAAGGCATTTTATATAAACTAGTGTATATAAAATGCCTGATGCAGATATCCTAAAAACTTTGGCAACCATTAATTCACAGACACATTAATTAATCTGTGTGAACACATGTATTTCAGTAGAAATGTGAGTGGTAATCGTGTCACATGCTAAGATACTGTAACAAGATAAGTTAAGATTGGCTATGGGGCCACTGGGCTTGAGCTGAAGGGCAATACTATTTCCCCAGTGCTTTGATGAGCTCAAGTTTCAGAGGACCATCTCTGTTTTCATGCCACTATCGTCAATGGTACTCACACAGACACATTGGGCTGATATCTGCTGTAGACTCAGCAAGACGTCTGTAAAACAAACAGTGCACTTAGAGAATTCCATTTCACAAGGCCTTAAAAGTGAACTGAACAAAAGCCACATTTAAATTGATGTCCAGCACTAAGAATTGGTGAAAAGTGAAAGTAGTGTTAGTTGCTCAGTCGTGTCCGACTCTTTGTGACCCCATGAACTATAGTCCGTCAGGTTCCTTTGTCCATGGAATTCTCCAGGCAAGAATACTGGAGTGAGTTGCCATTCCCTTCTCCAGGGGATCTTCCCAACCCAGGGATCGAAACCTGGGACTCCTGCATCACAGGAAGATTGTTTACCACTGAGCCACTGGGGAAGTATTATTATTATTAATTATTATTTTGGTTGCACTGAGCGGCATGTGGAAGCTTAGTTCCCTGACCAGGGATTGAATCCATGCCCCCTACATTGGAAGTATGGAGTCTTTCACTAGACTGCCAGGGAAGTTTCAAGACTGTACACAGGATGGGAGAGCTCACCACACTTCATCAGTAGGTAACTCCCAGGTGCTGGAGAAGAAAATGAAAGCAGCCAGTGTGAATACATGGATGTGTACAGTCATGGTACTCTCCTACCTAAGTTCAGTTCAAGGCCCAGTTACACTGCACTGGGGGCCCATTAAACTGGTCTCTAAAGAGTTATGGGGGGAAAAGGTAGAGGCATGAGAAAGAAAACTGATTGTGTGCATGCCTGGCACTGCACAAAGTTCATAACATACTCCTGATTTTTTAATACACACAACCCCTAGAGAGGAAGGCAGTAATCCCACGTGTTTGGATCCCAGTTGAGGACACCAGCCTAGCAGAGTCACAGGCAAAATTTGGGGGAAAATAACTTCATATTCTGAAAAAAAATCATTCAAGTGGCAATCACCTTGGGAAAAAGCAGAAATCTGCTTCATTTCCTGATAGATTCTGGTTGAACGTTTTGTTTTGTTTTGCTTTTTCACACTCTGTGTTTTTGTATTATCACCTTTTTGGTGTTTAAAATCTCCAAAGTCTTGGTCCAGGCCCAGATTACCCATCTCATAATTCCAGCAGCCAGGACTCAGAGCCAGGTTTCTGTGATGCTAAAGCCCCGTCGTGTACAAGATGACGAGCCCACGCTGGACTGTGGTTCCTCTGGAACGTTCTAATCACTTCCTCAGCATAGCACCACAAGACCTGGTTTCTCCTCAGACTTCTCATAAGACGCGTCTCTGTCCATATGTCAGGCAGGGTATCACTGAGCCCTGTGGAAATGTGTCACCTGAGAGACCTTTCAGCTCCCACTCATCCTCTTGCAGGGCAGCCAGGCCAGATTCCCAGGCCGCACAGTTCTGTGATGACATGATGCAGGCTCACCATCTCTGAGGTGGTGGGGCAAGCCCTGCTCATTTCTGAGAGCAAGAGCCCTTGAGTCTTAGCATTCTTCACAACTTCTAGACAGGAAAATGTGGTTCACATCATCTCTGTGACTAAAGCATATAGCGGAGACCACAGGACAGCCCAGAGCTATGGAGCAGAAGACACACATTTATGAGAAGTCCCTGGGCTGAACGTTTTAAACTCAAAAGAGCCGCCAGAGAACAGCTCTGAGTTTAAAGGCAGAGAAATCTGGTCCAGCGTAAACGAAGCTTATTAAGATAAAGAATTAGTGCACAAAAATTAAATGAATAGATGCAGAAAAAAGTTTGAGGGAAAAAAACTCTCCCTACTACCGTTTATCAAAGGAGTGTGGGCAACATGGAGGGGGGTCGCCTTTTACCGGAGGAGCGGCAGCAAGACTGGATGGGGCTGTCTTTGTGCGCACAGTTCACCATGCCCACGTTCTTTCAGGCCCCACAGTAATGCTCCTTGCCGTGTATTTGAATTAACCAGACCCAGAGGATAAAACTTTCAAATTAAACACATTCCTAAAGGATTTCAGGCTCATTGTGTATGCACCAAGGAAACATAACATCCTAAAAATAATACATACACAGAGAGAAGCACATTTTCCACGAACATTAAAGTGGAATATGAATTATGACCCAGCTCATGGGAATAGACATCTGATTACATGCAAAATGTAGCTTTTGTAAATAACATCAGTCTTTGTGAGCTACCACAATTATTATCAACCATTTAATTTTACTCCCGAGCAACTCATCCATCATTGTTCAAAGTGTCCACTTTTGTTTTTTTTCCTGTCTGATTCATGAGGCTCCAAATTTTATAAAGTTCACCATGAAAGCTGTGTCATTTACCAACCCAGCAGCGAAGGAGTTCATGAGATTACGAGATTCACTAAAGCATATGCTGCATTGTGTATCTGCTATTTCGGGATGTATTCTGCTGGCAAATTGCTAGAAGCAGCACAATTACAACAGTAGCCATTCTGTTAGATTTTTATACAAAGGAATTGTGAAAATGTGTTTATGCTTTGGGTATTTGGATATTTAAGAGCAAACTGACTCCTAAGAAAATCGAGTATACTTCATCTCCCTGTCTCTCTCGCCCTCAATATTTGACACTATTCCATGAATTACCATCCATGAAGCCAGTTGGTTTATGTAATATTTAATATGCTTGCCCTATGAAGAGTGAAATAAGTCATGAAATAAGTCAGTTGACAGCCTTGCAAATTCTATTTCACAACAAAGTAGTGAGAAATGTCTATCAATAGAACTAAAATTTTCTAGCTGGCTTCTAAATTTGTCCTTAGTCCACTTCTGTTTTCAACTCTTAAAAACCAGACACAGGAAGTACCTATGACTGATGACTTTGTGTTTCTATAGGAATTGCTAGGGGGTACATCTGAGCAATGCTGTCCTTTACACCCAATAAAGACTTGGCCTCACAAAACACGTGGCACTTCCTCTCCCTTGAAATTACATTTAAGTAAGAGGTGAGGATTTTCACTGGCTCCCAGAAACCTTTGAGTTTTAACTCCATCAGAAGTAAGCTTAGAAAGCCTTCTGGCCTACAAAGTGTTAGTTGCTCAGTCGAGTCAGACTCTTTGTGACCCCATGGATGGTAGTCTCCCAGGATCCTCTGTCCATGGGATTCTCCAGGCAAGAATACCGGAGTGGGTTGCCATTCCCTTCTCCAGGGAATCTTCCTGACCCAGGAACCGAACCCAGGTCTCCTGCATTGTAGGCAGATTCTTTACCGTCTAAGCCGCCGGTGAACAAAAAACTGTTGTCAAATGTCCCCATGCAGCTTCAAAGGCATTTGTCATAGTAACTGAGCTGTATTTGGTTAAACTACAAATGCCTTTGTGTGTGTTTGTGTGTGTGTGTGTATCCTTTGTTGGAATATGAGTCCAGTGTGGGCAAAGCACCATTACTACCACACGCACTTCTGTGCTCAAACAGCATTAGTTGAATTGATATTCAGGGCGAAATGAAGGAGAAGAAATATTTAAGATGAGAATGAAAGTTTCTAATAAACATATTAACTGTTCAGCAGATAATTTCTTTGTTGTCTTGGCATGAAAAAGTATTAACTGGAAGGGCTGGGAAAATCTTATGCTAAAGGAATACATTTGTATGTAAATATAGAAGTAGTAAAAGAAATAAAAGAAGAAGTGGCCTTTTTTTTTTCCTTTTTCTTTTTAAGTACCTACTTTGTGTTAGGCATTGGCTTGGAGTTTTGTTTGTTTTGTTTAATCCCTAAGTATCCTATTGCAATTGATAATAATTATTCTCACTTTTAAAATTAGGAAACTGGGGTTCAAGGAAAGTAAATGTCATATAAAACTAAAAAAGGGTAGAAGTGGAAGTTAAATCCAGATCCATGTAACTCCAGAGTGCAAGTTATTTCCTTTGTTACAACAAAGGTTCTTAGATTCAGCCATAATCCTTAATGGGACTTCCCTGGTAACTCAGACAGCAAAGAATTTGCAATGCAGGAGACCCAGGTTTGATCCCTGGGACTGGAAGATCCGCTGGAGAAGGAAAAGGCAACCCACTCCATTATTCTTGCCCAGAGAATCCCATGGACAGAGGATCTGGCGGACTTCAGATGGCATCGGATCACAAAGAATCAAACATGACTGAGCGACTAACACATAATCCTTAATAATTTTCAATATTCAACTTTAATTCTCTACTTGAAAATCTATAGTTAAAAGGAGACCCCAAATCTGCCAAAATGAACAGGCAGTATCTAAAATTGTGTAAGTTAACATGAGATTTGATATTAGAAGAACTGTGGGATAAAGCCCAAATTACTTTTTCTCTCAAAGCCTCAGTTTACTCGTCTGTAAAATGGTTAACTGTAGTGCCTGTCTCACAAGGTGGTTAAGACAATGAAATTAACATTCACACCTGAAGCTCACAGCACCTAACCCAGGAATTCAGGAAGCAATTTGGGAAAGGGGGTAGCTACTGTCATTCCAGCAAAGTGCCATTCAAGCAAAACATTGACCATAAACTATTTCCCACATTCTAGTGACAAAGAGGACACTCACTATAAAAAAAAAAAAAAAATCCCCCAGACAACTGACAGAAGCCTGCCCCAGTAATAATTTCTTTTCTCTTCCCATCTGCTAGTTACCTAGGCCACTCCAGCTCTATGAGTGCCTAGCAATGCATTAACTTCTGCACGCTTCTCTGCTTCTGCCTGTCATGGTTACTTCCATATTTTTGCAACTTAATTCAAATAAATACATACAATAAATGCTGAATTCTATTAAGAAATACAATTGAGTAAAGGCCTGCTGGAGGCAAGAAGAAGAACAGAATGGTTTATGGCGGGCCCTTCTCATCTAAAGCACAATAGAGGCCATGCCAGGGAAATTCATACAAATGGCTCAAATATCTCCACTGCCAGATGCAATCTTGTTTCAATGAGCAGAACTAGGATTTATTTATTGAACAAGTATCTAATGAGCTCCTACTGTGTGCACGGCCCTGTGTTAGCGGTTGGGAAACCTTGGTGAGCCCGAACAGATATGATCCCTAGCTCCTCTAGTTTATAGTGAAAAGAACAGCATCCCATTAGGCCAAGAAGTGTGCAAACAAATGTAAAGCTGGAGCTATGAGAGACACCAGCAAGAAGACAGAAACAGTGCAGTGAAATCCAATCCAGCATGATCAGCCTGCCTCCACAGATCAGGGAAATTCTTTGAAAAAGGGATGCTCAATTCAAGGTTTGAGGAATGGCCCCAGTGTCCATCAATTGATGGATAAAATATGTTAGACTCTTTGCGATCCCATGGACTGTAGGCAGTAAGCTCCTCTCTCCATAGGATTTTTCAGGAAAGAATACTGGAGTGGGTTGCCATTTTCTTCTCCAGGGGATCTTTCTGACCCATGGATCGAGCCCAAGTCCCCTGAATTGATGGGTGGATTCTTTAATGCTGAGCCACCAGGGAAGCCCCATGCATCCACCTACTAGAATATTATTCAGTTGTATGAAGGAATAAAGAAGTGCTTCATACTACAACATGGATGAACTTTATACTAAGTGGAAGAGGCCAGTCATAAAACATAATGTGCTGTAGAATTCCACTTAATTCAAATGTCCAGAATGGAACATCTAAAGTGACAAAAATAGATCAGTGGGCAGAGTAAAGAGTAAGTCTGAGTGGGTATGAAGGAGGAGTACTTACTAACAGGTATAAGATTTATTTTGAAGGGTGATGAAAATATTCTGAAATTAGACAGTGGTGATGGTTGCAGAACTCTGAGAATATACCAAAAAAACCCACAGAATTTTACACTTCAAGTGTGTTTGCTGTATAGTATGTGAATTTTATCTCAATAAAGCTATTTTAAAATATTGGAAGGCTGAGAAGATGATGAGTGGGGAAGCAAAGGGGCTGCATTTGGTGGAAGCATGGAAAGCATGCTCAGAAAAACAGGAAGAAGGCCAGTGTGACCAGAGCAGGGCAGACATGACCAGTCCACACAGGATCCAACAGCCAAGTTCATCTTAGCCTGTCCTAAGCACATTGGGATACCATTAGAAGGTTTTAAATAGAGCAAGGGGTATGACACAATCAAATTCACATTCTTAAAAGATCACTTGAGCTAAAGTAAGGAGAATACACTGCAGGGGGCCAGACAGGAGTAAGTATGGTACATACACACAAACCAGTTAAGAGGCTGTTAAGTGTCCATGGCAAGTAGAGAGGGTACTGAAGGATGCAATGAACAGATTAGCAAGATGTTTAAGACAGTCAATCAAAAGGACAAGGTGGTAGATTGGTATTTAATAACCAAGAGAAGAAACTAGGGAGAGAGTGGTTCTAAGATTCCACAACTCACTGGAGAATGTTAAGCTTGAGATGTGCATTTGTGAGCAACATAAGAGAGGGATAAGTAGAACAATGCATGTGTACGAACATGGCTCAGGGAAAAGATGAGAAGGCCTGAAACTGAGCTTTGAGGAATTTCAACACTTAATAGGCTGATACTTCCCACATAACTGGAATCTAATTGTAAGACAAACCCAAGGTAAGTGTCATTCTATGAACTAGTGAAGTAAGTGAAGTGAAAGTCACGTTCAGTTCAGTTGCTTAGTCCAGTTCAGTTCAGTCACGTCTGAATTTTTGTGACCCCATGGACCACAGCACACCAGGCTTCCCTGTCCATCACTAACACCTGGAGCTTACTCAAACTCATGTCCATTGAGTCGGTTGAGTCCATTCAACCATCTCATCCTCTGTCATCCCCTTCTCCTCCTGCCTTCCATCTTTCCCAGAATCAGGGTCTTTTCCAATGAGTCAGTTCTTCTCATCAGGTGGCCAAAGTATTGGAGTTTCAGCTTCAGCATCAGTTCTTCCAATGAATATTCAGGACTGATTTCCTTTAGGATGGGCTGGTTGGATCTCCTTGCAGTCCAAGGGACTTCTCAAGAGTCTTCTCCAACACCACAGTTCAAAAGCATCAATTCTTTGGTGCTCAGCTTTCTTTATAGTCCAACTCTCACATCCACATATGACTACTGGAAAAACCATAGCTTTGACTAGACAGAACTTAGTTGGTAAAGTAATATCTCTGCTTTTTGATGTGCTGTCTAGGTTTGTCATAACTTTTCTTCCAAGGAGCAAGCATCATGGCTGCAGTCACCATCTGCAGTGATTTTGGAGCCCAAAAAAGTAAAGTCTGACACTGTTTCCATTGTTTCCCCATCTATTTGCCATGAAGTGATGGGACCAGATGCCATGATCTTTTCTGAATGTTGAGTTTTAAGCCAACTTTTTCACTCTCCTCTTTCACTTTCATCAAGAGGTTCTTTAGTTCTTCTTTGCTTTCTGCCATGAGGGTGCTATCATCTGTGTATCTGAGGTTATTGATATTTATCCCAGTAATCATGATTCCAGCTTGTGCTTCATCCAGTCCAGCATTTCTCATGATGTACTCTGCCTGTAAGTTAAACAAGCAGGGTGACAATATACAGCCTTGATGTACTCCTTTCCCAATTTGGAACCAGTCTGTTGTTCCAAGTCCAGTTCTAATTGTTGCTTCTTGACCTGCATACAGATTTCTCAGGAGGCAGGTCAGGTGGTCTAGTATTCCCATCTCTTTAAGACTTTTCCAGAGTTTGTTGTGATCCACACAGTCAAAGGCTTTGGCATAGTCAATAAAGCAGAAGTAGATGTTTTTCTAGAACTCTCTTGCTTTTTTGATGATCCGATGGATGTTGGCAATTTGATCTCTGGCAGGTTCCTCTGCCTTTTCTAAATCCAGCTTGAACATCTGCAAATTCGTGGTTCACATACTGTTGAAGGCTGGCTTTGAGAATTTTGAGCATTACTTTGCTAGCATGTGAGATGAGTGCAATTGTGCAGTAGTTTCAGCATTCTTTGGCATTGCCTTTCTTTGGGATTAGAATGAAAACTGACATTTTCCAGTCCTGTGGCCACTGCTGAGTTTTCCAAATTTGCTGACATATTTAGTGCAGCACTTTCACAGCATCATCTTTTAGGATTTGAAATAGCTCAACTGGAATACCATCACCTCCTCTAGCTCTGCTCATAGTGATGCTTTCTGAGGCCCACTTGACTTAGCATTCCAGGATGTCTGGCTCTAGGTGAGTGATCCCACCATCGTGGTTATCTGGGTCATGAAGATCTTTTTTGTAAAGTCACTCAGTTGTGTCCAACCCTTTGCCACCCCATGGACTATACAGTCCATGGAATTCTCCAGGCCAGAATATTGGAGTGAGTAGCCTTTCCCTTCTCCAGGGAATCTCCCCAACCCAGGGATCGAACCCAAGTCTCCTGCACTGCAGGTGGATTCTTTACCAACTGAGCCACAAGGGAAGAATACTGGAGTGAGTAGCCTATCCCTTCTTCAGTGGATCTTCCTGACCCAGGAATCGAACCGGGGTCTCCTGCATTGCAGGCAGATTCTTCACCAACTGTAAAGAGCTACCAGGGAAGCCCCAACCAACCTATAATCTCCAACTGTGTTAAGGTCATGAAAGTCAAGAAAGATTGAGAAACTGTTCCACACAAAAGGAAACCAGAGACACATAACAACTAAATGTAATAAATGATTCGGTAGTACAAACTTTTGCTATAAAGAGACAATTTATTATACTATTTATATTTTATTTACATACACATATATTTACATATATTGAAAGGATTGGAATAACTGGTGAAACTTAATGGGGTTGATGGACTTGAAGATTGTACTGTATCAGTGCTAATTTCCTGGTTTTGATGGTTATTATCATAGATATGCAGTCCCTTGTAATACAGGGATTATATATACTAAAGTATTCCAAGGTAGTAGGGCAAGAGGTTGGAAACTTTTCAAATGATTCAGAGGAAAATTAAGTTCTTTGTACTAGTCTTGCTGCTTTCTTATATGCCAGTGGGCATGGTGCATTTGGGACAAGATTACAGAAGAGAAGGGACAATCAGTGGTGTATGGATCCTGGGAAGGAAATTTGAGAAGACTTGATAAGCAGGAGAATGAGACTGCTAGGCAGGTTTGGGGCTCATTATCAAAATGGTGATTATCGACAAAGCAACATACCTTTGAACCACATTCAAGGACTCTGAAAATAAATCATTTTAAACTGATTCCTTAAGCTAATGGTCCCCAACCTTTTTGGCACCAGGGACCAGTTTCAAGGAAGACTGTTTTTCCATGAATAAGAGCGGTGGGTGGTGGGGGTGGGGGGATATTTCGGGATGATTCAAGCACATTACATTTATTGTGCACTTTATTTCTATTATTATTTCATCAGCTCCACCTCAGATCATCAGGCATTAGACCCCAGAGTTTGGGGACCCCTGCCTTAAGTGACATGTATATACAACTTAGAAAACACATTTATTTCTAACAACAAACTATATTTTAAGCTGTCTCTTCTTCAGTTTTGAGGGAAACTCAAACTAACAATTATAAAAGATGTTAGGAAAGACAGTTTAAAACTCACAAAGCAGTAAAATTCAATAAGAGTATATACATATGTATGTATTCATGTATATACACATGTATTTCATTTTAACAAATTATTCCACAGGTTGTGTAAAACATTATCCAAACACTTACTTCAAAACCAAAACTGTTTGATTTAGAAACTATTCAATAAATAGTTTCTAAACCAAACCAGGTCTATTTACCAATTATTAATCTCTTGACAGTTTTTGGGCAATGGGAAAGAATGGTCAGGAAAAACAGTTGCATAAAAACATGAAATCCCAAGTTGTTTAGCCAGCTGAAACTATGATATAAATAAATTTTCTCTAAATATCAAATTCATTGAAACGAGATGGTTATAACAGTGTAATTTATATTCTTCCTTCTCCAGATCTCACTAGCCTTCAGGTAAAGTGTAACTTTACTTTGAAACATCTTCACCTAAGATCTATAATGTTCGCAAAACACAATGCATCCAATTAGTTTATTTCAGTTACTTCCTTTCTGGTCTACAGAATGGTCTATTTCTATTCTCTTTTTGTTTCAGCTTCGATACATTTTTTGAACTAATACTTGACTTGGAGTTAGCAACCCCCTAACTACTATCAAGACTGGGAACATAATGTAGTTGTATGCTTTAAATTTACATATAGGAGGCTGTTAAAGATCTTAACATATTAGAGGTGAAGGATAGAATTAGAACTGGATCTACTGAATTTTAGGTGTGTACATGATGTACTATGAAATTGAAAAAACAAAAACTATGTGTTGTATGATTCTATTTCCATATCAAAAAAATTCCCAGAGATACCTCCGTAAGTTATATCCATGCATATGTCCACATATGTCAGCAAGGAGAAAAAGGTTTAGACAACAGTTTACTATTACTGTTCCATCATGATCCAGGGTGTGAGAGCAGAAATAGATATAGAACCTTCTTATGTAAAGTATTACATACAGATGTTTCTGTATAACAGATAAAAATGTTCACAATTTTGTTCTCAATATTAGTGTCCTCCTTTCTGAAGAGTTCAAGGAGATTTGTCCCTCCCATTCATCCTGCCAAGAACAGTCATTTAATCACCAATTATCAGAAAAGGTTTGTCTTTGAAACAGTGTCTTTTTGTGTCACAAGAGAAGTACACCATGAAAGGGATTACATTTTACGTAAGCAACGTACGTCAAATTCAGCGTATGCTCTGCCCATGAAGAACACTTCAGTAAATTTACTGGTCTGCAAAATTACATGCAGGGCACTTGAAGCTAGAGGAATTACAAAGAGAAGCTTTCCAAGTGGCTCACATCACATTTACCCAGTTGCGGTCACCACTTTTATGGATCATAAAAGAAGCTATAAAATGTAGCACCAAAGTCATCTAAAGAAAAGAGTTTTGATCAGAATGATAAAGACCCTCATCTCCCTCTCCCAGCAAATGAAAGAGAGTCCTGCAAATCATGTCTCTCCAGCCCAGAGGAGGAGTCTGTGGAAGATTTTGCTAATTTGCAACCTTTAGAGAATACAAAAAATTAAAAGTTGTTTTCAAGTAAACCCCAAGCTCCTAAAAAGTAAAAACCCAGAATTTCATCTATATTTGGTAAACAAGAGTAGACCAAAGCATGCCTGTCCTATCTTTTCAGATGACGACCACAAGGAGCTTAATCACAGAGTAATACACTCAGGCTTGACCAAGTATACACGTTTGAGACATTTTACATTCACAGTTTGAAATCATTCTGAAAAATGAAGAGAGATAGGAGTTTAACATTTAGTTTTCTAACATAGTCCAGATATCTACAGATTCCTGCCCTAGCTTCAGCAAGAAGTACCTTCATACAGATCATAAACTAGAGAACCTAGTTTTCATTCATGGGCTATAGAGCCATACAAGGAATCTTCCTGCACAGGGTCACAGCGGCAGCTTGGGACAGTAACTCAATATGGGACCATTTATAATGTCCACACAAACACTTCATAGTTATACAATATAGTGCAATGATAGCTATCATTTATTGACTGCCTACTATGTGTCAGACACTCAGCCAGGTGTTTATACACTTTGTAGTATTTACTCCTCAAAAACTCTGCAAGGTAGGCACTCTCTTTGCTGTTTTATAGAGTTGGAAACAGATTCAGATCTGCAATTTGCTTCAAGTCACCCAGCTGTTCAAACAGAGGACTCTTCAATTTTCCAAGTCCTCACTCTGTTGGCTCCACCACAAGGGCTCCGTGTGTGTTTATCACTAAGCTGGGAATAGGTTTAGGCTCTAGGCTATGGGTTCAAGACAAGGCAACCAGAGTCTCTGATACAGCAGGACTAGCCTCAGGAAAATAGGAGAGAGGACTGCTGAACTTTCCTGTAATTCTCATGTTCCTTCTGTTCTCAGATTGTTTGGCGAGAAGTAATTCTTCCCAACGTGATCCTTCCAGTTAAGACCTAGCTCATTCCTAATCAGAACATAAGCCCAATAAGAGAAGACTCTCATACAAGTAGAACTCTACAGCCCCAAATGGATAGCTTTATACTCCAACAAAAACAAGTTATGCTACCAGTTGGGCCCTCCAAATCTACAAGACCTCCTGCCATATACTTTTCTCCAACTCCATCGTCAGCCAAGGGAGAAGCAGGGGTTGATTCTTCCATTATCTTCAAACTGACTTAAAGAAGTAGCTCCACCTAAATAAGACACTCAAAGTTCCAGACTCTGTAAATTTAACACCGGGTCCTCTCCAAGCATCATTTACAGTTGAGCTGTTCAATGTGCTCACCATTAATCCATAGAGCTAATAAACTTGTGAGATGAGGCAAGTCCAAACTGAGATATGCTCCAAGTGTGAAATACACACTGGACTTCAAAGACTAAGTATGAAAAAAAAATGTAAAATATATTGTTAAAACATATTATCAAAATTAATTTCCTCTGCTTCTTTTTGCTTTCTTAAAATATGACTACTAGAAAGTGTAAAGTTATCTATGTCACTTGTAAAATAATTCTGTTGGACAGTGTTGGTCGAGAATGAAGGCTGGCCACTGCTCTTTAAAGACTGGTACAGTTCTGAGACACTGACAAGTCCTTGTTTTGTTTAGTCTTAAAAGGAAGAACTGTACTAAGATTGCAACTATATTAAATCTTGGGTGGACTGCAACTTAGGGGGAAAAAACATAAAGTAGGTGAATTTGTAAGGAGTGAAAGAAAGGGAAAGAGAAAGGGAAAAAGGAACTGTTTTCTTTAAAAAACATGATTGGTGATCTGTTGGTTGGTATCAGGTGATTTTCAAAAAAATAGCAACATCCAGTTGGAATTAAGTTTCTTCCTAATTCCCAAGGTTGAGTCAAGTACAGTATATACAGAGGCTATTCCTGGACCTTCGTTGAAAGCTACTGCCTTTCCAATTGTTTAGCTGATCACTTTTGAATGATAATTATAGCTCATTGTTGTTCCCTCTTAAAAAGCATTGACATCCATCCAAAAAATTACAGCTTACAGTTCAGGGAATATTTATGTGATATTTATAGCCTGTGAAGAAAACCCTGGGGAACTGCCAGTAGGGAGGATTATTTATCAATTTCTCATTCTTCAAGTTTGAGTCTTCTTGAGATTCATATCCAAAGGACATTTTGTAATCTTATGGAACGCTAACGTGTGAATATAATTTGGCATATGGGTCAAGTTCAAAGAAAAATTCATTTTCTTTGAAAAATGGTGGTGATAGTGGTGGGGAAACCTAGCTGATCCCACCTAAAACAGAGCAGACCCAAAAAAACACACTCAAGGAAGTAGTGTTATATATTTGAAGAATTTTCTTAAGTTAGTCAAGAAAAATAAAGTAAAATCAAGGAAGGAAAGCTGTAGTTTCAATTTCTGGGGACTGTACTTCCTGGTGATATGAAAACAAAAGTTAAATTCAGAGCGATTCAACTCTGAAGTTAGTATCGCATAAAAAACAATCGAAAATATTTAACTATGTGCATATGTTTGTACACAAACAGAAATAGATATAAACAGACCTTAATTAGCGTTGTAGACTTTAATTATCTTTGTACAGTAATTGGGAATGGTTTTGTTCTGATTTATTCCATAACGCTTACTGTGTTCTGTTAACAACTCTTTTTTTTTCCCTTACAGCCCATAATAGAAGGCTTTTACTGCGCACTTTATTGCATCTGCTTTTCATTTAATGACCATTGTTCTGGTCTGTCAGAGCAAGCAGCTACACAACTTCCCAAATCTGCAAGATTAAGCAAATATTTTGACAGTGCCTAGACTTTTTTCTCTACTTTCCTTTTTTTTTTTTTAAACTGAATAAAATAAAAAAGGATTTTTTACTTCCCCACACAATGGTAGGCGAGTTCTTAAGCCAAACAGTACAAAGAATCAAGTGGCGGTTAAATGTGCTTCATGTGGCAAAATACATTTTTAAGTCATTTTCTGACCATTTCACTTAAGAGTCCTAAGAATCCAGCCTGAATCACACAGCTGAGGTCGCCAAAAGCCTCCCTGGACAACGAGGAGGTCGGTGGACCCCTGTGGCCAACCACCTGGAGGCTTTTCAACTATGACTAGCTCCTGGAACAAAACAGAGGTCTCCTGGTCACCTTGAAAGGCCACAGAAGGTAAGCTGAATGACAGCTGTCTGAATCACTAGAAGACATCATTAAAAAATAGTTTAGATAACATACAAAATTCCCATACTGAGTGCATCAAGATAGGATTAAGACTTTACCCACAGAAGGTGGCTACACATACAAGAACAGAAGCATTTCTAAGAGACCGGGGAAACAAAAGTTGGCGAAGGAGAGATGGAGAAAATCCATTAACCTATAAGCATTCATTTGTCTTATAAATATTCTAATAGTAGAAGGCAGAAAATACCTCCAACCTGCAAAAGAAAAAAAAAAAAAAGGAAATGCTACTAAGTATATGAGGTAATTGATGTCAACTACACCCACTGTGGTGGTCATTCAGTTATATCGGTGTGTTCACTCAGTCATGTCCAACTCTTTGCAACCCATGGCTCCTCTGCCCATAGCATTTCCCAAGCAAGAATACTGGAATGGGTTGCCATTTCCTTCAGCAATATAAATATATATATATATCTCTCTCTCAAATTATTGAGTTGTATACTTTAAACTTACACAGTGTGTGTGTCACTTAAATCTCAATAAAATGGGGGCATGGGAGAAGAAAGAAACAAGAGGTTATGGCAGCCTTGGCATGTGGTGACGGCAGTGCCTGTTCCTGGGGTGAGGGACAGGGTGAAAAATAGAAGAACCTAAAAGAAACAGTCTCTCCCCTTCAGAGCAGTTTATGAAATCAGGCACAGAAAGGTAACTAGCAACAGAAAGCAGGGACTGAATTAATCCCAGAGATATAAGCCTCTTAAAACTTTCAGGTAGGGATGCTTTCTCCTTGGATGCAGCACCTGGCAGGGAGAATTCTTGCTAAGAGGGCAGAACTCTGCTAGAAAGATAGGAAAGATAGCTTGACACGGGTGAGACACAGAAGAGCATCAGCAGAAATAAAGCAAAGATCAAGAGACCTCTAGAAGAGGTAGAGCTTTGTCTTGCTACTACTGGATGCGACATACTGCCGTTGGTTTGCATTTACTGCTGCTGCTGCTAAGTCGCTCAGTCGTGTCTGTGTGACCTCGTAGACGGCAGCCCACCAGGCTCCTCTGTCCCTGGGATTCTCCAGGCAAGAATACTGGAGTGGGTTGCCATTTCCTTCTCCATTTGCATTTACTACAGTGAGGGAAAGAGTACAAAACTGGATGTATACTTCAGAAAGATCTACGGGAAGGCCATCAAGTTCAAGGGTAAGTCATGGGCATATTGCCTAAGGATTCTTGTGGAATGTGCCCCTTGATACTCCCTGCAGTGCTAACGCCATTGGCTGAGCCCTTAACTAGGACAAGTCTTTAACTAGTCCTTAACTAGTCAAGTCTTAACTAGGACATGACTTTTAATGAATGCCTTGAATGAGTTCTCAGACTGTTCCATTAAAAACTCATTTTATCAGAAAAGTCTGGTAATTCTCTTTAAAAATGTTTTCATGTTATCACTGATGGTTATTTCTAGAGTTAAGCAGTACAAAGAAACAAAAACCCCTAGAGTCTTGTCTTTCATTTCCAAGTCTCAAGGAGTGTATCTACCTTAGAGCAGAGATTCATAAAGTTGTGGTATTGAAATCCTTCCTCCTCTCAAAACAAGAACACAAACTAGTATCGAAGCTCCTAAAGTTCAGAACAGAATAAAACATCTTAGTGCAGATTCACTGGCCTTAGTCAAAAGAGTCTGAATCAGCAGATCTGGAGTTATCTGTATTTTAAACAAACATGGGAGGTGATTTTGACCTTGGTAGGATTACTCTATGTGATTCTGCATATTTTGATGCAGGTGGTTGAGAAACTAAATGCTGAAGCTCTTTTACCAAGACACAACATGGTAAATTTCAAGAGCAGGGTTTGGAGCCAGACCCTAGGCTTTACCACTTCCAGGCTGTGTAACCTTAGAAAAATTACTTAATCATTCTGTGTTTTAGTTCTTTTCTCTTCAAAATGGGACAATGATAGCTGTGAGAAATAAATGGAAAAGATGTCAAGGACTAAGCGTAACCCCAGGCATGAGGTAAATGTTCCAATACCTTAGTTGCTCTTAATAGTGGATTCCTCCAAAGGTACATTCAACTAATGAGCCAAATGTGGGGGGAGAGGGTAAGTCGAAGCAGAGTCCAGTAAAAACAATAAACAAATATGGCTAAGCATAAAGTTTGATCCTTATTAGGTATCCTCCCATTATCATCTCAGTATGATCAGTGGTGTTCTACAAGCTGTAGCAAATCATTAAATTATTCATGGGAACTTTCCTTGTGGCCCATTGGTTAAGAACCTGCCTTCCCATGCAGGGGACACAGGTTCTATCCCGAGTTGTGGAATTAAGATCCAAACGCCTTAGGGCAACTAGTCTGCAGGCCCCAACCACAGAGACTGCACTCTGGAGGCCATGTGCCACAACTAGATAGAAGCCCTCACATGGCGGCTAAGACCTAACACAGCCAAAAAACAAAACAAAACAAAACAAAACTACTCATGTATATGGAAAGCTTTAGGTATAACATGAACCTCTTACAACACAAGATTTCCTAGCAACCTTCCCTGGCACAGACACAGCTATGGGATAGGAAACAAAGCCACCGAACCACCAGGCACAGGCTCCACCACGTCACTGTATGGAAATCCTGTTAAACACTGGTCTCAAAAGAGATGAGCTTGCAAAGCAAACCCAGTTCATTCAGCTCAACCAGCATTTATTGAGCCCCTGTGATGTATCAGGAACTCCACGAGATGCTGAGGATGATATAAAGAGAAAAAAGAAAATGAACCTGTCCTCAAGGAAATCATAACCTAGAGTGTGAAGGGGATGTAGTCGTAAGGTTCAAGATGAACACTGTAACACAAGATAGAAGAATGCCATATGAGCAGAGAGGAAGCAGTAATTAACTCTGATGGGGGCAATTAGGAAAGGCTTTCCTTAAGAGCAGACGTAGCATGCCATTCTAAGAGATCAATAAGGCAAGTCTATGAAACAGTTTAATGACTTTTTCATTCACAGAAACAACCCAGGAAAAGCCTGAGGGACCAGTCCTGTCTCTGTAGTCACATGAGTGTGATTTGATTAAATGTTTGTTGTTACTACATCACAGTTTAAAAAACGAAAATGAACACTTATCTACTATTCCATCTTCTTCAAAGGGAAAAAAATCCTATAATTCTTTTTCAAAAGCAAATCCTCTAATAACAATTCAAGAGCAGTGAATTAGTGAAGGTATCACCTACTAGTTTGCCAAAGCATAACTCTAAACAAAGCCCGCATTTTATGTAGCAATAAAACCTGACTTTTTTTTTTCCCCTTGTAGATGGTTGCTTCTTTCTACCTGACTACAATCACTAATAATTTCTTCAGACCAGCACAGGAAACAGGTATTGATCACAATAAGCCACTACATCCACAAACAACTGCTACAGCAGGTTATGGTCTCCATGGAAACCCTCCAATAGAACCAATCTGAATTCAATTTCAGAAGTAATGAGAGCAGATAATTTTACACTCAATCAATCACTGTCAGCTGCCGTTATCAACCAATCAGTCATCATGTCAGTCAGTCACACTTTCGACAAACTTCTTCTGTGCCGTGGTCAGACGAGAATGTTTTGACATCCAGGAGCAACACGATCAAATTGGCTTGTCTTCCCTGGCAGGAAGCCAAAGACACAGCGATGCATTGTGTTTGCAAAGGCAATAAACAGATAGGGCAACCAAAATACACTGATGGTGGAAGCTTCTAGGCAGCAGTTTCAGTAATGGTTATAATACTTAAGACAGAAAAGTACTTTAGCCCCAAAGGTCATAGAGTTTAATCCCCTCATTTAAAACCTGAAAAGACAGAGGACCAGAGAGGTTAAAATATCTGCCCAAAGCCACACAGCTAATTGGTGGAAAACCCCAGAGAGAAAACATGTGCTTTTTCCCAGCCCAACGCTCTTTCAGGATGTCAGGCTGCTATTATTAAATGCCTTCTTTGGTAAGGCAAGTGGGATATTTGAAGGTGAGCTTCCAGCTCTAAATAGAGTGCCCAGAGCCTGCAGGAGGCTCACAGGATACTTGTGGGGCTTGTGTTTTGGAATCATCTCAAGCCTCTCTGTTTGGGGTTAGTTAGTTCTTGGCCAAAGGCTACTTCCAGTTTCTAAGCAGGGAACAAAAGATGTTGAAATACTACAGGGCTACCAAATCATTGTTACAAAAATGACATTTTGATGAATTTCAGGCAGGACTATCATGAACACATGGGTTGCATTTCCTTAAAAATGCTGGGTTAAATTTGAGGGGCCCAGTCTGCTTCCGGCAAATATATTTGGGCTCTTGTCAACCTCAAACAGCAAAGTTATCTTGGACTTCTCAAAAACCTGCAAGATATTTGGTTCAGGGATTCTTTGTAAATATAGATTTCATCATGAAAATCTCAAATATTCCAAGATTCCTCTGTATTTTCTCAAAGAGATGCTTTATTAGTTTTCTTTTTTTCTTTCCTACTGTATTATTGCTGTGCCCATTCCTTAGGGAGACAATTTTCTGAGGTTTATGCTTACATTCTTTCTTGGTAAAATGGATTAACTTAATGGTTCTCAAGCTTCAATATGCATGGGAATCCACCAAAGTTGTTAAAACTAAAGATCCCCAGACCCTTCCTCTAGAAATCCTCATTTAGTTGGAGGGGGAAGGGGCTGGGTCCAGGAACCACCTTTTCATCAAGGGGACAGGTAATACCAATGAACTTCCTCTTCAACCATCCTGGAAAATGTCAGTAACTAATGATATCTGGCAGCAGATTTGGGTGATTATTTTGATGAAGACTTTTCATGCACATTTCTCCCCAGACATTTTCAACTTCATGACTTGTATCACTTGTATCAGAAGAACACAATTTTAATGGCCTCTGATCACAAGCTTTTATACATCTATAACCATTTTCTATTTGTTGTAAGTAGGCACTATCTTGGGCTTCCCTGGTGGCTCAGATGGTAAAGAATCTGTCCACAATGCAGGAGATGTGGGTACAATCCCTGAGTTGGGAAGAGCCCCTGAGGAGGAAATGGCAACCCACTCCAGTATTCTTGCTGGGAAAATCCCATGGACTGAGGAGCCTGACAGGCTATTGTCTGTGGTGTCACAAAGAGACTCACATGACTGAGCACACACATGCGCACACACACACACACACACAGGCATTCTCTTAACTAGGTAGATGGTATACGAGGCACTAATTCATCCCATCAAAATCTAAGTCAAATGAGGTGGAAAAGCAACGCAGATATGGGTTCAGGCTAAATATGAGACCACTAATTAGAACAAGAGTCATGTGGTAACTTTAACGTGAAAGGGCTGTTGCATTTCTTTAGTCTGTCTGCCTGATCTGGTCTCAAAATTCCTGCTTTATCTTCTTGCAAAACTGATATAAGGTTTTTGTTTATTTCTAGATCAGTAATACTGATTCCTTCCCTGAATTTCCTTCTTAGTTCAGTCTTTGTCTTTCAAGTGTGTGTTTCAAGACAGTTCATGTTTCAGGAGTGTGTGCCAATGACAAGTATGTTGTGTGTACACTAGGTAGATGGTACACCCTGTGAGGACAGACGCAGCTTTTTTTCACACTTGCACCCTCTGAACATGGCAGACTGCCTGGCACAGAGTAAACACTCAATAAGTCTTTGTTGAATAAATAAATCAAACGAAAGATGACTGGATGGTGTGCAGTAAGTAAAAAGTCACTTGTCTGGATATTGAGTGAATAAAGTTAGTTTTAAATATCAAGTTTATTATATCAATCAATGACTACTCATTTTCTCAAAGGTTGTTCTGACTGATGAAACTCTTAGTTAGGTTATCCCACAGAAACCAAAAGGAAATGCAATATTTTAAACATGCCCTCCTTTGTAATGCAAGTTATCATATAGATTGTTCTTTGCAGTCTTGAGCTTGTTTCATTTTTGTTATGACTTAACTGTGTTTGAGTGTCTCCTGTGGAGGTATGGGTCAGCACTGGACTGCTGCAGGGGCAGGGGCTCTGGGTGCAGTAGACCTGGGTATGCCATAAACCCTCCTGGAAGAGGTCACCATTAACACCACCATAGAGCCCCCAGAACTTACACAGGACTGGGAAACAGACTCTTGGAGGGCACAAACAAAACCTTGTGTGCACCAGGACCCAGGAGAAAGGAGCAATGACCCCACAAGAGACTGACCCAGAATTGCCCATGAGTGTCCAGGAGTCTCTGGCAGACACATGGGTTGGTGGTGGCCTGCTGCAGGGTTTGGGGCACTGAGTGTAGCAGTGCATGCATGGGACCTTTTGAAGGAGGTCACCGTTATCTTCATTACTTCCACCATTTTTGTCCTCAGGTCAAATAACAGGGAGAGAACACAGCCTCACCCATCAACAGAAAATTGGATTAAAGACTTACTGAGCATGGCCCTGCCCATCAGAACAAGACCCAGTTTCCCCCTCAGTAAGTCTCTCCCATCAGGAAGCTTCCATAAGCCTCTTATCCTTCTCCATCATAAGGGAGATAGAATGGAAACCACAATCACAGAAAACTAACCAATTTGATCACATGGACCACAGCCTTGGCTAATGCAATGAAACTATGAGCCATGCCCTGTAGGGCCACCCAAGACAGACAGGTCATGGTGGAGAGTTCTGACAAAACTTGGTCCCCTAGAGAAGGGAATGGCAAACCACTTCAGTATTCTTGCCTTGAGAACCACATGAACAATGTGAAAAGGCAAAAAAGATAGGACTCCCCAGGTCGGTAGGTGCCCAATAAGCTACTGGTGATCAGTGGAGAAATAACTCCAGAAAGAATGAAGAGATGGAGCCAAAGAAAAAACAACATCCAGTTGTGGATGGATCCAGTGAAGGAAGTAAATTCTGATGCTGTAAAGAGCAATATTGCATAGAACCTGGAATGTTAGGTCCATGAATCAAGGTAAATTGGAAGTGGTCAAACAGGAGATGGCAAGAGTTGATATCAACATTTTAGGAAATAGCAAATTAAAATGGACTGAAATGGGTGGATTAAACTCAGAAGACCACTATATCTACTACTGTGGGCAAGAATCCCTTCAATGAAATGGAGTAGCCATCATAGTCAACAAAAGAGTCCAAAATGCAGTACTTGGATGCCATCTCAAAAACGACAGAATGATCTCTGTTCGTTTCCAAGGCAAACCATTCAGTATCACAGTAATCCAAGTCTATGCCCCGACCAGTAACACTGAAGAAGCTGAAGTTGAATGGTTCTATGAAGACCTACAAGACCTTCTAGAACTAACATCAAAAAAGATGTCCTTTTCATTTTAGGGACTGGAATGCAAGGAACTCAAGAAATACATGGACTAACAGGCAAACTTGGCCTTGGAGTGAATGAAACAGGGCAAAGGCTAACAGACTTTTGCCAAGAGAATGCACTGGTCATAGCAAACACCCTCTTCCAACAACACAAGAGAAGACTACTACACATGCACATCACCAGATGGTCAATACCAAAATCAGACTGATTATATTCTTTGCAGTCAAATATGGAGAAGCCCAAGACAGTCAGCAAAAACAAGACTGGGAGCTGACTGTGGCTCAGATAATGAACTCCTTATTGCCAAATTCAGACTTAAATTGAAGAGAGTAGGGATAACCACTAGACCATTCAGCTATGACCTAAATCAAATCCCTTACAATTATACAGTGGAAGTGACAAGTAGATTCAAGGAATTAGATCTGATAGAATGCCTGAAGAACTATGGAGGGAGATTTGTGACATTGTACAGGAGGCAGGGATCAAGACTACCCCCAAGAGAAAGAAATGCAAAAAGGCAAAATTGTTGTCTGAAGAGGCCTTACAAATAGCTGTGAAAAGAAGAGAAGTGAAAGGCAAAGGAGAAAAGGAAAGATATTCCCATTTGAATGCAGAGTTCCAAAGAACAGCAAGGAGAGATAAGAAAGCCTTCCTCAGTGATCAGTGCAAAGAAATAGAGGAAAACAATAGAATGGGAAAGACTAGAGTTCTCCTCAAGAAAATTGGAGATACCAAGGAAACATTTCATGCAAATATGGACACAATAAACGACAGAAAGGGTATGGACATAATAGAAGCAGAAGATATTAAGAAGAGGTGGCAAGAATACATGGAAGAACTATACAAAAAAGATCTTCATGACCCTGATAACCACGATGGTGTGATCATTCACCTAGAGCCAGATATCCTGGAATGTGAAGTCAAGTGGGCCTTAGGAAGCATCACTATGAACAAAGCTAGTGAAGGTGATGGAATTCCAGCTGAGCTATTTCAAATCCTAGAAGACGATGCTGTGAAAGTGCTGCACTCAAAATGCCAGCACATTTGGAAAACTCAGCAGTGGTCACAGGACTGGAAAAGGTCAGTTTTCATTCCAATCCCAAAGAAAGGCAATGCCAATGTTCAAATGTTCAAACTACTGTACAATTGCACTCATCTCATACATTAGTAAAGTGATGCTCAAAATTCTCCAAGCCAGGTTTCAACAGTATGTGAACCGTGAACTTCCAGATGTTCAAGCTGGATTTAGAAAAGGCAGAGGAACTAGAGATCAAATAGCCAGAGATCAAATTGGATCATCAAAAAAGCAAGAGAGTTCCAGAAAAACATCTACTTTTGCTTTACTGACTACGCCAAAGCCTTTGACTGTGTGGATCACAACAAACTCTGGAAAAGTCTTAAAGAGATGGGAATACCACACTGCCTTACCTGCCTCCTGAGAAATCTGTATACAGGTCAAGAAGCAACAGTTAGAACTGGACATGAAACAACAGACTGTTCCAAACAGGAAAAGGAGCATGTCAAGGCTGTATATTGTCACCCTGCTTATTTAACTTATATGCAGAGTACATCATGAGAAATACTGGGCTGGATGAAACAAAAGCTGGAATCACGATTGCTGGGAGAAATATCATAACCTCAGAGATGCAGATGACACCACCCTTATGGTAGAAAGCGAAGAAGAACTAAAGAGCCTCTTGATGAAAGTGAAAGAGAGTGAAAAAGTTGGCTTAAAACTCAACATTCAGAAAACTGAATATTTTCTGAACTGAAAAATTCATGGCATCTGGTCCCATCACTTCATGGCAAATAGATGGGGAAACAATGGACACAGTGACAGACTTTATTTTTTGGGGCTCCAAAATCACTGCAGATGGTGATTGCAGCCATGAAATTAAAAGGTTCCTGCTCCTTGGAAGAAAAGTTACAACCAACCTAGACAGCATATTAAAGAGCAGAGACATTACTTTGCCAACAAATATTTATCTAGTCAAAGCTATGGTCTTTCCACTAGTCATGAATGGATGTGTGAATTGGACTATAAAGAAAGCTGAGCGCCAAAGAATGGATGCTTTTGAATTGTAATGTTGAAGAAGATTCTTGAGATTCCCTTGGACAGCAAGGAGATTCAGCCAGTCCATCTTAAAGGAAATCAGTCCTGAATGTTCATTGAAAGGATTAATGCTAAAGCTGAAACTCCAAAGGGTATTTAGCAGTTGGTGATCTAAAAAGCCTGTAAAAATTCAGGTAACTTTCAAAACTCTCTTTATTGCCTCCATTGCAATCACTCCCAGGTTCATGCTCTCTCTACATCATTCAGATAACAGAGACAACCCTTGGGAAATTTACTTATGTGCTTCACAGTCTGACGTCACTGAAAACAACTTTAAATTTTGCAAGAAACAAGCAAACTAGAGGAGAGATGAGCTCCATGAGCTATCAGAGATTCTTCTCATCCCATTAGGGAAAAGGATGTCGTCCTGTTTCCGTAGTCTAGTGGTTATCACATTCGCCTCAGGCGGGAAAGATCCCTGAACTTCAGGAAAAGGATGTCTCAACATTGGTTGAGACTCCATTGAAAACTGGGTACCACATTAGACTCTTCACACACCCGATCCCAGTAGATTCTCACTGTGTTTCCAAGAGGTAGAAATCAGTAAGCTCACTTTACAGGGAACCATGGCTCAGAGAGCCCCATCCCCATGGCCAAACTGCTGAAGAACAGTAAAGCTGAGACTAAAGTAATAGCAAATATTTACTAAGGGCTTAGTTAACATCAGTCATTGTTTCATGTACATTAAATATTAACTCCTCTGATCCTCTTTTCAACCTTATAAGGTAGGTACCTCTATATCCTTTTTATGGGTCAGAGAATAAACACAGAGAGGTTAAGTAACTTGCCCAAGTAGTCACAGCTGGTAAGTGACAGAGCTGGGATTGGAATCCAGATGGTCAGCTTTGGACCCTGTGCCTTAACTACCACACACCATCACTCTCTATAATAGGGTCTAGATTGGCTTTTTCCAAAGGCCAGATTTTTTCCAGGATACAACATTGATTTATATTTCTGGAGAAAACAAACAAAAGGCATAGCTTAACCAGAGCCCTAGTAAGACTCTGCCAATATTATAAATCATGTGTTCTTTATTATACATAGAGACATCCTGTGTAGTTGTAATTAAAGGAACCATATAATTCATTGTCCAATCCAAGACGCATCTGAGAGTGAAAGGGTGTGCTATTAATAATTATCCAAGGACTACAGTTGTAATCTGGCAACGTCCCACGTGCACAAGGGTGTGTGTTTACCCAAGTAATGAATATGTGTCCACAAACGTGATGTGATATAGTCAATTTCAGACCTTCTGATAAGCTTAGCTGGATGACAGCTGTGAAATCAAATGCCTTCTGACACTACAGGCCCACCCATTCTCTCACTACAAGAACTGCTAGCCCTTGCTTTACCTAACGCGTTTCTTTTAACTTGTTTGCTCACAAAAGGCTGTGCGTAATTGGTCAGCCACGAGAGATTAATTTGTACTTAGCTGGCTGAACAGACGCCGTGATAACTCAATAGCGGATGGTGCCGGTGCACGGACCTGAGGCTGCTCTTTAGAAGCCTTCCCACCAGCTCTTCACCCTTCACCATCCCTCCCAAGCCTGCCTCTGTGGAAGTTATCAGCCAAGCCTTTTACTACCTCATTTTTGCCTGCCTGAATGAATTCTGATGTGTAGGTTTCAATTTTCTCATGGGCCATTTTAAAAATGAAAACACCAGGCGAAGACACCCAGATTCTCCCTCTCTAAAACAATGCAAGAAAGAACCAGGCAATTGGTATGCATAACGAGCAGGAAAATATAGAACTAAGCAAGAGCAAGGTTACGTAGACTTTTCATCTCTTTCATGCTATTTACAACTATAAACAAGGTATTGGAGAAGGAAATGGCAACCCACTCCAGTATTCTTGCCTGGGAAATGCCACGGACAGAGGAGCTGGCCGCTTACAGTCCATAGGGTCACAAAGAGTCAGACACAACTGAAGTGACTTAACACACATAATCAAGGTATACACTTACCTGTCAAGAACTTTGTAAAAATGAGAGAAGTTTAAAAAGTTACATAAATCAAAAAGTGCTATATAAACGCTAATTGCTATCATTGCACCAGCCCTTAAACCTGATTTCAGAATTTATTTTAATCAAATAGAGGCATTTAAAGTCAAGCACCAGGTACAGGGTCTGAGAAAACTGGAAATGCATCATGTTCTAGGTTCATGCCTGTAACACAGGTGTTTCCCAGAGCAGCCATACTGGCCACATCCCAGGGCATTGTCACCAAGGATAAAGTTCCTTCAAAACACTATAGAAGCAGCGCACTGGGTATGGGGAATATAGGAGAGAGCAGGAGTTGAGCAAGGTAAAGATTCTATTTAAATGTCCTCCAACCTGCTCCTTTTGCTCTGACTGGTGGAACCAGGAGGTGAAGTGGGGACTCATGAGCACTGTGCATTGTGTTCTCATCTCATGTTTTTACCACACGGGCCAGGGCGTCAAGACAACCTACAGTGGTGCACAAGGTAGGATCCGGTACCCAGAGTAAATCTGTGTTCAAAAAATTGGACAGCAGGAACTTCCCTGGTGGTCCAGTGGTTAAGAATCTGCTTTGCAATGCAGGGTACACAGGTTTGATCCCTAGTCAGGGAACTAAGACTCCACATGCCAGGAAGCAACTAAGCTCTCAAGCTACAACTTCTGAGCCTATTTATCACAACTAGAGAGTCCATGCACTGCAGCGAAAGATCCTGCCCAATGCAACGAAGATCCCATGTGCTGCAACTAAGATCCAACACACCCAAATAAAATAAAAAATAAAAAAATAATAAATTTTAAAAAACTGGACATCAGACACAAACCTGGACAGAGTCAGAATGCGGCCCCAGCTTCTCCCATCCCTTAACTCAGCAGCGGTTTGAGGAGAGTCCATTTTAATGGAGCAGGATGGGCTTACCAGGTGAGAGGGAAGGAAATCCCATCCACCCACGAACAGTGAGTATTCTCTGATAGGAAGACAAGGCTTGCGCACTGGGATTTCTATTTCACTTATTCACATGGGGATGGGAAATGAGCTGGTCTGTGATTCATACCACTGAGGCTGCTCCTCATGAAAGGAGATCACATAGCCCTGGAAGTGGAGTTCTGGCCCAATGGTGACACCATCTGCCTTTCTCAGAGTCACTGTGCTGTGCTTCCCAGTGACGAGGGCAGTGCCTGGACCTGCCCTGGGTCACACAAGAGCCAAATGCCGCACGTGAACTCAAGTACCTGGAATGTGGCTACTTCCACCTGAAATGTGCCCAAGATGTGCAAAACCCACAGCTGCTTTTGAAGGCTTCATGTGTGTCTCTCAACAACGTTTATGTTAATTACTTGCTGAAATGACAGTATTTTGAACACACTGGGTTAAGCAACACAGTTCTTCAAAATCCACTTCACCTTTTTTTTAAAAACATGGCCATGAAAACATTTTAAATTGCCTATGTGGCTAATCAGGCTCCCTGAGGACTCAGCAGTAAAGAATTCACTGGCAAGGTAGGAAACATGGGTTTGATCCCTGAGTCAGGAAGATCCCCTGGAGAAGGGAATGGCAATCCCCTCCAGTATTCTTGCTTGGGAAATCCCATGAACAGAAGAGCCTTGCAGGCTACAATTCATTGGGTAAAAAGAGTTGGACACAACTTAGCTACTAAACAACAACATGTTGCTAATATTTGTAGCTCAGGCTATGTTTCCTATGAAAAGCACTGGTCTAGACCCTTATCAGCTGTGATGTGCTCCATGGAACAGCAACATCAACTGGGAGCTTGTCAGAAACAAAGAATCTTAAGTCCCACCTCTTGACCTACTGCCTCTTCATCCATGGGGTTCTCCAGGCAAGAATGCTGAGGTGGTTTGCCATTCCCTTCTCCAGTGGACCACATTTTGTCAGAACTCTCCACCATGACCCATCCATCTTGGGTGGCCCTACACGGCATGGCTCATGAGTTAGACAAGACTGTGATCCATGTGATGACAGAGCACTAGATGGTTGGATGACATCACCAACTCAATGGACATGAGTTTGAACAAGCTCTGGGTGAAAGACAGGGAAGCCTGGCGTGCTGCAGTCCATGGGGTCGTAAAGAGTCAGACATGATTGAGCGACAGAACAACAACAACTGACTTATTGAATCAGAATCTGCATTTTAACAAGATTCCCAGGTAATTTGCATGAACTTTAGAGTTTGAGAAGCAGTGCCCTAGGGCCTAGAACATTGCTTGGAGCTCAGTAGGCACTTGGAAATATTTGTTAAATGAGGAAATGAGCTATCTCTAGGAAGTAGCTGCACAGAGAACACTCAGGGGAGAAGGGAAGGTCCTCTCCTGGCTTTCTCTTTAGCTCATTAATATTGATACCCTTGTCAGATTAATCACCTTTCTTTTTAGCAGGCGCATAGTATCAGGTCTTGAGAAAAACTGTTGTCTCTACATCCCTAGGTCCAAGGAGCCGGTCAGAAATTCAGGATCCTGGATCTCTCACCAAACTCTCTGGTTTGGCATCAAGACTGTAAACAGACCTCCTAGGTAAATGGTAAGCACAGTACTGAGAAGCTAAGGGCCAGCTCTCAATAACTTCACAGAAGCAAGAAAGCAGAGATCAGAAGAGGAGGACTTAAAGGAACCAAACAGTGCAGGTTGCTTCTCTGGGCCTCTCAAGGTACCCAGAGCATCCAAGGGGAAGCACAGAGGAGAAGGCCTTAGAGAGGGGAGATGGAGCAGAGTAAGAGGACAGGGCAAGGCAGACCCCACGGCACAGGGCACACGACAGCATTTGGCCAAGCAGAGAACTGACAAAGGATTGCTCTGCATCCCAACTCGGCACTTCATTCCTTTCCTAGACCTAAAATCCTCAACACAACTGGAATGTCTGATCACATTAGCTATAAAAACATACACTCGTAAAGCTGATCTTTCTAAATCAGAAGCAAATGCTCAGGGAAAGGGACGTCATGGCCTGCGGAGAACAAAAGTCACAACTATTGTCTCTGTCTCCTGGCATTCACTCCCAGACATCCACAACTCCCCACCCAGCCACCCTCAGGCCAGAAAAACAGAGGTCTGGGGCAGGTGGTGGGTAGACAGAAAAAATAGCAGAGACTAAGAAATCGGGGAACAAGGCAAAAGATGAAGAAAAAGAGACCTTGAGAGAAAAAAAAATGAGGTCCTGAAAATGCCATCAGAAGCTGCAAATAGATGATGGGGAGACACAGAGAAAATGGAGGTGGGGCAATATAAAGGAGTGTCTTTTAAAAATATCTCCCTGTAAGTGAGCCAGAGGAGGAAGAGCAGTCTGTGTGTGGCCAGAGGGCATACAAATAGGGCCAGCACTCCTGCAGTCTCACCTTTCTTGCCTCCCTTTCCTGTAAAGCATCATCTGCTCTTTCTTAGCTCTGACAACTGTCCTAGGGGATGGGCTCCCCAGAGCAGGTGGTGGGATACAGCCTGTAGGTTTCGGTTAGAGATAAGCCTCGTGTGAGGGGGAAGGCGGATTTGGGCACACAGAACGTACATCATAGCCAGCTTGCCTGCCACCACACTAGTGCAGCTTGGAGTTCAGCCTGCCCAAGCCAGAGGAAGCCAGAGAGGTGCAGCCAAGGTGTTCATGGTGAAAGGAAGGTGTTCCCCACCTCCCAACACCAAGCAGCAGGAATCCTTTGCCAGTCGTGTTTCATGTTTCAATATCTTTTTAAGAAAACCAACCAACCCCACTTGGCCTGGGTGCAGTACTATGTACCAGGCTCCAGTACTGGCACCGCAGAAAAGCAGCCAGAATTGCTCCTAGCAAGGACTCCAGCAGGATCCGTGTACTCTGAGCAAGGAAGGAAGGAACAGCCTCATCAGTGTGAATGCTTCTGGGTTCCTCTGACTTTGAGGCTGCTCTGATGAGAAACAAAGACCCTCTGGGGCATTCAGAGCCAGCTTCTTGCCAGACAGCGCATCTTATCAAGGTGGAGTCGGCATTTTCCAGTTCAAGGACCTCTCTTCTTTGAGGGCATCTTTTACTTCAAACGGTATCTGGGTCTGATGAGACTCAGTTTAGGTGGCTCACTCCAGTATTCTTGCCTGGAAAATTCCATGGACAGACGAGTCTGGTGGGCTACAGTCCACGGGGTTACAAAGGAAGGACATGGCTGAGCATACACACACATACACGCACACCCAGAAGACACAAAGTCCTTGATTTCTTCCTTCAGTAGGGCAGCCAGCCATACTGTAGCCACCTGCGGTATGAAGTTGTCAGGATTTTCTCTTTAGATTCTAGAAGGAGTGGTCTCCAGACTGCTGTAAAGTGGCACCATGTGACCTTGACCTGGCAGCAGGGAGGATCTTCTATGATGCCAGGCATCAAGGGGTTCTCTATATTCTCATGTCCACAATCTGAACCCTCTCTTCACAGAGAGGCATGTGGCCATGGCCTGGGTCCCCCTCCAGAATCCGCCCTCCACAGGACTAGGAAATAACCCAGGATGATCAGGGGATAGACTTCTGCCCCCTGACTTCTGAAGGATTTCCAGAGGAAGACCACTTTTCTCACTCTATACTCACTTCTGAAGAGGAAAATAGCAAGGCTTGGGTTTCTCCAAGTAAGAAGGAATAAAACGCAGTAAGATCACAGAAGTGCCTCTAGAGAGCCTGTAATACAGCCTCCAATGCATTCCCCACCTTCTCCAAAGGGCAACTGGAACCTCTCCGTGGAGTGTCTCTCACTGTGTCCTTGAGAAATAAATCAGAATGAGGGTGTTCAAAGTGCTCAAGGAAAAATCCAGTGACAAATTCACAGGCATCGCTTTCCTTTCACTGCATTGCTCTTTGCTAAGAATGACAGTGTTATATTTTTCCTTTTTTGTATGTCTGATAGTACACAAAATATCCCACTCCATTGTTGCCCCATAACTGTCTGTATCCTGAATAGACTTGGAAAGAAAAGTAAAGTTGGCCACAACTTTCTGCTGTGGTTTCCCCAACTATAAATACAGAATAGAGTTATTAATTTGGCATTTCTTGCAGACCTATTTGCCAGGATGGACCATCTTAACCAAAATGCTTATTCTCAAGGTAACAAAATGTGGGACTTTAAAATTCTCCAAGCAGTAGAACTGATACATGTGTTTATGTAACCAGAGATGTAGACATGGCTTTGGAAATGAGCACTGGCCTAAAAGAGGATACCAACATCCAAATAGAATGTGTGATCTATGTGTTCAAAATGGAGCTGAGCTTCATCTGACATAGTGCATTTAAAATCGGCATCCTTCATGAAGTCTTCCTTGTAAACTGTATTAAAAAATAAATAGCACCAAGAGCACTTTAAAGTCAGATTACGATGGTATCACTGGTTAAATCATATGCAGGTCTGTTCCGCTTGTTGTCATCCATAAGACTGTGAGAACTTGCTCCGAAGTCACCCAGTTCCATTGATCTGAGTGTACATGTTCCCCTAGCAAATGAGAGCTGAAGACTTAAGCCTGGTTTCCGCCTTCCCATCAGCCAGGCCTCCAGGGAGGTCTCTAGCTCAGCCAGACCTGGGAACAGAGGAAGGCGGAGACATCTTCTGACACGGGGTCTCTGCCTTCTGTGAAGGGTCACACAGAGAGGAGGATGAGATCCCTTTCTTTGGGGGAGCTGCTTCCCTCTTGCCCACACCCCAGACCTCATAGTGGCCTTTGCCCCAAAAGCCCTGGGAGCATTAGGGCTGAGCAGCCTGCCTGTTTCTGGTTATTCTCCTCAACAGAGTCGATCTGCTGGCATGCACAGTTTTAGAAATTTCATCAGCTCAGGACACAAGGAGATTTTGACGTCAATTGCAGCAAAAC
This sequence comes from Odocoileus virginianus, assembly GCF_023699985.2. Classification (NCBI taxonomy): domain Eukaryota; kingdom Metazoa; phylum Chordata; class Mammalia; order Artiodactyla; family Cervidae; genus Odocoileus; species Odocoileus virginianus. Next base: position 38,074,588 of record NC_069679.1, on the reverse strand, counting down.
CCATACAGTCCCCTCAAACAATTCTCATCTGTGTGGGAGGCCTAACGCGGGTTTTAAATAGTGGCTGGTGGTGAGAGTGAGTTTTGGCCTTACTATTTACAGTTTCTTCTACTTAAGACTCAGAGCACATACCGTATCCTGAAGCTTAACGGGAGACCAGACCCTTTTCTAGCCGCAGGTGCAGCCAAGGGTCATCTGCTGCAAAACAGAATCACTTTTGAACCCCTTTCTCCACATCAACTTCCCCTTCCAGTTTCCATTATGTTTTTGTATGGTGGATCAATCTCCATCTACAAATCCTTACTAGGAAAAGAGATGCCCATGGAGGCAGCCACTCCAAGGTGGCCCCTTGCATACTCCTTTGGGTATGAAACACCACATCTGCTGAAGTTGACTGGACCTGAAATACTGGCAACGTGGTGATTTTGGAGACTACGGAGAGTTCTCTTGCCACAATTCTCTTGTTGTCGTCAAAAGCAATTACGTGTTTCAGATGATGAAGAGCACTGTCATGAAAAGCTGGCATAGCAGCCAAGGAGACAGATGTATCAAGCCACACAGCTTCTAAGAACTCCCACTTAATGTTGGAGCTCAACACAGGGAGTGTACAGCCATATCCCCTACTCCGGCATCCTCCCATTCGGATTTAGTGCATCTGGCCCGTCTTGGATGAGATGCTAACTTCTTTTGGTGGACAAATACGGAATTGTAGAAATCAGTTATCATACAGGTCCAAGGCCTCCAATGAAAGTAACACTTCTGTAAAGGCAAATACTCTACCAATAAAAGATACAGTGGGTTTGACTGTAGTGAGTCAACACCAAGAAATCCAGTATTTCCAACTGGTCATGCAGGACATATTGGTAGATATGAGGTTAATTAAGTGACATCCTATGAAAAAGGCATTCTGTGCTCACAGAAGAAGGGAAGCTGGAGGTTATCACAGTGAATAGTGTTTAACTACAGGACTCTTCAGAGCTCTTAATATGGTAGTAGGTGTTTTGATGTTTAAAAGACTTGAATCAGTATATATATGTATATACTGTGTGTATGTAGCATAATACTACTAATATGTATCGTTTCCCCCCCCAAACCTTCCTAATGCCTTCAAAGTTGATGCATGGCACCATCACTTTCTACCCACCCTAAATACCTCATTCCTCCCTTCCTTCCTTTATCCTTTAATACCCAACTCAGAGGCAGTCCATCTGCATTAACTGCTCAGTAACCTTCCTACCACCTGAGGGGCCGTGGTGTCTGCTTTGTGGTTGTTCAGAGCAGAGTGTCGGAGCTTTAAGCACATGAAATGCTGCAGCATGTGTGTGAGCAAGGTGTGTTGGGACACCTTGCCACCCCAGGGAAGTGCTGAGGTTAATTAAGCAATATCTGTATGGGGTAGCACTCTAAGAGAGTGGTCACTTGTCACACATTCCTGATTTGGTCCTTGTTCATCACTTCCTAGGTATACGCTTTGTTTTCATAAGCTAGTTAACCTGAAACCTTGTTTCCTCAATGATAACCTGGGATCACTATACCACTGTGATAAATATCAAAGGAAATTTAAACAATGTCAATCAGTTGGGAGAGTTCCTGGCACATAACAAGTGCTTGATAAAAAGTAGGTTTTATTGTTATCACAGAGAAGGAAATAGCAACACTCTGGTGTTCTTGCCTGGAGAATCCAAGGGACAGTGGAGCCTGGTGGCCTGCCGTCTTATGGGGTCGCACAGAGTCGGACACGACTGAAGCCACTTAGCAGCATTGTTATCACAGGCTAAAGTGTTACAGCTCAAACTAAACTCCAAACTTTTGGCTTAAATTCTGTGATCATTTCCCTGATTCACTCTCCTGCATTCTTTCCACTATGCCAGGTTGCCTCCTCTTACTGTTGAGAACACCCACTGGTACCCACTGGTCTGTGCCTTGCGCTCTTTCTCACATATATGCCCTCCAACCTAGTGTGTGAGCTCCTTAAAGACAGAGGCCATATACAATGGCCGAGTGCCTTCCCATGTTATTGTCAAAATGCTTTCATTGTCAACAAAGAAGTTATTTACTATAGTCATTAAACAAATTTTACTAGCCACGGGAAGTGTCTCAATGTTGACTTAAGAAATTTGTTAGAAGGTGGGAGGGGGGTTCAGGATGGGGAACACATGTAAATCCATGGCTGATTCATGTCAATATATGGCAAAAACCACTACAATATTGTTAAGTAATTAGCCTCCAACTAATAAAAATAAATGGAAAAAAAAAAGAAATTTGTTAGAAATATTGATCCTAGGAATGAAGTGGGTTTCCCGAACTGTTACCTAGAGGGCAGGAGTTGGCTATGCTTTCAGTCAAGGACCGGAGCGAAAACATTTTAGGCTTTGTGAATCAGGTGTGCCTGTGTCAGGGCTCAGCTCTGCCCTTCTGTGAATGGAGCCACTGACAATGAACAGAACAACGAGGCTGGCTCTGTCCCAGTACCACTTAACAGGCAGTGGCCAGGTTTGACCCATGGGTGGTGGCAGTTTTCTGACCCCAACTATAAGGATGGTAAAAAGTGTGGTTCAGGGAAATGGGTTAGTGGTCAAATCAAATGGGTTTGCTGTATACTGATTTGAGTCTTTCAATGTCATAATGCTCATTACCATATCTAAATACACCTGAGTGTACAAATGTGAAATGAAAGTGTTTGTCGCTCAGTTGTGTCCAACTCTTTGCAACCCCATGGACTATAGCCTGCCAGGCTCCTCTGTCCATGGGATTTCCCAGGCAAGAACACTGGAGTGGGTTGCCATTCCCTTCTCCAGAGGATCTTCCCAACTCTAGGACCGAACCTGTGTCTCTTGCACTGCAGGTGGACTCTTTCCCGTCTGGGCCACCAGGGAAGCCCACATGTGTATACGTATGTATGTATACGTGTAGTTTTTCCTAAAATCTCCCTGATCACTTCAAAGTGGAGGATATATGTATGAATGCATACATACGGTATGTGTGGGGGTGAGGTGTGAGCTGGCAAGGATGAAGCAGAGACATGGTCTTGGGGGGCATACTGATCATGAACTTGAAAGCCTGAGCTCTCGCAGCGACTTTGTTTCAGCAGCAGCCTGAGCAGGATGAATGGTGGTGTGCAGAGGCTTACACTTAGGATTCCTAACCCATAGCTTCTCTTTGACTTGGAGTCAATCCAGTGATCCGCTGCTAATGGAATCTTCTGCTTGACCCGAATGAATTGTATTGATGCCTCCGGATAGGTATCCTATCAGGTATAGCATCGAAGCATCCCACCGCAGTTACAAGCTAGGCTCCACGAGAATAATACACCAGGGCAGCTATGCCACCTAGTGATGCTTGCATGTACTGTTCTCATCCTGAACAGAGCTGGAAAAGCTTCTGGGAGGCCTGGCATTTGCTATTTCTGGCCAACACTTCCACATGCAAAGGAGTCCGAAGCCTCATCTTAACTTTGAAACATTCCTGGTGGCTGCATTAGCCATTCCCTGCAAAGCTCAGAGGATATGATTGACTTCTTGCTAACAAGGAGCAGCCCAGTTTTGCAGCACAAATTACCAAGGAATTTACAGCACACACACATACACACACTCCCATCCTGCCCTTCAACGGAGAAGGAAGATACATCTCCTGTATATGAATTTGGCTGCAATACCCTGTTTTCCTGATTGTACAGCCTCAAAGTCTTATGTATACAGCATTTGCTTTCTAAACTACACAAAAATGCTATCATTTGCAGTCAGAAAGAGAAAAGACACAGGATAGGTGGTGAGGATTTGACCACCGTTCCAGACTGGCAAGAGTCAGAGGTCCTGGTTATTAGTTCCATGTGCATGTAGCTTTCACATACAGAGAAGTATCAGTGTTTTCATAAAATGAGACCACTCCTCCACCAAACCTAGTGGCAGAGGGGAAGATCTTTTGAGCCTCATTAAGGTTTAGAAGAAACTCTGGCCAAACCATACTTTTTCTCTCCCTTTCATTTCAGATTCCTTGTAAGAAGTCTACCACACAGCTAGAATTCTCGAAATCTGGATGGCCAAGCTTCATGCATGTTTTTCATCCTGCAAAATACAGTGAACTGCAGCAGTAGCACTAACACAGCTTTCAAATAGTGGTTCTAGTATCATATGATGCTGAGATAATAAGCTATGACTGTGTGTTTTCCATAAGGAAGGAAAACATCAGTCCAGGAGAGAAATGAAGGATGAATGACATTTATCAGATTGCAGTTCCTGAAAACGGATTTGCTTCAGTAGATCAAAGACAGCCCATTTCTACACATCATCATCAATTCTGTGGGAACCATCGCAGACACTCTAGGCGTGTGTTTTGAGACAGGGTAGCTGATTCTCTTTCTGATTGTTTCTACTCTGGGACATTCTTGATGGTCTCTGTACAGTTCATCAACACAAAAGCACAAAAGATGTACATAAAGCTCAATAGGGGAGAGAGATGAAAGCTCCAGGCAGTATGCCATGTGTGGCTGGCTATGCTGTGCCATGCACAAAAATGCTCAGTTTGTATCCCACTTACCTAGTTGTGAACCTGGTCCAGGATTACAGAAGGAACATCTTTTTGTCTAATTCCCCTTCCAAAGTGTCTTTTGCGGAATAAATGGTAGCATGGTATAAATAAAGCATCCTAGAGAAAAATAACTTTAATATGCATGCTCATTCATTTCCTTTATACGATCAAAGGTTTATCCAGGTGTATCAGCCCTGCTTTTGTCCTTGGAATCATCATACCTGTGTTGTCAGGAAGAGACACACAATTGGAACTACTCAATCACTTGGTCCCAGATCACTTGGTTTTCATCCAAAGCCAATAATCTCAAATCCTCATATTTTAAAATGCTCATCGAAGTAGACTGTTACTCTCTGCATACAGCTGTCAGCTGTGAAAACATTCTTTTTTGGACACAAAAATCTGACTTTTGCCCCCTTCCCCCCCAAGACTCGACGGTGGCCTACTGACTCACGCTGACAAAAAGGACACAGATTCCCTGTGCGCAGGTGACCCCTCTGCTTCAGAGAAAGCTCAGCGAGAGGCGTCATCGCTGGGAACACAGCTTCATGATGGCCACCACGCAGACCCTGAGCAGTCATACATGGACAGACCCATGGACGGCTGTCCTGGACCTCCCATCACAGGTGGCTCTGAAGTTTGAGTCTGGGGAAGAACCCCCACAACAAAGCTGGATGTACCGCCTTTGAGAATGGCTCTCGGAAACAAAATTCTTGCTTCTCCCTTTTGGAAGGGCTATGGGGAGACAACACAGCTGATGGTTATTTTTGCAGCCAGAGAACAAGTAGAATAAGAGTCGGGCATGTGTTCAGACAAATGTGCTCCTTCAAGGCACTCCTCAATCTGCACGGCAGTGGAGTCTGCTTAAATCCCATTTGTGCCCTCAATACTCCCAGAGCATAATATACCTACTGCATCCTTGGGGAAGGTTTCCTTCTACAAAAAATTTCAAAACTTATAGAAAAGGGAGAGTAGGGAACAGCCTGCTTGAGTTGTTCTGCTTCCTGCAAAATTATTTCTTTAAAAGGAATCCTTTCAAAGTAAAATAGACGACATGACATTTTTATCCCAGAGCTGCTGGGTGGTAGGTGTGACTTGGAAATCTGCAGTTTGTTGCAAGCAAACCCACTTGGGTTGAGCATGAAGGCAAAAAAAAAAAAAGGCAAAAGGGATGGTGATGAACAAATGGCAAGGTTTAGGATGGACTTAGCATCTTCATAGTTAATTGCTGCTTTTACATGTATATAGTTTCCCCTGAAGACAAGAGGACATGTATTATTATCAGGTGAGGAATAGAAAGAGTAACACAGGAAGCAAAAAATAACCATGAGCTATGTTGTCTCCTTGTGTGTGCACGCGTGTGTGCTCACTTGTGCACGACTCTTTGCGACCCTATGGACGGCAGCCTACCAGGCTCCTCCGTCCATGGAATTTTCCGGACAAAAATACTGGAGTGGGTTGTCTCCTTGGAGTCCCTGAAAACAACTGAAAAGAACTTCTGCTTTCTAAACAACTATCCTCCCTTAGACGCAGAAGAGTCCACCTTCATCACCTGGCACAGCCATATTCTATTTCTGAAATGCCTCCAACGATATCTAGCATCTCCTCACAGAGAGGGAGACGAAGGGTAATGCGGACAAGGCTAGGGGCCCGGGATCACGATGAGAACGCCCAGACCTTGTCTTTCTCATCCCACCGAGACTTAAGAAACAGCTGCCCTGGGACTTCCCTGGCGGTCCAGTGGTAAAGACTTTGCCTTCCAAAGCAGAGGGTATGGGTTCCATACCCAGCAGGGAAGCCAAGATCCCACATGCTTCATGGTCAAAAAAACCGAAACGTAAAACAAAAGCGACACTGTAACACGTTCAATCAAATCTTAAAAACAAAGGAACAAACAGCTGCCCTTCTGAATTAGGCTCCAATCAATACTCAGTGTTCCAATAGAGTCCCTCCACTGAGTGTTTATATATTTCTTAGTAATTATTTTAAATAATCTATTTTTGAGAAACTTGAGGCACAAGTATGGGAAAATGATACCATCAAACAACGCACTGTTTATGAAAAAGGCCAAAGTCTCTGGGCTGTACTGTTAAGTAATGGCTGACTTGCCCATGAACTTTCTTCCATATAAGTTATGGTCCTTGGCACAGGGAACTGTATAGTCCATATCTTGTAATAACCTAAAATGGAAAAAAAATCTGAGAAATAATACATAAATTTTTTTTTTCAGATTCTTACATATAACTGAAAAACTTTGCTGTATATGTGAGGCACTGTAAATCAACTATGTGCACTGTGCTAAGTTACTTCAGTTGTGTCCAACTCTTTGAGAAATCAACTATATTTCAATTTTGAAAACACACACACACACACACACAAAGACACAGTCTTCATGGTCTTGCACTTTATCTGAGTTCATTCAGTTATCTATGCCACCCTCATCATCCTAAACTTTCTCTTCTCCTTCCCAGTTCTCTTTTTAAAAAATTGGAAGTCAAAAAAGAGTGGATATATGTATACAGACAGCTGATTCATTTTGCTGTATAGTAGAAACTAACACAGCGTTGTAAAAGCAACTATGATCCAATAAAAATTAATTAAAAACAAAGCAAAAAAAACTTAAAGATTGGAAATCTGAATTTACCCTTTCTGTAGTAAAGTTTAATATGGTGGGTTTTAGTATGTTTTCTGGGTTGGTTTTCATTCAAATTTCCCTTCATTGTTCCTCAGAGCAGTTCCTGAAGCAAGCACGGCTTCCCTGAGTGACCAGGGCCACTGTGAGGACTAATATTTATTTTGCAGCTTCTCTTTATAGAGGACCTAACACTATTCAACAGAAAATCGCTTCATTTCCCGAAGAACACATCTTTGCCTACTTACTCCCCTACCTCGTCCCTGGCAATACATGCAGGTGTTTCAGCTTCTTACGGTACCTTCAGATATTCAGGTCATCTGCTAGGCCACTATTAGGTCCACCATAAAAAATAAATTCAGAAAGAAAAAGGCTGCTTTAAAGATTCTAGCTGGTGTTTAAAAACAATATTTAAATAAAGTACGCAGGCAGAAAAGTTGGATCATCCTGAAATATTACCACCCATCAAAACATCCCCTCCTGTATTTTTAGAACCACGTCAATGACAGTGTAGAATAGCACTGCTAATGTCTATAGGCAACAAATAGAATCATTAGGGTTTGGGAAATGTTTTTTAGAAAAAGTGGCTTTAAATAATTAACACCAGGGCATTCTTCCTCCCTTCTGTATCTAGTAAAGTAAATGCCTCTTGATAGGGAGTATTCCTTTATGGAAGCCCTAACTCCAAACTTCAAGTTCAAGCTAACAGCACTGTTATTAAAAAGTGTACTTCAAATGCAATGTCTCAGAAAAACATACTGTTTATAACAAAGAACAAATATTCAATTAATGTTACCAACTTAATTGCATTAAAAGATTCATACACTCTTACTACCTTTGGGAAAAAAGTAAAGGAAAAGAAAAATACTAAGAAGGAAAACAGAAAAATAAAAGAACTAATCAAGAAAATGGAGGCCAGTTTTGGACAGTAAGCTACTAACTTGCTGGCTCCTACATTAGACAGTTTTATATAGTTTTCTGATTTAGCCTAAATCCTATAGTAGGTATCAACAGCCTTGTATCAAATGAAGAAAACAAGGTTCAGAGAGAATAAGTGTCTTGCCCAAGGGTAAAAGATCTCACATAGAAAAGCCAGAACTTCTATCTGGGTCTCTCTGAATTCCATGTTCCTTTCATCATTCACAATGACTCTCAAACTGAAGACAAGAAGGGGAGAAATTAAAGCCTGATCCATCCAAGACAACAAACTCTAGGATTACTCAGAGACATTGAATTAACCATATTTTGAGTAAATATGTGTTTTCCAGCCATTGGATCAACTATGATGTGATTCAAACTGGCTTTTCTGAAAGCCAAAGATACCAGATGGACCGTCTTTCAATCTGGTGTTTTTGTCATTTAAACACGGTCCTAGAAATCAAAACAAATAGAAACATAAAAATCTTTTTTTAAAAAAATATGGGCAATCTGTACCCCAGAGTAAAGACAAAGAATGACAAATAGTTACCAAAACCAGTCCCATAAGAGATTAGGCCTAAATCTATGATGAACCTAGACAGTGTATTAAAAAGCAGAGACATCACTTTTCCAGCAAAGGTCTGTCTAGTCAAGCTATGGTTTTTCCAGTAGTCATTTATGGGTGTGAGAGTTGGACCATAAAGAAGGCTGAACGGCGAAGAATTGATGCTTTTGAATTGTGGTGCCGGAGAAGACTTTTGAGAGTCCCTTGGACAGCAAGGTGGGATCAAACCAGTCAATCTAAAAGGAAATCAATCCTGAATACTCATTGAAAGGACTGATGCTGACGCTCCAATATTTTGCTGATGCAAAGAGCTGACTCACTGGAAAAGACCCTGAAGCTGGGAAAGATTAAGGGCAGGACGAGAAGGGGGTAACAGAGGATGCGATGGTCAGATGACATCACCGCTTCAATGGACATGAGTTTGAACAAACTCCAGGAGACAGTGAAGGACTGGGAAGACCAGTGCGCTGCAGTCCAGATGACTGCAAAGAGTTGGACACGACTTAGTGTTTGAACAACGAACAACAACCATGAAGAAAGGCAGTCACCCCTCCAGTTTCCTCCTGCAAGAGAGTCATCAGTCACTACTTCTGCTGTGTGGAGATAAAGGTCCCCTGACGTGGGCATCCAAAGGGCTTCTGACAGCACTTGGCCTGCTCCACCTTTCCATCTGCCTTCCCTTGTGCCCCCTGACTTTTCCAGGTATGTCACAAAAAAGCAAAAATGCCTTTAATAATCTATACTTGACAAGACTGGAAATTAACCTTTTAGTGAGTCTTTCACATTGAATGTGAAACAACAGAAGCAGTGGTGATGTGACATTTTTGGTAGGTGAGCACATCAAAGGCGCCTGCCTCCAACCATCTCCCTGAACACCCAAGGGTACCTCTAGCTGCCAGGTCTCCTTAGTCTCGACAGGCGCGAAGCAAAGAGGAAGGAAACCTAAGCAAGTTCGCCGGATCCTCCACACAAAAGCAAGGTATTTCAACCCGCTTCTACTTCAATCTTATGCACTTCATTATGCCTGGCTTTTTAACATTTAGGTAAAAAAGGGAAAGACAGGATGAAAGACAAAGAACATTATTTCTGACTGCCAAGCCCCCAAACGCAGAAATACATGGACACGTGACTTCGAACCCCTACACACTCCACCTTAATCTTTCTGCTGGCAGTTTTCAGAATGATCATGTTTAGTATTTTCTGTTGGGAAGGCAAGTGCCTTCAGCATTTCTTCAGATGTCAAGAAGCATTTGAAAAATGAAAGCACATGAAATCTGGAATCAGCTCATAACAGTCATATAATAATGAAAGAACAAATAATTATGCTCATCTCTAAGACACCCGTGTTCTTGCATCCCCATAGTTAGTGTCTAAGGGCCACAGTGAGTCACACACATGTAGAAACCTCCAGTTTTTCTTCCCTTTCACTTTCCTTAATACCAGAAACACAGAAGAAACCACACAAAAGACATTGATCTTTGTTCAAGGTCACCTTCAGGATCCATCACTGACAGAGCAGTCATTAGGCTAATAATAGACATTTGGGACTCTACAGTTCTGAAAATTTCTCTCTTCATTCATGGATTGAACCAAAACACTAGTTAAAATAGACCACCATGGATGGGGAAACTTAGAGGATGCTTGATTAGTTCTGAAGAAAGTTTAAGGAGAGGTTCAGTCACAGATTTAGGTACTAAGGGTTTCATGGGCACTTCTTATATGAAGGTGGTCTGTTCCTGACTGGATAGTGTGTTTTCTGTTTTTCAGTTCTGCCCCCTTATGACTGGAGCAGGCAGGGAGGCCTCACAGAGGAGAACTTCAACTGGACCATACTGGGGGGGGGGGGGGGGGATGGGTAGGCTGTGGCAGTGGGGGGAGTAGGGGCGCGGATCTGGTGCCCTGGTGGGAAACAGAGCAAGAACCCAGGAGGAGAGGACAAGGTCTGAAGAAGGAAAAAGCATTGCCTGGAGGGTCCGTTTGTAGAGAGGGGAGATGAAGGTCAGACAGGCATGGTGCGGCCAGACAGGAGGTTAGGCTAAGGTTCAGAGTTCATCCCCAAAGCCACAGGGAGCTTCCAGGGCTTCTAAGGACCTCTTAACCGTTAGCTAAATGGCTAAATGTGCAGGACCAAAGTTCAGGAGGAAGGACATATCTGAAGGCACATTACTCTTGCTGCCAAGTCTGGGATGGATGTGAAGGGAGTTGGTCCACGGGCAGGAATCAAGGAACAGGATGCAGGGAAGTGGGAGAAAGGCCCTGGTCCAGGCAGTCACGGAAGAGAGACAGGTGGGTGATCTTAGGAAAGTCGGGAAGGTTGCAGACGAATAGAATATCAAAGGGTGAGACTGGGAAGAGAGGACAAAATTGTGGATAACTGGGTGGCTACGTTGAGGAGACCAGAAGAATAATGACAGCACTGAAGCACAGAGTTCATGGTCACTGGGCCCTGACTTCAGGGTCTATCACTTTGTATTTTAACCAGATAAATCACCTTGCATTATCATTAGTCAGTGTTGTCCATTAGACAATAATCTAGACAAGGACAAGGCCTGCATCTTACTTGCCTTCATCTGTTCCAAGTTTTGGAAGCACAGCATCTGACACAAAAGAGTTCAGATGTTCAAAAAATATTAGCAAGTACGGGGAGGCTCTGTTGTGGAGAATGATGAAGTTGTCAAAATTAGGTGAGTTTCTGGTGATGAAGCATCTCCATAGACATGACTAATGGTGACACTGGGGATAGAGAGGCTGTCTCTGACTTCTTTCATAACTGTGGGCCTTCTCCTGATGAGAAATATCCAGTTACTCCTGCATCTTCCTTCCTAATGTCTATCAGGGGCATCCTTTGTTTTCTAAGGTACAGATGAATGTTCTGGCTATCAGGACACACCCCTCTCCTGGAGGAACACAGAGGAGATGAAAAAGCCAGTAACTGAACCTCAAGGGTGCCTCCACCTTGGCAGCAGGAAAAGATAGGTAATCTAGTTCTTTTAAGGAAGTCAGAACCACCAAGATTCATGCCTATGGAAGGAAATACTTAACATGCAGGCCCCCTGAACCCCTGGACCTCAGAAGATGTTCACTGCATACCTCAGAGTGACGCTGACTCAGCTATAATTCCTATTTCTCACGCTTTGAAGGATAGTTCACTTTCTGATTCCCTGCCTGCCAAAGAGTTATTCATTTTTATTCATTTATTTTTGGCTGTGGTGGGCCTTCATTGCTGTGCAGGCTTTCTCTAGTTGCAGCAAGCAGGGGGCTACTCTCTAGCTGTGTGTGGGCTTCCCCTTGTGGTGGCTTCTCTCGATTCAGAGCACAGGCTCGAGGGCAGCATGTGGGCTTAGTAGTTGTGGCTCCTGGGCTCTAGAGCACAGGCTCAGTAGTTGTGGTTCACAGGCTTAGTTTTTCCCAGCATGTGGAATCTTCCCAGATCAGGAATTGAACCTATGACTCCTGCATTGGCAGGCGGATTCTTTACCACTGAGCTACCACAGAAACCCACCAAAGAGTTATTCAAATGTGCCAGCTTACTACAAGACCATTGTATGAGCAATTACATGTTTGTGTCTGGAGGAACAGAAGTTTGCAGTTACCTTCCTTACTCCATTCAATATCTGCTTTGAGATATGTTATTCTTATTTCTATCAACAGAAACCTTTCCTTCATAGGAAAATCAGAGCTCAGGATTTTCTACTACCTATGGCATATAATAAAAGATTATTCATCGCAATTTTCTTTACCTGTCCCCTCCGTAATAAGGCTTCCCTTGTGGCTCAGCTGATAAAAGAATCCTCCTGCAATGCGGGAAACCTGGGTTCAGTCCCTGAGTTGGGAAGATCCCCTGGAGAAGGGAAAGGCTACCCACTCCAGTATTCTGGCCTGGAGAATTCCATGGACGGTATAGTCCACAGGGTCGCAAAGAGTCAGGCACGACTGAGCAATTTTCACTTAACTTAACTTAATAGAGATCAGTCGAAAAGCTGAGCCAAGGACAGATGGTATCAAAGAGAAAAATTAAAGTAGACACAAAGCTCCTGTTTGAGCAGCCAATAACTCTAATCAAGAGAAGGGGATTTGGTTACATTCAGTAACTCAGTCCATAAAATATACAAGATGGATCAAAAACCTTTCTGCATTTGAAAAAAAAAAAAACAATGCCCTTCTGATAAGTGCCACCCAATGATTAGTTCCATGGAGGCAGAAGGAGGCAGATGTCTCTATTATTATCTGATTAATCCGAATCACCTATTGCAGAGTATAGCTCCAGAAAGGTATCCCATAAATACTTGGTGAGTGAAGAGACTGTAAACTAATTCCTTGCAGGGAGAGGCAAATTTCACCTTTCCCAGGCTCGCCCCCCACCATAGCTGGCATCATGCTGTGTCAAGTGAGCACGTGATAATCATGTTCGCTGGTCCTCTGGCATCCAGAACCCTGTCTCACTGTTCTCCTGGCCCACTTCCCCTCCCCATGGTGCTCTGTCTACGTCAATGCACTGTAGGAGCCCCTTCTCCTTGGCCCAGTCCCAAGTGGTTGCCGTGACAACCCACCCTAACAGCAGGCACTTGAGAAGGGCCTTCCCCTACTCCTCAGGACAGGAGGCAGTGTGGAGACCCTGAGACCCACGGCAGGGGAGGAAATGGGGAAGTCCTATCCCCAGTGGCTATCACCTCCCTCGGTCAGAGACTGCTCAGCTACTCAGGGAAAGTGGGGACTCTGTCTCTGGAGTTTCCACTTTTCCATCCCAACAGCCTGTGGGAGAAACAGGATGCATCAGTGGTCATATCACCTAACTCTTTTTATTAAAATAAGCAAAATGGCTAAAATCCAGCATCCTAGACAATTTAAATATCCAGCCTGAATTTAAAGGCAGGTATCCCCAAAGTCTTTATGAGGAACGAGGTGCTATTTTCTGCCCCCAACCCAGAATTTGGCATTGAAGGACAAGGCAAGAAGTGAAGTCAAGGTGCGGGTAGCAGGCATATCTCTCGTGTGAGATAGGTGGCATGCTTGATGTTATTGGGTGTGGGTGGCACCTGGTACACAGCCTTCTTGTCTCATTCCTCACTCTAACGTGTAGTTCTCTGACTAAGGTTCCTTCCTATGCACAAGCCCTTTATGATTTATTCATCCCACTTATATTGAAAATAATTCAAATTTACATAGCCTTTCTCTAAATTTCAAGAGTTTAAAGGAAATTTAAGCTACTGCTTTAGCTGCTGGGCAGAAGGGGACTGCAAAGAGTAAGGCATTATACATCACTGCATCAGCACCTTGCATACAGTACGTGCTCAATAAATGTTGTTGGTGGTGGTTTAGTCGCTAAGTCATGTCTGACTCCTGTGACTCCATGGACTGTAGCCCACCAGGCTCCTCTGTCCATAGGATTATCCAGGCCAGGCAAGAATATTGGAGTGGGTTGCCATTTCCTTCTGCAGGGGATCTTCCTGACCCAGGAACCGAACCCAGGTCTCCTGCACTACAGGCAGATTCTTTACCAACTGAGCTATCAGGGAAGTCCGACACTAAATAAATACATGTTAATGAGTTACATAGAAATACTAGAAGTGAAGCCAGCACCCTGCACCAAGGGCACTGTCCCCTCTTCACTAGGTCTTAGTTCCCAAATCCTGACATGGCACCAGGGTAACGCCACGCAACAACAGGGACAAAGTCACTTGCCCACACAGCACTTCCGCTGTTGTGTTTGGCCAAACCTCGGGCCATGCTTCCCACTTCTTGTGTCTTTCTCAATCCTTTCCTCAAGATCCAGTGCTATTTCCCTAAGGCCTCATGTTCCTAGGGACTTCCCACTTCTCGATGGCACAGCACAGTTGATTCACCTCATGCGGAACTTACAAATCAGAATAAGCACCCCTTTTTACTTTCGGAGAAAAGGTGTGAGGTTTGAGTGATAAAGCCTCAGGAGAGACACGCAGTGGCTCCCAGCCAGTCATGCTGATGATCCCCATCTCTATACCCAACTGAGTGGCCCAGATACCAATGAAAGAAAAGAAAAGTCATTACTTCTGCTCCCTTGGCTGGAAAGGGGCATTTTTCTGGACTGGTGTTCCCCTGGAGAGGCCTCTGGGAGTCCTGAAAATCAGGTATGCTTAAGAATATGAACCACTCTAAACCAGCATGCTGCAGAAGCTGACCAAGGTCAGCACAGAGCAGTGGGGAGGGGCTGCGCTGGCCGGTATGGAGGCAGGGGAGAGGTCTCAGAGGAGGAGACCTGGCGCAGAGTGCTGAAAAAAGGAGTAAACCCAATAGAGAAGATCCAAGAGGGCACTTCAGGCAGAGGGAACAGCCTGGATAAAGGCTCTGCATGTTTGTGACCACTGCTGCTTTGATGAGCAGCCTTCAGGCATTTGCAGGCAGTAGGTGCATTTCACGTGTGTAGTTGTGCATTTGGTGTCCCCATGGCATTGCACCTGGAGTGATGACAGCGGCATCCCCTTTCATCTCCCTCATATGTAGGGCAGGGATAGGAGTTCTGTGTCTACAGGGAAATAGTCTCCATCCTTGAGGGTGAGTGTTTCTACGCTGACTACCAAGGTCCAAGGACACGCTCCCTTCGAAAAGCCTGTGATAAAGTAAAACAAGGCATCCCACTTCGAGTGAGTTCTCCTTCCATACTGGACTCTTCTGATTTATCACAATCAGCTGAATGCAACAGAATTTACAAAGCTTGGGTATCTCACCCGAGACAAAGATCCACAAACAGACTGTAATGTAAAAAGGTCAGGAGTGGGCACTCAGATCAAACATGTTCACCGGTGTGCTTGCTGACCCATGGGACACATCTGCGAGCACCAGGATGGCCACACAAAGCCCACCAATCATGACACACCATTCAATAGTGCTGCCAACAACAATGCTCCCCTTAGAGACGAACGAGTATAGTATCCAATGCCTTCATGTGTGGAGCTGCTATTGTCCCTAAATAGAAATTCAAGTTCCACAGAAAAAAAGACTCCCTTCATCATGGGTTATCTTATTTCACAAAAAGGAAGCTTGTTAAGAAAGATGGGCATGGAAGGAGGCAGGGAGAAGACAGACATAGTCCCATGAGACAACACTAGAGTATTAACACTCTATCAGTGTAACCTGATAATGCAAAAGTTGTGTCATTCAGAACCTGGTGTAAATGTTGAGCACACTTTATATTGTATTATCTAAATGTAAAGAGTAATTCAGATAATGTTCCCTGGGCTTGTATCTGCACAAAAGAGAATTTTTGTACATCAACATAGTCAACTAATACTTGGTAAAATAAAATAATAACCTGGAATCAGATTGGCCTGATTGAAATCTTTGGTCTCCTATTTACCAGTTGTATGTCCTTGGAAAATCTTCAATATTTCAAAAGCCTCATCTTTAACATGGGGATCTTCACCCTCATGGGCCTGCTGAGAGGCTGAGATGGTTAATGTATATCAAGTGTTTAATGCACTGTCTGGCACATGGCATGAGATCAATAAATATTAACTATTATGAGTATAAAAGAGTAGGAACATTAAATGATACCTTTTCAACTTAAGACTCCTAGGTGATTCCAAACTGAGTTTCCTATGAGAACAGTAAAAATAAGCCAGTATTGCTTCTTTGGTTGCTTAGTGGTAAAGAATACACCTGTCAATTCAGGAGGCGTAGGTTCGATCCCTGGTCTGTGAAAATCCCCTGGAGAAGGAAATGGCAACCCACCCCAGTATTCTTGCCTGGGAAGTCCCATGGACAGAGGAGCCTGGTGGGCCACAGTCCATGGGATGGCAAAAGAACTGGACACGATTTAGTGCCTAAACAACAACAAAACAACAATGAAATTGCAAAATAAAGTAAGAACATGTTGGTCTAGATGTTAAACTATGGAAAACACTGGGAAAGTCAGCTTCTGGTCCTGGTCCTGAACTGCCTTTCTGTATTGGGCCTTCCACTAGCTTCAGAATAAGCTTTGGTAGAGTTATTGCTGGATAATGTCTCAAACCCCTTCCAGCCATAATATCCTGGAGTCAACCTTCAGGGCAGCTGTGATGGCAAAGGTCAACTCAGTACATTTCATAAACCATAATTAGAGGACAGTGTGATGGGGCCTATTGGCTGTGTTATGTAATTAGCCCTCTGCCTCAAGGGAGGGAGTGCCTGTGTACAATTATGCAATCACATTCCGAAAGGAAAGGCACTAAGGCACATCAAATCACAAAGAAAAACAACTCTCATTCCTTGGAGTCCCAGTTTCCACCTAGGAATGCTGTCCAGGTAATTTGAGTCTGCACCTTCTTAGCACCAAATATTTGAACAGCTCTTTATTTTTGTAATACCTGGCAATACAAAGGGCACATTTACATTGCCCGTTCTTATTGGCTTTATATTAAACTGGGGAGCTATATCCCATTACACCTGTGCTGTAACCTGGTACTTCCCACTTAGCCTAAAATCCTAGTGTAGACTTTATGGTTTTTAAACTTTGGAGGATTCAAGATTCACCTAGGGGGCTTGTTAAAAATGCAGACCCTCTCCCTTCATACTGATTCTGCAGGTCTACTGTGGAGCCCGGTGATGTGCCATTTTCACAGCCTCCCCAGATTCTTGACATCAGTGATGCCCTCTGTGAAAAGCACTCTAAGATTCATTTTGAGTAGCTTTGGGGAGACCATGTGAGTGCCTGAGCAACCATCACCACCAGAAATTGAGGCTTCTGCACTTCCCCTCATCATCAGGTAGCAAGAAAAACTAAAACACCATCTGTCCATCCCCTTTCCTGGCAGAGAAGTGGAACTGTAGAAATTTCTAATATTTAAACCAACTTGGGAGCAGTGCCTGAACCTCTACCATTTTAAAAACCTTCATCCTATCCATTCTCAACTTCTTAGATGAAGGGTACCAGATACATCTGTTTGCTCTTGCAGTATATCTAAAATCCCTTAGCTCCTTTATCCCTTCCCAAACCTTTCTTGGATTCATTAGGTTGTTCTTAAGGTATATTGGTCCAGCTGAAGATCACAGTATAAATGGCCTGAGACATGCTTTTGATTTTGATTCCAACACCCTCCACAATTACACCCAGCCTGCCTTTTGGACAATAACCACAATTTTGTCAGTCTTCAGAGAACTGTTCATGTGAACCCATTACATGTAACCCCATGTAATGTAACCCCAGTAACATATAAACCCATTTGCTGGGTTATCATCTATAATTCTGGCTTCTCACTTCCAAGTGCAATTTGAGTTACTTTTTCCATGTGCTTTGTTTATACAGATGCTCTTTTTCTTCTTTTCTGCACACGTGGCTCATGTCAGATCAGTATTTCACTATTACATCCAGAAGTTTCACTAGACACAAGATTACATAAAAGCGAAAAATGGACCAGCGTCTAGAGGCCTGTACTGTTTATAGTCTTCATTCAAAGAAATGACATTCTCTATCTATCCATTGTTTCCTGTCTCTGAGATAATCTCCACCCTTGAGACTCTTTCCTCTGATACCATGTTCATTAACAATTGTAAGAGGAGGGCGTATCTGGAAAAATGTGCTATGTCAATTGCATTTATTCACCAAATTCTCATGACAGTTGCTCAATTGTTCCAAGTTCTTTGACATCTTAGACTTGACTCCGACTTAGGAGTATTTAATTGTGCTGTGCATTTAAGTCTGCAAGGAAGGCAGAGTAGGTACTGCCCATTGTCCTGTAAGCCTGAGTCATTCATTCAGTCAATACAGACCTTTCTGGGAAAAATGAGATTACCTCACCCACATCAAGAGTCTTAGCTTTTGGGAATGACCACACTCAAATATGTACCTATCTGTGCAGCCCTATTCTTCGGTTTAGCTCACTTAGCCCTGGATTTACAGCCCACTGTAACAAAAATTATATAAAGTAACGAAACTATATTGGGCACCCAAATAGTTAAAGCCTTTTCCCTACTGACTAAGATGCAGAAACAAGTACTCTTGAAAAAACAAAGAGAAATTAGTCTGATAATGAAAAACCACTGAAAGCAATTTACAAACCATTTCCCCTGACAGTATATAAACTGTTAATATAATGTACATAATTCAGGGTCGGTCCTTTTTTGATTCCTCCTTTCTAATCATGCATCTTTCTAGCAGCAATACCGACACCTGAATCTTTTCTCATAGTTTCAGAAGGATATACAGTAGCAAATATCACTATGCATTGAATGAAGCTAATGGTTTGTATTGTTTATTCAATGGAAATGTCTCTTGTAATTAAAAATAAAGGTTGATCAAGCAATTGTGAAACCAAATATTCACAGAATCCAAGCACTTGTGCAAAGCCTAAATTGGTGCTCTGCACCTTTATATAAACAAACTAGGGGATCACCACAAATAAAAGAGAACGAACTTAAGTGGTAAAACTATTATTTCCTTAAAAAACTATGCAAGCCAAGAAAGAAGTTTTGCAAAATAAAATTGGGTGGAGGCTATAATAAAGGGGGAGCCCTGATATCCCAAAGAAGAGAAAAGCAAAAAGAAATTTCAGAAAGGATAACAAATTAGTTTAGCAAAGTCACAATGAGAGAGGGCAGACACAAATAAAGGCAGAGGATGCATGCAGCGTCCAAGGAAAGAGGAAGGGGCGAGTGGAAACAGCTGGAATTGTTCAGCTGTGTCAACATTCGGCTGTTTCACAGATTGACTAGCAAAGTGTCATCTGAAACCAATTACATTCCCAAAACCCCACGACCCAGTTCATAACATTGATTAATCCACATTGTGAAAAAATCCCCAAGCAAGACAAGAACAGCTGTCAGCCCTTGGAGCTCAAAAAAAAAAAAAGAAACAAACAAACAAACAAACAGCAATTGCTTAAGAAAAAGAAAGGAAGAAAAAGCTCCTCTTGAAATTTTAGGGGTTTTTCAGAAGGTATGCCTACTGAAATAGAAAACAGATTTAAAACTGCTTCTACCAGTGCCTGTTTGAGAACGAACGACTATAATTCGAAAAGCAGGGGTTACATTAAAATAAACCGAAAGTCCATTCCCAAAATCAGAATGAGCTGCCTCCAAGTCTAGAGTACCTTGTGTCTTTTTGCTCCTGTTTGGGTATAACACTACGCATTTCATTTTTCTTAAGTGTTCTTCTTCCTTCTCATTATTTTAAATGCATTGCTCCCATCAAAATATATATTTAATATATTTTCTAATCAAGACATTTTTAATACTTTTGTCACATTTCACAAAGGGAGAAGTAAACACAAAGTCCTTGATTTGCAAACATGCAACTTGTTCATGAGTCAAATATACAAATGGCCACCACAACCCCTGCCATGCCTCCTCTGCTTGTATGGGAGCCTATTAAGGTTTTCATGAAGCTTTGGCCTTGCCTCTGGAGCTGGCAGGGCTAGATATCCAGCCACCAGGCACACAGAGGCGATCTCGACACTACATAAGTGGCTACGAAAGGCCTTAAGAAGTTTCCAATTTTGTACTTGGTCTGCAATCTCCACAGTGATACCACAGAAGCTATGAAAGTCTGACATCCTTTGGATGGATTTTTTTCCCCACAGAAATAAAATATAGGCTTACTCATTTGTTCACTCATTCAGCAAACATTTGTTGAATGTTTACCCCATATCCAATACTGGGTTTCAGCATTAGAGTTTTATCTATGTGCAAAAGCACTAAACGGTTTAGGGACCTGCCTAAGGCCATAGAAAGAGTTTGCTCCAGTCTGCACTCAAACCCAAGGCCACCTGATATCTAATTTGGTTCACTTTCTAAAAAACCATGTTACTACATTATGTTTAACATAGATTTTCATAAGCTAGCTAGGGAGCCCCAAAGCAAGCAAAATATAGTTCCTATAGGGGAATGCATTCCAAGTTACAAAAAACTGGGTACAAATAGGACTTTAAGAACATAAGCAGTTCATATATTCAGATTCCACTCTAACTTTGCTCCTTTCCTTTCTAAGCATCCCATTAATAATCTAATGGTTGAAATGCCACTCTGTAAATTTTATGAAACTGAAGTATGCCTTTGATACATGGATCCTTTTGCTTGTGTTTCATAGACTAATCTCTATTACTAGAATTAACTGTTTCCCTGTAACTGGGACCTTTCAGAGAAATACAAACCTTCATTCCATTGGTATATCCTTGGATTTAAAAAACAAAGGAAAGCAAACAAACAAACCACAATTTACTGTGTCAGGCAAAGGAACCTCGGCTTATTCTTTGGATTTCAGAATTGGAAGGCCAACATAAACAACAGCAACTTATTTCAGATATAAAGAAGTCATATTACTAAATACTGTTCTTCAAACCATAACATTCTCTGACCTTTGCAGTAGGTAACATCTACATTGAGTTTTGTACGATTTAAGCAAGCCCAAACTCAAAGTAATTGGGGTGGAGGCAGGACGAAACAGAGCAATAAGAAAGTCTCTAGACAGACTCTCCAATTCTTTCCACTATTTTTTTCACTCTAGAGAATATTTATAATTATTGTTTTTTAAATGCTCATGATGTCACAGATAACGAACACCAACTGCTCCCCACAGAACTCTTACTACAGTACATGTTTATAAGAGCAAATTACTATTTATACACAGATAGGATTATAAATGAGGGGAAGAACATTACAAATTACATGTTATTGAAAGAAAGCCAAAACATTTCCATTTCTTGCTTTTCATGAAAAAATATCGTTACCTGGATCATGCCGCCTTCTCTCACTTCCCTCACTGGACACTGGCATGGATAACCCTACAAGATTAGAGTAGTGAGTTTATGTTTTTATGGTATGATTTTAGAACATAGGGTAATACCCCAGTGATAGGAGTGAAATCACTCACATTTCCATATTTCAAACTACTCTATGACTCATTAGAGTGGAAAGATTTTAACTTTAAGTGCTGGATGAAGAAATCATCCATCCCAAGAACTACATACATTTAGGACCTTTAAATAAATCCCTCCTAAAAGGCTGACCATTTAACATAAAGAACTGAATCTTAAAAGAACCTGAATGAAGTTTTGTACAAGATGGGGTCTTTTCTCTGCACATTTCTATTAATAAAAAGTAAGTGATATTGTTTTTACTTTCTTATCAATAGTATCTACTTTATAAAGTGTGCTCTGCTCCTGGAAATAGTATTTTTGTGAACTAACATAGGGTCAAGTTATATATCTACCTCAGGCTACCATATGACCTTAAAGAGGACTGAAAGATCACAGAAGCAGCATCTTTCTTTTTAGTTCTAACACTATTTTGAGGATTAAATGAGTTAATACACATAAAGTCCTCAAAACAGGGCATGGACCATAGTAAAAGTCTTGGAATAATGTTACATGTTCAGTGTTTTCATTCCATTGGAGTTCCAGGAATCTATATCTGGGCAGGCCCAAAGTAGTTCTGCAGCAAATGAATGGAAGACTTTTATAAAGGTATGGCTTCCTATCCACTCTGTCCACCATTGAAGGCATCTTTTCTTAACTCACTGCAGAAAAGGAGTTGAATCCAAGTAGGCAGATCACCTGTGCTCTGAACCACAACTGGCAGAGACCTGGAAACGGGCGTCTATGCTATAAATGGCCCTCTGAACAGCTTTCTTGGATTCATATGCTAAAAGACTCTTGTTTGATTCTAAGGCAAGGCTGAAGGCAGTGTGCAGGTGCACCGTTTATCACAACAAGCTTCCTCAATGCTCCTGTTATTTAAAACCAAGATATTCACTGACCCTGTAGGATTATGAACAGCTCCCATCTCAGATGCCTAAACTCTCTCAGGGTTGGAATGGATATTGTATGTTGTCTAGGCACAGCCTTGCAGCTGCAACCACCTTGCAGAACTGTTGGGCACAGGTCAGTGCTTCAAACTTCTCAACTGGCATGAACTGCCTATAAATGGCACCACTGTTTATGTTGTAGGGCTAGTAACTTCTCTTAACCCAAAGGAGTTTCAAGGATACTGGGCCTAGGGGATAAAGGGAAACGGACATATGGAGAGCCCCAAGAAAAGCTCTCATCCCAATTTGTCAGGTATCCAACTTAAAGCAAATATTAAGGGACTTAGAGAAGGGAATGGCAACCCACTGAAGTATTATTGCCTGGAGAATTCCATGGATAGAAGAGCCTGGCGGGCTACAGTCCCTGGGGTCACAAAGAATCAGACATGACTGAGCAACTTCACACCAGACCTGGCGGTCCAGTGGCTAAGACTCTGCATTCCCCTTGCTTGCTATTATCATGGGAAGCAAAGCAAGCTCCACCAGGACCTCCACAGTCATGCCAACACACTTTGATCTAAAAGTCATTCATAAAAAGAGTAATGTAATTTGAAAATATACACCAAGCACCTACTCTTTCCAGACTCTGCCCTGAAGTAGTCAAAGGTGTAAATCAGTGATATGGATGTGGAAATAGACATGAAACATAGGCAATTATTCTGTTACTCCAAAAAGAAACCACTGCTTCTAAACTAAACTAAAGGCAGCACATCTACAAATGGGTCCAAAGGAATTCTTGACCTGGAATTGATTCTGATATTGAAATATCTTTAAAAAAACAGATCGTGTCTACCAGTTGCTTACAATTTATCAAAATCACCTTTCCACCAAACTTTCTTCTCATGAGGAATGGGTAAAAATTCTCATTATCTACTGGACTATTTCAGATAAATGTCATAAAGGTGGTAGAGTCCTTGGATGCTTCTCAGTGTTGAAGTCCTTTCTCCTTTGCTTCAGGTGAGGTAGAGGCTATGGTTCCCAAGCTGTGGCCTACAACTAACTCACAGGAAAGCCATGGGATATTTTTAAAAGTCAAGGGTAGTCTCTGTCAGTAGCAGACACTGCTACTAGTAAGTTGAAACTATTAATATATAGAACTGTTGCTGTTTCTCTTGGTCCAGAGAGTGAAAAATTTACTGAGACACAAAGACACCATGAGCTGAGAATGTCTGAGAACCTTAGGAATTGGGCAGCAGGTTGGGGGTGGGGGGTGGAGATTCTCTCCATCATATCACAATAACCTCAGATAGCAGGTTTAAGAATGTCTCTACTCTTCAAAGTCACCTTGAAGGGAGGTTCTAAGAGAGACTTAATAGACTATCACTGTGTAACATGTCACTTCTGATTTAGTAAAAAGAGATGGTCCTGTGGAATCATAGCTAGAAGAAGTCTTAAGATGTTCTTCAAACATGTATGTGCCTGGCATGTAATATATATACATTTTATATATATATATATATATATATATACACACACACACACACACATACATATATATAAACACACACATTCTTTTCCATTAAAAATCCTTCCACCAGGGAGTTTGGGTCATTTGAGCATGAGCTACCCATTCTCCTTGCTTGATGTCCTGTAATAAATAGTATGTTATCCTTCACCACAACGTGGCAACAGTAGCTTGGCTTTGCTGCCTGTTGGAGAAGCAGATTCAAACTTGGTTCTGTAATGGGGGCATGCCCAGTGTGATGGGTTAGAGCCTGGCTGTCACTGGACATGATCACAATAGCAAAACTGTTGTCCTCTCACACAGCCTACTAGGCTCACCTCCCACTCTTTTACTGGCATCTATGGAGAAGACTCAACTCAGGTTCCTGCCTATATCTGGTATTCACACCCTGACACTGGTCACAGGCTTGGGGCTGCAGCTGCTCATGCCTGAGCTGGGTGGGTAGGCATTGGGATGGGGAGTCTGACCACAAAATGGAGATGGGAAGACTCACTTAGATTAACATGATTCAGCCTTGTCTTTATCACCCCTTACCAGAAAAGCCCTACAGTGTGTGTATGTGTATATGTAAATATATCTGTATAATAAACTAACAAAGTGCCCTGTCCCCACTGAGCTCTGATTTTTGTTGGCAGGGCACCTTCATCTTGGAGTCTGTTTGAGTGAAATGAGTGAGTTTGGGCGAAATCCCATCTTGACCTGTCTCTCAATTGAGCAGAACGTCCTATGAAACAGATAGGGCAGATATAATTAGCTTTGGCTTTGAGATGAGCAAACTCAGGTCCACCTGAATTTAGTGAGGTTAATGGATTTTCCCAGGGTCCCCAAGCTCCCAGAGCAGGGCAGTTCCTTGACCCAAGTCTTTCACGTCTAAACCTCCCTCTCTCTTCACACCACTGCTGCTTTGGTTTTGAACAAGAAATCAGTGCCCTTCTCTACCTCAACATGCATACCCAGTGGAGAAGCAAGAAGACATTCTCTTCAAGGCAAGAAACATCCAGTTTCACCCATATGGTTCTGTGGAACTATACTGGGCTTCCAGGCAGCCCTAAAACATCCAAAGGCAGAATTCATCATGTTGACACCCTGGAAGGCTATATCAAAGTTGGTCCTCGTCTCTAGGAAGCTCAGTTCTCACCTTTCTAGTCTTGCTGGTATTCTAAGTCTCCTTTGCACAGAAGAAAGTCTGCAGAGGCATTTAAGGGCCAGGTAGGGTGTAGACCTGTGCTTCTCATCCATGAGCACGCATCAGAATTACAGGAAAGCTGGTTAGTGCACAGGTTGCTAGGCCCGAGCCTCAGAGTTTCCCAGTGTAGGGCAGAAGAATGTGCATCTAACATGTTCCCAAGTGATGCAGAGGCTGTTAGTCGAAGGACCACCCTGAGAACCACTGACATGTAGTGAGTTGTCTCTCCCAAGGGCCTGGTTTATTGGGCCACACACACCAAATGCTTCTTGAGACACATCCAGGAGGGCATTCACTGATCATCTTAACAAAATCATTTAAGCAGCTTCTCTCTTCAGCTTTGTTTTAGACCCAGTGCAATAGAAGTTAGATAAAAGTCTCTGCCCTTTAGAAACATAGAAGCTAGACATGGACAAAGTTCATGTGGACAGGCGTTGAAAGATAATACTACCACGTCCTGACTATAACTCTCCCAGAATAAAACAAAAGGCTCACAGTGGTGACCGCAAGTTTCCTTGGGGGGGTCTCCAAAGACTGTGCTTCCTAATTTTCAGTGATACCATCATGATCCCGAGGATCATTAAGCAGCTGTTACAGCTGTGTTTAATCACAATCCTACCGTCATATTGAGTGGCTCTGACCTACTGACATGCGAGTCCTTGGCCTCCACGGAGTCGCTCTGACAGGCAGAAGTGGCTGCAGAAGGCAGTGATAGAAATGGGTTTAAATGCTGAGACTCATGGCATCAAAGATCTGTGAACTGTTGAGCTACACAGAGGAATCATCAGAATAATGATCATTTCTCTCTACCCCCTCCCTCGCTTGTTCAAAGAAAAGAGCCCTTAATTGCTTCTTGAACTACACACAAGTGGGCCATTGACTGTGACTGTAATTCAGCCGAGAGGCAAGGAAAAGTCTAAAACGGATTTTGTTGAGGCAATGTCTTAAACACAGAAGATGCTGCAGAGAGCTCACCACGCACAGGACACTGCTAGGTAGAATTGAGAACCGCTTGGTATATATACGGTCAGCAGTCAAAGCCAACTTTCATTGTAGATGATACCAGTGTGGTCAAGGGAGATGTATTTTTTTAAGTGGGGAGGGGGTGAGAGAGAGAAAGAGAGGGAAGAAAATGGAATAGAAGTCATATTAGAAGGATATCCCCATTACAGATGACCTAGCAAATTCAGATTCCTTAAAGAAGACGACACTGTTTAAGGAAATTGAATTCTGAATTCAGTTGTTTACTCTTTACCTATCTCTCTACATCCACATCCCAGGTATACATGACATCTGAAGGAGTCTGAATCATTTCCCTCCTGCAATGCATCAACCTAGGAAGGGTTATAGACTTAGGCGGCGACTCTCTGCCCATACTGTCCAGTTTGCCAGCCATTCCATTCAAGGTCATGGCAACAGGGACTAGGAAAGGGGTGCCAGCAACTGAGAAACCTCCTGCCAACTACATGCCTACATGCTCATCTAGGAAGAAAGCGGACCTTCCAAGGAACTCTCCTTTTCCAAAATGTGCTTTTCTAACTTCTCTGTGCCGTTAGGCCCCTTAAATAAACAGTAATGCCTAATACTTCTCTGAAGCCTCTCATCCCACTCCATCCAGAGATCTCTTTTTTTCCATAAAGGCCTTTTGCACCCCCTGCTGGGTAGCTCCTCCATTCCTCTACCCTTCCATGGAAACCAGCCCACTCACTGCACCTACATCCCCTGAGCTGGGGGAGGTTAGATGGAGGGGCCCACTCCTGCTCCGCACAGAGTGGCTAGGTCACAGCCTCATAACACTCAAGTACAACCCTGTTTGCAAATAAGCCTCAGTGGCGAGAGCAAGTGAGGGATACTGACTTCCTAGAAAAGCAACCCCTGGATAATCAGAAGAGTAGGAGATAAAAATTAGCATTGATTACTTACTATGCATGGAGTCCATATTAAGGGCTTTAAACACTTTCTCTCAATCAATCCCAACAGTAACTCTCCAACCATGACCCCCATTTTAAAGAGAAGAAAACTGATGTGCAGAGAGAGTAAATAAGTTTACAGAAGTCATAGTGATAGCTGTAAGCTTGTGATGTGAATCCACATCTCTGAGTTCAGCGTCCAAGCTTTTATAATCTATTTATGACCATAAATGGGGCACGTGCTGCCCGGGGACAATATGACAATCAGGAGGGTATGTGTTCTCACCTATCTCATAGAGTCAAACACTTACATACCTACTACATGTTGGGCAAAGAACTTGATGCCCTTTATATCTTACCTGTACACTTCACAATTCTAAAAGGTGAGCTGTTTTATCCTCATTTAGCAAACAAGAAAACCCTGAGTCCATGTGACAATAACTCACCTAAGTTCCTCCGGTGGTAGGGACAGAATATGAAATTAAAAATCCCATGTGCTTTATTAACTCACTGCATATGTATTACCATCATCCTCCTGACTAGTACAAAAAAAAAAAAACTAACTATAATCCAGGACTATTTTAAGACAATAACCTTGAAGGATCTTCTGAATTCTACACATCAAAAATGATGCCACCAATTCATTTAGATGGTGTCTTCAAATTTTCATATAAAAGGTACTCACCTTTTAAAAAAGCAATAAAATGGAAATTTATTAATAGATCAATTAAAGAGACGTAAGTCACTTATTTCATTACCAGATCTCAGATGTAGTTCTACATTGTTCATCTAGTTTGTCTAACTTTTTTCCTGACATAAGCCTGACTTTAACTCCCTGATGGCAGGATACACTCTCTCCCTCTCGAGCAATTATGTTGCCACTTGCATTACTAAGTAGTTTATGAAGATTTCAAGGGTCTCTTAACAGTGGCTAAATTTCTCATACATTCACTCGTTCATCTACTACTGAGTCATGTACCCAGTTTCAGAAGAGCTATGTAAAAAAGGCCCAAGTGTAAATGTCATTGTTGAATTCCTTCCAAACTCATACAAGAAGGACAGAAAAGGGGGTAAGAGATAGAGCAGCCCCTCAGTTAGCAAGCATTGATTGAGAAGGTGTAAATGTGCCTGCTCCATCCTAGGCACAGGAGGGCTACCTGAAGAATCACTCTGCTTCTCATCCTCAAAGAGCTGGCTCAGGGTTATCGGGTTCATGGACTTCCCTCTCTCTGGCTGGGGCACTTCTGGACGGAGGTGCTAAAGAGCTCATGTTTGGAGTCAGACTTGATCTAAAACCTGGCTCTGTTGCTTTCTTTCCTGTGCATCTGTGAGCAGGTTGCTTGAACTCTTGCTGAATCAGTGTCCATATTTGTAAATGGAGACGCCAGTACTTATAACAGGGCAGGAAGGAGGAAGCCAGTCTTGTAGAAAGGGGTCAGCACATGACCAGCACATGGCCAGGACTATTAAAGTTAAGGGCAGCACAAAGTTGGCAAGAAGGGAGCTGGCTGGTCCTGTCCCATCGCAGGTAGCTCAGGAAGCCACTTAGCTCCTGAAAGCTTCCCTCTCTCACTTCTCCAGGGTTCAGACCTCTGGCTTGGTTTCAACTCCCCCTTCCCTATCCCTGAACCTCGTGCAAACTTCACTTGGTGAACCTGTATTCATCCTTCAGCCCAACCTGAACCTCCCTTTCCATTTCTCACTGAAACTCCCACTCCATCACAAGAGGCATGAGTCATCCCTGATGCTCTCCAAGCACCTGAGCTTACCCGTAACTCAGCAGCTGTCGCTCAGAGTCCCTGCGTGCCTGCCCACATCCCCTCCCAGAGTGGATGAAACTGGAAGGCAGGACCACACGCACGGGGCTCTCTCCCAGCTCCTCGTGTGATAATGGACAGTAGCAGGTGCTCGGCAACCATTTGTTTAGAAGACGCATGAATGAACGCAAATAGACACCATGTTTAAACCTGCACAAATCTGCCCGTAATAAAAAGTACATGGCTCAAGTGTGGCATCAAATTCTGCTGTCCTGTCTCACACCTGGTGTCATTACATCTCTGGATAAGTAGAGACACTTACAGGTGTCACTCTGAGGCCTTTCTGAGACGACATCAGCTGCTTTTCCTGCACATGGTGGGCAGAGTTAGGAGGTTTGGCCAACTTTCTCTTAGTCAGTTCTCCATTGGTCAACAGAGGTGTTCATGTGGATGCAGTTAAGATGTTTATGCCAACGTGGGGCACAAATAAATGTGGAAAGAATTCAGGTCAGTCCAACCATTAGTAACAGTATCTTCTTGCTCTCCTGGGAGCTGTTTCAGATTTCGGCTGCATCCCCACCCCTACATAGAGAGACCCGGAGAGGACTGCAGCTTCTAGAATTACAACCATTTTGTCAACTTGTCATTTGCCTCACTGTCTGGCCGGTGCCTCTCCCTCTGGATCCAGAGACATTTTGCACAGGAAGAAAGCAATAAAGTGAACACAGGGCCAATGAATTCTCCAATCTTCAAAGTACCTTGTTCTGTCCCACAGAACATACATATTTCTGGCAAGCACCATGGAGAGCCTCACATTTGTTACCTCCTGCTCTGCTGGGAATCAAAGCATTTACCCCCCATGAGATGTTTTTTAAAGGCCCAAGGGCACTGGGCCATCTTGTCCCCACTCCCTTGGTGAGCTTCCCTGACTACATGAAAATACCTGAAAAGGCTAACTTTGTCTGTTCCATATTGCCTTAAAAATAAGAATACTCTTAACCTTTAGGGATTTATATTTGGAAAAAGGAAATGAACTAGATACAGCTTATAAAAAAAAAGGGGCAGGAAGGTGAGTCATTTTTCAAATTATTTACAAATTTGGGATGGAAAAATACATATATATTTGCAGATATTGAATATGATGAACTGATTTGTTCCATCATTTCTCAGTGTACCATACCTTTGTTGATTATATTTTACTTTCCAAAGAAAACTGAGAGGGGCCCATAGCAGGTGCTAAAAACTGACTTGATTAACAGAGTAGCCAGAATTTATAATCCATAATTAGTTAGAATTAGCCTGGGGAATAATAACTAAAATTCTAGAGAATTGGGAGCCAGAAGATCCATATTTAGATTTCAGCTTTACCACCTACTAATCATTCCTGAAACATGGGCATAACAAACAGTCCCTTCACAGAGCTCTGTGATAATCAGACGTAACAGAATTTTATAAAGTGCTGTATGTCTCAGTAGTAACGGAGATCTTTCCAGTTCCTCATCGTGATTGAAGGGCAAATGTCAATGGGGTTGCTCTTTCAGAGAAAGTTACAGCAAGGTATTTTTTGAAAATGTTAAATCATACTTATAAATAAATCTCCATCAATGATTTCTTTAGGTTTCTTTTGGCTAGGACATTCTAGAATCCTAAGGGAAATGACTCAACACAAATCATTGACTTGGTCAGTTTAATACTGACTCAAAGAGTCAGAAAGTATTATCATTAGAAGAAGTTTAGAAAACAACCTATTCTAATCCAACCTCTTCATTTGACCAGCATGAAAAGGGAGGTGAAGGGAGGCTGAATAAATTCCCCAAGATGACATAGAGAATCATGGAGCCAGGTTTAGACGGGAGGGCTCCTGACTCCTGCCATGTGTCCCATCGTCAGTGCTCTTGCTTAACAAAACCTTCCTTTTCAGCTTTCCACATGAAGCCGGCATCTGAGGCCACAAAGCAGCCCTCTCAAAAAGGTATGGAATCGCTGTGAAAGCTGAGTTTGAAGGTTGCTCATGGTATCCGAGGGCTCACTGTGGGATCCTTTCTCTGTATGTCCAAAACGGGCAGACAGGACTCACACCCCCTCCCTGAGGCCTGACCTGGCTTCTCTCCCCATCCCCTCCACATCTCAATGGGTCAAATCAGCTTCAACCATAGTGACCATGTTGTCAAAATCCCAGGCAGAGTAATATTCCATTGTATATATGTGCCACATCTGCTTTATCCATTCATCTGTAGATGGACATCGAGGTGGCTTTCATAAAAAAATGAACTTGTGTCAGTTCTAGGGAGGTGTATGAACCTAGAGCCTATTATACAGAGTGAAGTAAGTCAGAGAAAAACAAATGTTGCATATTAATGCATATATATGGAATCTAGAAAAATGGTATTGATGAACCTATTTTCTGGGAAGGAACGGAGACACAGATGTAGAGACGGACTTGTGGGCACAGCAGGGGAAGGAGAGAGTGGGACAAATGGAGAAAGTAGCATCAACATATACACACTGCTGCTGCTGCTGAGTCACTTCAGTCGTGTCCGACTCTGTGTGACCCCGTAGACGGCAGCCCACCAGGCTTCCCTGTCCCTGTCCCTAGGATTCTCCAGGCAAGAGTACTGGAGTGGGTTGCCATTGCCTTCTCCCATATACACACTATCATGTGTAAAACAGACAGCTGCTGACAAGTTGGTATATAATACAGAGAGCCCAGCTCGGTGCTCTGTCATGACCTAGAGGGGTGGGATGGGGGAGGGAGGGAGGCTTAAAAGGGAGGGGCTATATGTATAATTATGGCTGATTTGCCTTGTTTTACGGCAGAAACCAACACAACATGGTAAAGAATTTTCCTCCAATTAAAAAACAAATAAATTAAAAATAAATCCCAGGCAGAATCCAAAGAGAAAGATCAAGATTATGAAATGTCTAGTTCCAGAAGGTACCAGATAAAAGAGGAGCTCTGTTCCTCATCTTCACTTGGGCCTGAAGCTGTTCCCCAAAACACAGCTGTGCACACTCACGGACATTCTGGAATGGGGTAGTACATTTCTCAGCCTCTCTAAGTCTGAGGCTGGAAATCTCTCCGTATTCAAAAACCCCATGCATTTCACAAAATCCTCTGGTGCAGGAAAAGCCCGATTTGAACAGACCCAAATAACCCCCAAATACGCTGTGGACGGCACATCTGTTGCAGTGTTTGTTCATCTGGAAAAGGAATCTATAGCACTCAAATGCTAAAGGGGAAATTGGGAGAAAAAAGAAAAGACACCTTGGCCAAGTTCCCCCCGCCCCAAGCATATTCTCCCTTATGGGGATTGCTCACCTCCAGGAAATAAAATGCATCAGCCTTAACAAACAGGACAGAGAGAAGATGGAGTACACAGACCTCTAGATCAAATCCAAAAGCTGCATAATAAAGAACACAAAATTACAGGATAATTCAAGAGTCATTTCTGTTTGGCTCAGAGTGATATTAACAGCACAAGCCTCCAAGTCACCTGTACAGACAGCCCCTTCCTGGTTTTACTAGTGTTCAAAGCCAGGAACTCAGCTGGATGGAAGTGGGCAAGAGGTTTTCCACCACGGAGAGGATTCCCTGTGGCCACTTGAAATGAGGGGCACCCAAGGGTTCAGGGAGCTCTCGCACCCAGATGGGGCCCAAGAGGGATTGTCTAGGCCACTTCTCCACTCGAATTTTCTGCTAAGACTCTCTGTAATGGCAAACAAATTATTTCCCTCCTCTACTTTAGAAAGCTGTGGTCTATTTAGCTCTTTTCAGGTTCATTGGGAAAGCACAAGATTCTTCTAGACTCCATTAACCATGCTTGCAAGAAGCCCATCAGGCTGGTTTCACCCCATGTGGCAAGACAAGACCTTCTAGGGACCAACCGTACAGATCCAAAGTCAAAAAATGAGAGAAAAATCACAAAGCCTCTGGGAAAAGCACCGCACAGACTTGCTGAGGTCCCTTCTTCAAGGTCAAGGGTCATCACCGGAGAAGGATAATGTATTTGACCTTTCTTAGAGAGGTCTGGATATTGGGAAACATCCCACACTTTTCTCTGGGACTTGCTGTATCTTTTTATAAGTGTGTGTGTGTGTGTGTGTGTGTGTGAGAGAGAGAGAGAGAGAGAGAGAGATTTTCTAAATTTCAAGTAGTCTCTTGCCAGTTTGAGTTCTCTTGGCAGAACCTTCAAGTGTTCTCAGTAACAGATGCCTGGAGGAGAAGGAAGCTAGGAGTTCTGCAACAGAGCAATGCACCGAGTTGGGGAAGCAGCTGCTCTGCTCTAGTCACTGTGTATACAACTTCACCCAAAGTGTTTAGGAAACAGATCATTCGGGAGACTCTACCACCTATTCAAAATTCAGGCCCTTTTAGTTCCACTCATTTTTTTTCCTCTGTGCTGTTTGTTTTCTGCCATGAGTTTTAGCAATCTGTTTATGTTGTGTGTGTGTGTGTGTGTGTGTGTGTGCGCGCACGCCTGTGTGTGTTTCCCTCTCCAGCCTGGCTGAATTATCCCCAAGTGACTCTTAATCCTCAACAGTAATTCCCAGTGATCGCACTGACATGATGGTAACGGGAGAGCCCAGGCTCCTCCCGCCCCACCTCACTCCCTCCTCCCTTGTTGCTAAGCTCAGCGAGGATGTTCCAGGGAACTGTTTATTTACAGGATGAAGTTTGACAGCAGGGTCACCAGGCTTTTAAGTGGACTGAGGCTGCCCAGGGAAGGAGGAGAGCTAGAGCTCACAGTCACGAATCTCCCATTTCTTCCCGCCTCCAGCACCCCTCTGCCATGGCATAAATGTTGGCCTCATGTCATCACTCTTTTTAGGACCCTTTGCCTCCTCATAGTTCATCTAGACTGGCACTGTCACTGAACAGAGTGCTGGACTAGAAATCAGATCACCAGATCCCCATGCCCAGCTAGCTGGTTTATAGTGGCACATTTGCTGCCCTCGATTTCCATAAACATAAGAATGGACGAGATGGGACCTCCTTGGTGGTCCAGTGGTTAAGACTCCATGCTTCCACTTCAGGGGGCACAGATTCAATTCCTGACCAGGAAACCAAGATCCTGCATGCCAGGTGGCACGGTTTAAAAAAAAAAAAAAAGACTACATAGAGCTGATTTGTGAATCAAGTACTTCTCAAACTTGACCGTGCCGAATAATCAGCTGGAGGCCTTATTAAGACAGATTCCTTGGACAACATGCAAAGGTTCTAAGGTAGTAGTTTGGCCATAGGGCCTGAAATTTTGCATTTCTAACATGCTTACTAGTGATACTGATATAGAAGATCTGAGGACCACACTTTGGGAATCACCGGCCCAAGCTATCTTCCAACTGTTCTACTGGTCTATCACCACAGGCACTGGCACATGAAAAGTCAGAATACTTGGTCCTGTGATGAAAGTCACACGCCTCTTCCACATTTAGCATTTTTCTCTTAGTCCCAACTTTTGATCACTTATTTGCAAAGATAAGCAGCAAAGATATGGATGAGGAGTGTCACTGGCTTAGCGTTTAGCTGGCAGCGGCTACTACACCTGGGAGGGCAACTTGAAATCCATGTGAAATTACAAGATGGGAACAACTTAAAATAGCAAAGGAGGAGGCATAAGAATACATTACATAGGCTCCACTTGCCAAGTTGTTATCCTGGGTCATATTTTTTGCCAGCTGCATAAGTCACCTGGAAGGGTACAATGCAAATGCAGTGGTCTCACTCACTGTTTGGAGACACATAAAAAATAACTCCAAAGCAATATAAAAAGTAGTATTACAAGGTACACTCCCAGATATTTACCTTGCTCTTAGCTCTACAATCCTTTTCATATGGTGAAACCAGAAACCTTTCTGCCATACAGCAACCTAACCATCACCCATGAGGTCTCTGTAACGTCCTGCTAGAGGATGTCCATTTTTACAATTATGTAGCCTGGTGTGAAATGGAGAAAGCACTGCATAGAGATGCTGGGATTAAGTCTAAGAGGAATTCTGATTCTAAGCTCCTGCATTCAGACGCCTAAACATTTCTGCTCATCTGAAACTCTACTTATTCAAATACAAGAGCTCATGCTAAGACAAAACTTTAAAAGATAACTTAAAGAACTCAGGGTAATGCCCACCAGATCAGTGTTTGTCCTCTCCTTTCTTCAATTTTTCGCTGTAGTGAGCAGCTGTTATGAGGAGTGCATCCTATGCAACTGATGAACTAAAATCAAATAAATCTTAAGAATCACGGGGAAAAAAAAAAGAACCAGGACACTATGATAAAGAATAAAATTTTGAATTACCTTTTAATACTGTAACTTACAACTTGATTTGGCCACTTTAGAAATTGCCAAGTAGAATGGGAGTCAGATAAGAGGTCCATTCCCAAAAGGTCTGAAAAGGTTTCCACAACTACTCAAAAGCTTTTTGAAAAATCTGTATTTGTTTGAATCAGGGGTTAGCTATAGCCTGCTGCCTACTTTTGTAAATCAAGTTTTATTGGAACACAAATTCTCTTATTTATGGATTGTCTATTGTCAGTCTACAAGTGCACACTTGAGAGAGCATAATGACCTGAAGAGCCTAAAATATTAACTATTTAGCCCTTTACAGAAAAAATTCTGCCAACTCCAAATAATAGAAAAATAATAATAATGACAGCAATTTATACTCCAACTATCTTATAAATTAATTACAAACCTGTTCAATCAAAAAACTATCCACCATTATTAGAGTCTACAACTTCTTCCTGATTCCTAGGAGCGTCTTCAAATGTAAAGTAACCACGCTTTGAAATTCACTCAGCTGTTGAACAAACTTTTGAAAGACTAAATCAGTCTAATGACTGAAAATTTATACTTATGCCAGATACACCAAAAAATAAAGCACAGCCACACTCAACATGAATTTCTTCATGTGATTCGAGTCATATAAAAACAACATACGAGAAGGAAGGCAAATGGGGTTTTTAAAGCCATAAGTCTTCACTTGGCAGATAAAATGCCATCTCAGATAATCACATTTGATTGTCACTAATGTTAATATATGTCGATAAGAGTCGAGCGCCGCACACCAGAGGTTAGGTTTACTGCTCACATGCAGATGTTTGCTATACTGAATCTCTGCCATAACCCTGTGGGAATGGCATTTTTTATGTGTTCTGCAGTGAATTTATGGTCAGGGAGCCATAAATGTTATAGTTCTTCAAACCTTTTGCTTGTGGAGATTGTCACAGTGATTGAAAAGGAGAAAGACACAGATGTCTTGTGTTAGTGGGCCATTTCCAGACCCACTCAAGGATGCAGCCTATGTCAGCTCCTCAAGTTCAGGCCATCTGAATTATCAATGCCACACAGGTTTGCAATCTCCCATTATCAACTTGCTTCAGTTCAGATCTGCAGTGAGTTAGCAAGGCCCGTAGGTGCCAGGTTCTGGACTAGGTCCTGAGACAAGGTTCTTGATCTCAAAGGCGCTCACATGAACAGGCAATAGCATGGTATGCAAAGTGCTGTAACCGCCAGAGAGCAAGGCAGAGTGTCATGGGGGCTCTGCACGGACAAGAGCAGGGGCCAAGACAAGAGCTGCGCAACACTGCTCACAGGAGGTCATGTCTGAGCCAAGACTTGAGAGAGCAGCTTCAGCAGCATAAACAAAGAGAGCTCTGTGTGTGCGCGTGCATGTGCCAGTGCTATCCATGAAAGAAAGGCAGGAACAAAGCCCCAGGTGCAAGAACCATGCTGGTGTGCTCCAGAGTATCCATGGAGTTCAGCACTGGTGTAGCATGAAGGGGCAGGGGTTTGGGGGAAAACAGATGCGTCATGTGGGAAGACTATGGCCTTGGCAGTGAAAAAGATCTCAGTTCAAGCTCTAGTTTCATCACCCACTAACAGTGTGACCGTGAGTAACTTCTAGAATTTCCATAACCTTCAAAGTCTGGTTAGTAACATATACCTCTGGGAGTTGGTATAAGGGTCAAGGGAGGTGACGGCTGGGTCCTGAGAGCAAAATGGGCTAGTAAACTATAAAAGGCCAACACAGCCACCAGGGAGGACATACACCCACCCTGTAAAGCAAGAAAGAAGATTTTTTTTTTTTTTTGGAATTCCAGCCATAGCTTCTTCCATCAACACTGAATAATGATGGAAGGAGTCATTTAAGAAAGAAAACCCAAAGGCATGGCAACATTGCTTGAATCTCCTATTTTCCTGTGTCATTGTCAGGCAGGTGAAAGGCCATCAGGGAGACGATGAATCATGAACACAAGTGACACCTTTAAAATGCCAGCCTTAGGGGGACCTCCCCAGCGCCTAAGACCCAACACGAGCTCCAGGTGCATCCACTGTGAGCCCAGTACTTGGCCCTGCACGAACACTGACGGGGTGTGAAAGAACCCTCCCCTCAACGCAACATAAAGCCCACTTCTGACTCGCCAGGAGCTATGTGACAGATGCAGAGGTTCTTTCAAGCAAATGAATCAGCACCTCAAGCATTTAAAAAAAAAAAGGCGGGGGGGAGAGGAATTAATTTAGAACTTTCTGTTAAGATGAGCTTTGCCAGTTTCTCTTAGGGAGGATAAAAAGCCCCTAATGATGATGAGTAAATGCCTGTGCTCTGGGGAAACATTAAAGATGAGCGGCTACTCTTCACCAAGGCCTTCCTTAATTCTGTGTGAGAGGGAAGTCTGCAGAAGAATACAGCCCTTGCTAACTTGGGAAATCATCCTGTCTCCTGCAGCTACGGCTTTGTTCATGCTCTTTCTTGCATGAACAACACGCACGCACGCACACATACACACACACATGGAGAAAAGGGGATGAATCATCATGTCTGCAGGGTTGAGACCTCTATCTTTTATAAACATCATGCAAGGTGGAAGGGATGTCTAAATACGCAGACCATCCTTGGGGACGTCTTCTAAACAGTCTCCAGGCAGAAGCCCGTGGAGCCCAGGAAGAAAGCTGTGGCATAACCACAAATGGAGAAGATCCCCCTAATCAAGAAATTATCCTTCAAAGGCTTAGAGTGACCATCTTTTTTTTTTTTTTTTTTTTTAAAGGAAGGAAGGCCCATCCAACTGCAGTAAAAACCGTCACTGCAGACTCCAGGTCCCTAGACTCAGGATTGATTTGCGGGGTTTCTCTGAAGCCCGTCAGCAATAACAAGCAGCAAGGTCCTAGTATGCCACTGGGGGAGCCACACCACGTCACTCTGGTGGTAAACACAGCTTTCCAAAGATGAATGCTTAAAAAAAAAATCCCCAATTATCATGCCTATGACCATTTTGAGGGCAGATCGAAATAAACAAATGAACCATGCAAAGGCAACCTCTAATTATATTGCCCAGAGGCCAGAATTCGCACTAGCCCTGGTCCCTACTTCCCAGTACAGAGCACCAGATAGGGCAAGTCCAGGGTCTTCTCCCCAAAGACTTACTTTTCCCTCAAGAGAAGATTCCCCATTCTTGACTTTCAATAGGCAAGAAAAGGATGAAGTTTTGCCTTAGAATGGGGTGAAGTGGGGATAGCTTCAGACCTCAGCCTGGGTTCTGGGGACTAACTTTTTCACCAGGGTAATGCTGAGTGAATTACCTTCAGGACCTCTATTATTTTTCATTCTATTCAACTGTTTGGACCAAGAGATGATACTAAAAGTACGTGCCAGCTCTAAATTTGTTCCATGATACTAAGTGAAAGTAATGCAAATCAAGTTGACTCTTGGTGGATGTGAATGAGTCAGTTGCCAGCTCAGTGTCACTTATAAGGCTCTGGGGGGTGGGGGTGGAAACAGGTCTTCACTGGGCATCCTTGAAAATCTTGCCATTTATTGACTCTTGGATGAAAGACTGAAAGCTGCTGAAATGCACTCATTGCTTCCTCTCAGAAAGTGTTACCATTACCAGTCAATTCGTCATTTACAGAAGTAAGCTATCCAGCAAGTCAGCCGAAAGTTAGGTAATTGTGGTCGTGGTGGAGGGGGGAAGGTGGGCAGAAGAGATCTTAAGTCTGCAGCCCAGGAAAACGACAGTAGCCACGAGTCCAAGTATGTGTATATCAGAATGACTGTGGTACACTACACAAGATGGAACAGGAGACCGGCTACTGAATTAATGTGAATTCTCAATCTCTCAGTGTGAAGCAGACATCAGCGGCCTCCAACTCACTGTCATCTGCCTCTATACATAACATGCCTCTGTTTGATACCTTCTGTCACTCCCAAAATGACCCCCCAAATTCACTGCCTCAACACACACCAGCATTTGTGAGTTTCAGAACAGCCAAAAACAGAGTCTGAAAGCCTTCCAACATAGCTCTGTCCCTCCTCGTACCTAAAATGATCCACTGTTCCATTTCCATAGCCTTTTCTTCAGCAGATTGACAAGGTAACATCTGCTTCAGAAACAGATGTTTATGCCAGAATTCTCTTCTGCTCATTAATGCTTTTCCGGTTAACATCTAACTATCTCACTCATTAGTTCTTAATAATACTTTTTGTATCCAAGCCATGCCAAATACGCGCTCTTTAGAGTTCTGTATTATTGTTGCTTCTGTTGCTGCTGAATTACGCTGCTGAATAAAGGAAAAGTAAAAATAAGCCCCTCTAAGAAGGCTGCTATGTGTCAGAGCTCTATCTTTGTGAACTGAACAAGCTGAAATCAATTAAAAGTGTGTGTTTAGAGAATGCATCTCAGCTGTCTAATTGCACCACCTCTGCTTTAGGGCCAAAGTTTGACTTCCTGCCAAATTGCCATCAAAATGGGCGTCCGTCAGCGCTGCTACAACCGCCACTTGCCTGGGCGTGATTCAAGAGCTCGTTTAATGAAGGAAGCCCAGGCTGCTCCGGGGCTTGGTGCATAGGCTCCTACTTCCCGGAGGCAGGCCTCAGCAATGGTGCCCAGACAAAGGGCACCACAGAGCCCTCTGGGATGAGAGTTCTGGGATTGAGTTATCGATCCCACCCAGCCCCCGTGGTCTGACAAGCCTAACAGGTTAACACTAGGGAGCGTTCACATGATGGTCTCTACTGACTCACATGCAACTTCACATAAAGAGAACTGTTTCAAGGAAAGCAGAGTCAACACACCTTTGCTGAGTACCTAGCTAGGTACTGTTGATCCATCCATTGCTAATACCACAAGCACTGTTTCTATGGCTCCATACCCAACAGAAGCAAAAGGAGAATGAAAGGTTCACTTTTTCATTATTTGTAATACAAGGGCACAGGTTAAAATTATATTTGAAATACTTGTTAGAAACACTTTTAAATACTTCCTGGTGATCCCAAGGATGGGCTTTTACGTTTCAAGAAGTCAACACAAGAGTCAAACAATCAAACAAACCAAGAGACAAATAAGGCTACTGTTGGTCTGTAAGATAAGGCAAAAGCCAATCCTCCAGGGAACCTGTGCCAACACAATGTATTGTTTGGGGTTAGGAGAAAGAATGTTTAATAAATCATCGACTATTGTTTCCATGGTTACAACAGATGTATAGTCACCTATATTGTTTAGCTTGGTGTGATCAAGCTTGATCAGTCCTATAGGAAAAAATGATTAAGGGTCTTGGTGATAAGCAAATATGGAACTCAATTTACTTAAAGGCTGGCAGACTATCCAAAAAATCTGAAATAAAATAGAAATTTAAGTCTAATCAAACAAATTATCAGTCTCCAGACTTCTTGGTAGCCAACTTCGTTTGATTCCAATGAACTTGACTGCAGCTCCATAACATGCTCTCTTTTTTTATAGCATGCTCTTTCCTTTTCACTGAAGTGGCTGCTTTTCAGCAAAATTACTTGGCAAATACTGCTTTATCAAGTATAAATCAGATATGCTACTCTGGAATCTAAACCCACAAAGGATATGCCCCAGAACACTACATAATAATGAAAACTAGAAATACCGCATCACTGCTGCCAAAAGAAATGGAAAAATATGAATGAGAATGATCCCTGGGTGTGTCTTCCACGAGATTCCACTTAAATAACATTCTCCACTTATTTAAATCTCTACAATCTGATGGGCTTACACAGTGCAAAACAAAATCACATTTTAGGAGGAAATTAAAATGTTCTGAACTGCTCTGGGTGGTGCTGGCATTGTGGAAGGAATGGTGAGTACTAACCACAGTCAGAATCTCTCTCCCTCCAGTTGGCAGATACCATCTGAGGTTTCAAAGCACTGTGCTAAGGGAGTTCAAACTGGAGACTCAGGGGCTTCTCCCCAGCTCTTCTCTCCAGATACATCCCAGAGGGAGCCAGGCAATTGTGTAGGGGAATGATGATGTAGGTGCAGACCTACTGTGACTTTTAACCCCCAGTCCTCTTGCCCTTTAAAACACCCCCTACCGCCAGACCCAGTCTCCTACTGCCATCTTTACTCACTGTGAACAGTGCTGCCTAGTTCTCCTGGACTTCTTTTCTGAAGTAGAACTACCTTCATTTTCTTGGACTCTCTGGTCAGACTGATGGCTGAGCGCTCTCTCCTGTGACTGAGGTTACAATATTTTCTCTATTTTCCTACAAACAGGTAAGTGTACAAAAAAAAAAAAAGACAATATTTTTCCATCTCTAGTAGTTTTCTAAATCTTAACGAGAGAGAAAAACTTTCTTTCCTACAACTGTTCTTTTTTTCTTTTAAATAAAGGACTGGCTTTTGTTCTTATTTTGTAATGTTAGTGATTGGTTTGCTTATGGCTGTGCTGGGCCTCCACTGAGACATGCAGCTTTCTCTAGTTGCAGCAAGTGATGGCTACTGTCTAGCTGCAGCGTCCACTTTCTCACTGCAGTGGCTTCTCTGGTTGTGAAGCAAGGGCTCCAGGGCACGGGCTTCAGCAGTTGCAGCACATGGGCTCCACAGTTATGGCTCACGGCCTTAGTTGCTCCTCGGCATTGGGATCTTCTTGGACAAGGGATTAAACCAGTGTCCTCTGCATTACAAGGCCAACTCTTAGCCACTGGACCATCAGGGAAGCCCTACTGGGCTTTCTTTTTAATTTGAATACATTAGGTGCCATTAGAGACCATCCTGGACTCAGTTTCCCCAAGACACAGAGCAAGGTTGAGCACTAGGAGGTCATCAGGTATGGGTCTATCAAGGGCATGAGTCAAGCAAATGATGTGAGCCCAAAGGCACACAGCTTATCTGGGCATTATCCCCTAAGCCTGGAGATATGGCCAAGCAACACAGTTCTGTCTCTATCACCAATGGCTGAGCTGTTGGTTCACAGGCAGCTGAGAGTGGCCTACCCACAGTACATTTCTTGGTAGAGTGGTGACTGCAGGTAGGACAAAAGTAAGCAAGAATGATCATCTGGACATGCAGGGTTGTAGCTCTTCTTGAGGAAAGCAGATTTCACATCAACCCCTGGGGGTGGGCGGGGGGTGTGTATGGCGGGTGACTGTCACAAAGCTGTCCTCATCATGACTGACAACTTGACAGCCATCTCCAAAGCTAACAAACTGAGAAGGGGAAGAACATGCAAGGCATGACTGCTCTCTTGCCCCACAAGGTCTCCAAGTAGCCTATGTGCCGTCAACAATCACTCACCATCAACAGAGGTCTAGAGCTCCATGAAACAGGGTTTGAGCAGGGCAAGAGATGAATGAAAGTAAAACACTGTCCATCACACTCACAGACCAGAAGAGAACAGAGATGATTGTGGCGGTGGGTGGGGTGATGGGTGAACTACAGACTTACCTGTTTCCATTGCCAAGTCCCATGAGGCCCATCATGGCCTGAGATCTTCACCAAAGCTCAACATGGCCCAGGGCTTTGACTTCACCAAAGCCCCAACTGTAGGACTTGAGCCCAGGAGAGAACCTAACACTGATGAACTTGGCAGGTTCAAGGTGCAATATTCATTGGAAAGACCCAGACTTTTCTCTTAAGGACAGAGGATGAAGAGGCTTTCATTTCTCTAAGAAAAAGGGGTGACTCCTCCTTTAGGTGAGTGAGCCAAAATGCTGAGATTTCTATATCTTCCAAGGAGATCTCTAAGTACTGTAAACTCTTGCCCCTAGAAACAAACCTGTAAATTTATGTGGCAGAGATTCACCTTCAAGTCACAAGAAGATCTAGACCATCAAATTGA
Organism: Odocoileus virginianus; assembly: GCF_023699985.2. Classification (NCBI taxonomy): domain Eukaryota; kingdom Metazoa; phylum Chordata; class Mammalia; order Artiodactyla; family Cervidae; genus Odocoileus; species Odocoileus virginianus. Next base: position 38,031,797 of record NC_069679.1, on the reverse strand, counting down.
GTTTAGAGTGATATTTTAATCCCTCACACTCTAATTAATCAAGTGACTACAAGGTATAAGCAGAATCCATGTAACATACACTCCCTTGTCTGGTCTATTTGAATAGATAACAGTACAGAGCCCAGCCTGTTCTAGGCCTCATCCCTAGGTGATGACCCTCTGGCTAGATGGCAAACCAAGGAAGGCAGCTCACATTCTCAGAAAGGGAGTTCCTCAGTGACGGCCTCAGCTCTCTCCAACAAGCTGTGATAAGATCCACAAATGCACCAAGCACATCTTATTTGTTGGCTCCATTAGGAATGCAATGATGCACTAGACAAGTGACCAGCCCTCTGGTGCTTATGTTTTAGTAGGGAATAGAGAACAGTTTACACAAATAACTTGTAAACATGGAGAAAGATACATGTCATAAAGGGGAGGAATAAGTTATTTTCAGCTTAGATAGGAAAGATCAGGAAGAAATGGGAAGTATGCTTTGAACAACTAGTAGGTATCCAGTTGGACAAGATGCTGGGGATACAGTGACACATATAAGTCATGCGCTGCACTCTGAGGGGTGTAGTGCATCCAATAGACAACTGTCTACAATAGCCGTGATGTAGAAGACTGAGAATGGACATATGTGAAAGTGCCTGAGGAATGAGAAAGAGGAGCTCTTCTACCGAAGTGAAGAGATGAATTCACTAGAGATGCTATCTGAGCTGGTTACTGAAAAGGTAAACCCACACTTCACCAAGCAGAAAAGAGAAAAGAATTCCAGGGAGTAGGCACTACATCTCCACGAGGGCTCTTTTTATATTTTTCCTTCCCTACCAGCCTTGATTCTTGAGGGTCCAGCACTGCCTGAAACATCATGGATGCTCAATCAAGGTTATTGAATGAGTCAGAGAATTAGGACACAGATGGACAGAATACCCTTTGGGGGCAAAACTGTAATCAGGGGAGTCACTGCAAAGATTCTTGTTTTTGAAAAATGCTTCCAGCAGTCTAGAGCGTGGGAGTGAGCTGGCTCCATCAGGGAGAAACTAGAAGGGTCGGGTAGCAGAATGCTATACATGGTCTGAAGGGTCGGGAAGACCGGGATGTGCAGAGATGATCATAGAAGGCAGTTTCCAGAAATTTTTCAGATGCTAAATACAGGGATTTATTACCAAAAAGATACTTTTCAGGGTATTTGTCTCTCTCTCTTTTTTAAAGGCATTACCTTTTAAAAGACTTATTTTCTGGAAATAAAGAGCTTTTCATAACACATACTAATGATTTAAAAATAAGCTATATACAAAACCAAAAGACTTTGATACAACTAAACAAGGTCAGTGGCTACCCATCTGAGGAATCCTGGCAACTTTGTAAATATCAACTCAGTCTGGGGGCTGGGCCCTGGTGACAAATGCATTTTCCAATTTCATGGAGAATGAGATAAGACAGCGCCAAGGTTGTGCAAGGATACAAAATCGCAGAGTACAAAAACTGGAGGTTTTAAACACTATTTTTTAAAGCAGCAGAACCCTTACCTTAAAATCATAGGCCATAACCGGCAGGCAAATCAGATATGCAACAAGAACGTTCGTTTGAGACGGCAGAGTAGGGGCTGGGGGACCCTAGGGGGCATCATCTTCTGTCCTCTCTCAGCCCTGGAGGCAGCCCACCGAGACCCTGAATGCACCCACCCTGAAGTCCCCCTGGGACACCAAGTACTCTCCTCAATTCAGGAAGACTTCCCAACTGGCCCAGCTTCCACACCAGAGATCTGGGTCCTCAGAATGACAAGATGTACTCCAAAGCCATCTGGATCAGACTTCCGGCTGCTGCTTGTATAACCACCAGTAGGTCTGGAAATATGAATCACGGACGACAAAGGAAAACTCCCCAAATCTGTCCACACGTGGGAGAAGTGAGAGTGGCACCAGGTGGCTCCTCTTGATGAGTCCTGGAGCTGGGGTTCTGCAGGTGAGACGCTGAGAGCCCTGGGGCAGCACGTGCCCAGGTACTCACACACATGGGGGAAGGCTGCAGCCGAGCCAGAGCCCAAGGCCCCAGGACTTCGACAGGGCTCTGAGGCATGGTGGCTGTGTCTGCCAGGGTCCCTTATGGAGCTGCTGCTTTCAAGGGAAAAACTGAAACTGGGCATATCCTGTATCTAGCACCCTGGCATCTGCATGCAATGCGAAGCAATGCATTGTGGGGTGAATCCAAGGACGTTTGGATCTTTAGCAGAGACTGACAAGCTCATTTAGTAGCATCCATTCACAGTCCACCAGAAAATGCTGAATCTCACTTATAGACATGGTGAAATTCAGGCAAAGGCAGCCAAACAGCGCTGAAAGCTATTTTGGACGTGCATATTTTAACACCATAAATCTGTATTTTTCTTAATAAAAGAAAAATTATCTGTTACAGCAGAGACGGACCTATGAGACAGGTTATAATCCCCATTTCAGAGATGGAGAAACTGACAAGGGCAGGCTTCAAGACAGGGAACGAATGCCGGATCTTCCTCCTGCACAGCAGCCCTGGAGCAAACACAAAGGGCTTCCACAGTCAGCGAAATGCAGCCTCTGGGTGCCTAGGGAAGGCAGTTCGGAGTCATTAAAAATCAGTCCTGTCGCATCCCAAAAGGACATCTGGATAAACACGCACTGGGGAGACATGACTAGCGGGCTTACCTGAGGAATTTAATCCAAGGGTGCTTTAAATTCACAGTACTTCTGCCCTGGTCTGCGCTTTCCCTACTGATAGAGTGGCAATTCTCTAAGCACTTCACAGGAGAATTTACCTTTCATGTCTTTCTCGCAAACCCTTTCCAGGAAATAAAAATTAAGGCCACTAATTGTATAAACCACCCCATCTAAACAGTCTTTCCCCATTCTTTCTGATTTTCTTTTCCTGATTCCTTTTTAAATGGATTTCACACTCTAAAGGTTGCAGGCTGACATCCTCAGGGACCAGTCTTATCCATTTACGTGTAGGATTCAGAGAAGATGCTCGCCCTCTCTGCACACAGACTCTAAGCTGATGGAGAGGAAAGAGGGAGTGGCGGATAGCAAGAGAGACAGCAGGGTTACCAGAATCCAGGGCTGTCCTACTGAAAAGCAGTGCCCACGGTAACAGCAAGTCTACTCCTAAACTGGCCTATTATCAAGGCTTCTTTGAAATAGCGGGGAACTATTTTCTAAAAGGGGTCTTTCTTGGGAGCTCAGTGGTAAAGAATCTGCCTGCCAAGCAGGAGATGTGGGTTCGATTCCTGGATGAGGAATATTCCCCTGGAGAAGGAAATGGTGACCCACTCCAGTATTCTTGCCTGGGAAGTCCCATGGACAGAGGAGCCTGGTGGGCTCCAGTCCATGGGGTTGCAAAGAGCCAGACATGACTTAGCAGCTGAGTATACTTTCTAAAACATGGATTTGAATATGCAGCAACGTCTTTCATACTTGCATTGAATACAGTAGAATGAGAAAGAAGCTCAACAAACTCCAAATTCTTTCTGATTCAGAGGTTTCCTCCAAACCCCTTAGCGTAAGGGTATTCGCTCTGCAATTTGGTCCCGGGTCATCTCTTCAGCCCCCATATTCTCCTCTTCCCCATCCCCCCAAGATTCCCCCCCAACATCCTACAACCCAACTGCACCACTGTTTTATCCTTTGTCCTAAAATGCCCTTCTCCAGACCTCCACCCCCCTCACCTGATTTAAAAGCCCAGCCCCTCCTTGGCAAAGCCTTTCCTGAAACCCACTAGCAGGTCTGACTGTTCTCCATGCAGGGAACCACACACCTCACAAGTCCCTCTAGTCTCCACTCCCATTCACCATGTACAATTACTTGTGGAGAGTCAGCTCTCCCCACCAGGCGATGAGTTTCTTGACAGCACAGTCAATGTCTAATTTATCTTTGTGTGGTCTGGAAAACTCTGGAAGCAAAGTGCCAGACACACAGCAGGTAGTCAGAAAATGTATGCTGAAAAAAAATGGAGACTGTACTCCTAGCTTGATTCAGCAAAACAGACCGTTTGAGTGACATAGTCGGATGTGTGAAGAGTTCATTGCAATAGCAAGAAATTGGCAACCATCTAAACAGCCCTCAATAGGATGAAGTGTAAATAATCTGCCCACATTAGGGAAGACTCTGCAATCACCGATAGAGTCTATTGATAGAGGCAGGTCTATGTTACTGACACGGACAAAGGAAATGGAATAGCGTGTGGAAAATAATGGAAAAATAAATAGAGAAGTCTTAGCTATAATTATCCTGGAATAATAAATGATACTGCAGATTTGAGAGGTTAATTCTAATTTTTCCATCCTATGCATTTTCTTAAAAGTTTGAATTTTTACAAATATGTATTATGCTTGGAACTTTCTAAATGGATATTTTTTAAAATTTTTGACAAATTTTAAAAAGGATTTCAAAATTTCTATTAAGTTGAATTTTTTTAAAAATGAAGTACAGTTGATTTACAATGTTGTATTCATTTCCAGTGCACAGTAAAAGTGGTTCAGTTATACATCTACATATACTTTTCCATCATGGTTCATTCCAGGATATTGAATATAGTTCCCTGTGCTATAGAGTAAGACCTTTTTATTTTACTCATTCTGTAAGTGAAATTTAATAGAGGTGTCCAGGTTAACAATCCTCACAATCAAATCCATCTAGTAGATGAAACACTCTGTTATGGACCCAACAAGTTCCTTAAAATACAAAGACAAAACAGTGGAACCATTCTGTGAGGGCTCAGGACATTTTCCCTCATGTTTTAGATCTGCTTCTCTCTGGCACAAACAATGCTTTGGAAAACTAGCCCCTGCTGGCCTGATATGCAGATTTATTTCAACTCAATGGATATCTACTGGGCATTTCCCATAAAGAAGGCACACATGCACGGCAATGGATGCAAGAGAAAAAGTGAAGGACACAGAGTCTAGCATCTCCAGGCTCCTCCTCTCCCAGGGGAGACCAACACCACGCCTTTCAAACAAAGCAGAACAGGAGGAACACCATGCCAAGGAACAAGCAAATGGGAGGGGGAATAGTTTCAACAGGATGACTGGAAGATCTTGGGGAAGAACAAGATGGAAAGAGGGTGCAGAAAGTTTAGACTGACCAGCCAGGGATGGGGGGGAATTAGAGAGGTGTCTGCCTTGTCCTGCTATTTTGCTGTCCTGGCACTATGGACTTCTGGCCAGTCCAGTTGGGATATTTAGAAAATCCCAACTTTCAAGGACTTTCTGCATGCAAAGTCAATGCAAGACATTGCCACCAACTTGGAATATAATCCACACCCTCACCCCCAAATTCCCAGGCCTGCATGTCCCACAACTTACTTCCTTCTCCAAGCTCAGTGCCAGCTGCCCCCTCTTCCCTACCCTCACTGCAGCCACCCTGCTCCCCAGGCTCATCCGGCCTCCAGGACTTTTCACTGATGCTTCCCCTCTGCCTGGAGGATTAACACCATCAGACAGGGCCTTTGTCTTGTTGACAATTTTATCCTCAGTGCCGAGCACACAGTAGGAGCTCAGTAAGTATCTTTAGAATAAATGGATAAAGTACAGTTCTAAACTAGAGTAGGAAAGAACAGACAAAACAAAAGCTTTCCTTGAGTAACTCACCTGGATATATATATGCACACACGCATACATATATGCATTTAAAGCTCTATGTGGGCTATCAATCACTTCACCTACCATAAACCACAAGGCACTATACTAAGTATTAAGCCTGACACACTACTGGCCTTCCATTCCCAGGGTACTGATGTAGCTCTCGAATACAGGGTCATCTATGTGCAAAATGCCTGGGCATTTTCATTCTTACTTCACAGTTTAGAAAACTGATACCCAAGGCAAACAGTCTCCTGAGCAGCCAGGAACTAAGCTTCAAAGTCCTGTGCCTGGTTTAAATCCTATTTGCTTATACTAACCCCCAGCTGATATGTTGGTCTTGGAAGAGAATTACTCCTCCAATGCTTAACAACCCACCTGCCAATGAGGGAGATGTAAGAGACGTGGGTTTGACCCCTGGGTCAGGAAGATCCCCTGGAGAAGGGCATGGCAAGCCACTCCAGTATTCTTGCCTGGAGAATTCCACGGGCAGAGGAGCCTGGGGGGCTACAGTCCATTGGTTCACAAAGAGTCAGACTCGACTAAAGTGACTTAGCACATATGTGCTTAACACCAAGCCATGGGGACTTCTAAGTCTCTGATTATCTAGAAAGACCATCAGTGAACCGTATCAACAAGGGAATGTGGTGAAGACTGGAGGAAAACCTCCCTCCTGGTACAGTCAGGAAAGAACAAGGCAGGTGTTAAACCAAGCAAGTGTTTGCTTTAAAAAGCAAACATAAGTCCTCTTGATTACTGTTATTGGAATGTCTAAACTTTTTAAAATAATAAGTACCACTTAGGAGCAATTGTTATTTCAACTGTGAATTAAGATCACAAGTCTTTTGTTTAAAATGCAATCACGGGTTCTACCAAACCCTTCCAAAGGTGCACGGCTGTGATTTGTTTGCAGGCTATGTATGCTTCAGTGAAATTTTTCATTTCAAATTAGGTTGGTTTATGGCAGAAAGGGCTAAATGAAAAGTCATCATCAGACAGATCAAGAAATGGGGCCATTCTTTACCTAGAAGGAGCAATTAGCTGAAACATCTGGGAAAGTTTATCTTTCATATACTCTCGATTTTAAAAAGGTATGAAAGAATCATTCTAAAAACCTCAAGAACACACCTAAATACTGTGCACCCCAGTGATCATTCCTATCTGCCTATTTATTCAAATTGAAGTAGGAGTTGCAGATTTTTCTTGACTGAGATAGCATTCCTTCCAGTATGGAATTCTACAATGTGCTTCTGGTTCTCAAACTCCCAGCACAGGCAGGTTTGGGCAGATTCATTTTGCATCCATCTATTTACATATAGGCTCCCCTGGTGGCTCAATGGTAAAGAAGCCTCCTGCCCATGCAGGAGAAATGGGTTCAACCTCTGGGTCAGACAGATCCCCTGGAGAAGGAAATGGCAACCCACTCCAATACTGTTGCCTGGGAAAATCCATGGAGCCTGGTGGGTTACAGCCCATGGGATGACAAAAGAGTTGGACACGACTTAGTGACTAAGCAACAACAGTAATCTATGTATAGATATACAGGAAAAGTGCCTTATTCTTGGCTTGTTCATACCACTCATTAATTGTCTGTAGAGTGAACAAATTTAATAGGTAACAACTGCTTACATTTATCTATATGGAAGCAGCAGCAGGGACACAACAACCTGCTATGGCGAATTCATTCGATTATTTACAAAAATACAGTCTATCTTGTCCTCCACTGGATCCCCCACAGGAGAGAGAACAGCTTCCTTGGAACATTGCCTCCCTTGTTTAATTTTCTACATAAATTAGGGAAGACCGAAGGAGAATGAGAGATGTAGCCTCATATTTCACAGGCATTCTTAATAGTTATCAGACATGAGGCTGTTGTTAATCACACATATGTTGGTTGCTATTTATTAAAATGTCACTTAGGACTTCAAAAGTAAAACATACATATATCCCCTATCAAAAGAAAAAAAAAATCTCCAAAACTATTTTCATCAAGTTTGTGTACCCTGTTCAGATCTATTTTTATTTCCAGCAAGTTGAATTCATTCCATTTTTAGTGGCAACTCCTTAAGGAAACACTCAAAACCTGCGTTTTGAGAAATGAAGTTAATGGGCCAGAACTGGTTTATCATGAAATACTCATCAAGTCAGGAAATAAAGTTCAAAGCCTTCTGCCCTTAGGTGAAGGGAACCGTTTGCAGGACAATCTCAGAGTAACTATCTAAAGGTCATTTTCTAGAGTTAGTAAAGAGAGTTCTAGTAGTGATGGACTTGGAGTCCGTACTATTATTTCCTGTCATACATAATCTATAAAGGAGAGAACACATTTAATATACTCAATAAAGTGGTCAATCACCCTAAATTATAAAACATAATTCAAAACAGCTGGTGCATACAATTCAAAAAGTTAAAAAAAGTTTTAAAAGAGGCAGAAGTCAGCCCTTTCCTCTCCTTGCCACATCTAGTTATAAGAGGGTCAGTTTTTAAATGTCTCCCAACTGGAAAGAGCATTTTTGAAAAGCTGGCAGAATGGGGGTTCCACACGAAAGCAGCAGAATGGCTTGCCCTTGCTCCATGGCAGGGCTCCCAGTACCCAGAGAGCAGGCATTCATTTGGAATGAGGGTCCCCACTTCCCCAGAAGGTGAAGGGCGATGGCACACTCCTGCACTTCCAAACCCTCGTTCTCAATGTTACTTATCAGCCACCACAGTATCTGTCACCAACATGTGCCCTCATGTTACAATTAACTAGATCACAGCTTATCTTACACTCCTTACAGTTTAGGTTAATGTCTGTCTGATGAGATTTGGGAATGGTTAATCACTTTCCTGGTACACGGATTCTTAGCAGCTTTAATTTCAGAAAAATATACTTAATACTCTACCTGGAAGCCCGGCACAGGAGACCACTCTCAGGCCGTTTTGTCTGTTACTCTACTGAAACAGTTCTCCTACTGTGTGGAATATTAGCTTATTATAGTTGCTTCCACCCAAATCCTCTTGAAAAAGCAGGCAGGTCTTATTCTTGCTTGCACATGCTCACCACTCATTAAATATTTGCAGAATGAACAAATTTAAAAGCTAATAACTGTTTAAATTTATCTACATGGAATTACCAACAGGAACAGATCAACCCACTATAGTGTATCCATTCAATCCTTCATTCTTTGATGTAATCAACACTGAAAGTGGACTGGAAACACTAAGATGAATGAAACAGATACGGCCCCTGCTCTTAGGATGTTGACAGTCAATGGAGAAGAAAGACACTGAACAATCACACAAATGATAATCCAACTGCAAACTTTGACAAAGCATATGAAGGAAAAAGCAGGGGTATGTAGAGGTAGTAAGAAACCTTGAGACACTTGAGGAAAAGACTATTCATTCAGAGACTGGAAGAAAGAGCAGGAATTCAGCAGGGGGAGAGAAAATGGAGAGAGGATAAGAAAAAAGTTTTCTGGGCATTGGCAACAACATGTCCAGAGGGCCTGAGGTGGAAAAAGCTTGACCCATTCTACAAACTGATAAGTAAGGATGACTATAATTTAACAGCAGGACAGTGAAGCAGGAATGACTGTGGAAATCTATTCTCTCCTCCTTTTTCCCAAGTAAATAACCTTCCTTCCTTTAAAAAAAAAATTGGGCTTCCCCAGTGGCTCAGATGGTAAAGAATCTGCCTGCAATGCAGGAGACTTGGGTTCGATCGCGGGGTCAGGAAGATCCACTGGAGAAAGAAATGGCTACCTACTCCAGTATTCTTGCCTGGAGAATATCATGGACAGAGGAGCCTGGTGGGTTACAGTCTATGGGGACCACAAAGAGTTGGACATGACTGAGTGACTAACACAAGGTTCCTTCAAAATTACAAAACAAAATCTATGCAAGGCTTCTGTAAACCTGTTGAAGGGTTTCTAATTTTGTCCTCAGGTTAAAGAAAGTCTCCCAAACAGAAGAGGGACAGAACCAGACCTGCATTTCAGAAACAACATTCTCCCTTCTCTGTCTTGGTGGAGGGAAAGGTGGGGAGTAAGAGCAAACGTGGGAGTTCAGCCAGAGGGCCCTGGGAATCAGTGGGGACCAGGCCTGGACCAGAGTGGGGAGGGGGGTGTGGGTTTGGTATGAATGTCGGAAGAAGTAACTTCCAAGGTCCTGGGGGATGGATTCGATATGGAGGTGAAGTAGACATTGTGTGTCTGTGGGTTTATTCATTCTCAAAGCTACCTTAGACCACCAGGGGCAATGGCAGTAGGCCCAACTCCCAAACCACCCTCCAAGCACACACCTGGGATTGGAGGTTTGTTGGAATGCATGGTAACAGCCCGAGGTCTGGATCTTAGTTCTACACAAGCAGTACGTACATTTCTTCCAGCCCTCGTCACAAGTTCTCATAACTTGGTCCAGGTTCTGGCTGCCCTAAAGAAAGTAGCTGGGCTCATCCTCGTCAACAGTGGTCTTGGGGTTTCCAGGTAAGGAGCCCCCTCCTCAGCCCTACCAACTCGACATGCTCAGTGCTGCCGATGACTGACTACACAATGTCACATGGACAGTGAAACCTAATCTCTCCTCTTCCTGGAGTGGCCTGTAAACATCCTTCCTTTAAAATAACAAAATAAAAGCCCTGCTTCCCACTGTGAGTTCTGGCCTTGGCTGCCCCCACGGTCAGGGCTACAGCTGAGGACCTCTGGCCTTCCAAGCTTTTAGTGGCTGCTCTTTATTCCCTCTGCTCCATTCCCCTGACATCCAAAGCTCTTCTTAAAACATCCTTTGATATCCAGTTTCCCTTTCATACGGCCCCTACTGTCAAAAGCACGGTTTTGTTTTCTCGCTGGAGGACTGATCCAAATTTTTCTGCTGCGCACCCACCACTTCCTAGCTGTGCTCTTCCATCCTCACGCCAGACTGGTCGTCCTCACAAGCCCCCAGCCCGCTCTTCTCCGGCGCCACCTCCTCCTCTGAAAGATGCCCCCCACTTTTCCTTCTGTTAATATCAAACAGTCCTTTTACCTTTCCCTTGCTTGACTGCTCTTTCCTCTGTGACAGTATTTTTTACAAAACCAGATTCCTCCCAATAAAGAACTGGGTGCTTTCCTAAAAGGGACCACCAGATAAAAGCCCCAGAAAGCCACGAATCCCACTCCAATTCCGCTATCTCAGAATCAACTTGATCTCTGACTTACAATGTCTCTTAACTTTGAATGTTCAGTTGAGCTAAAGCTTGACAAAAATTATGGAGTGTCTACTGTGTATTTGGCATAGGGTATCAATGCTATTTCTATTCAAATACCCTCACATTTTTCTCACTTCTAAGTCCCTGCACTAATTTTAGGTGGATAACTGGAGATAGGGTGCTCCGGAGCGGGAGGACGAGGAAGACCAAACAGCGTGCTGGCTAAACACAGGAAGGCAGAATGGGGCACGCGGTCCAGTCCCCACGGGGGCGGGGCCGCATCGCCGGGTGGGGAGGACCGGCAATGAGCACGGGAGAAAGGAGAGGGAAGTCAGAATCACGGTTGCATGGGTTATCAGCTGCCGGATAATTGAGAGCTAACTGGATGAGAACTTGGAGCAGGGGAGTTTTTGCCCATCCCACCCCCCTACATTGAGGGCTGAGAGTAATGACTTCCCCTCACATGATGTCAACCACAGGTTGGGGGCTTTCTCCAAGCCCTCGCAGGGTGGGTGGGACGCTCAGAAGCAGAGTCCTCCCTCACATCCAGCTGACTACAACACAATGGCAAGACACCAGAAACACAGAAAGGACCGCTAAGGCACTGACCCATGCCTCCCCGGTGTCCAGCTCTGCCTCCTCCAGGGAGCCTCTGTGGGCCACTGCAGGGGAGCTCACGGACCCGAAGGCAGTGGGTGCAGGCAGCTCAGGGATCCATTCTAATTCCCATGGCGCTTACACTTTCCTGGCAACTCACCCCCAGAACAGATCCCAGACACTGCGGCCAGCAAAGAACTGGACGAAGGCAACACCAAGTTCATTTGCATGCTGGGGAGAGGCCATGCCCCATCCCGTCCATTTACATGGGCAGAATGTGCCCGGGGACTTGGACCTAAAAAGCCCTCTGCAAGCACCACAAGTTTTGCAGAATGAAAGGGGAACAATAACCAACTCAACGAATCCAGAGGACATAAAAGAGGATTTCTTCCCCTCCCATGTTGTTCACACTATGCCAATTACAAAATAGTTCACCAGCTTATTTAATTTCCTTAAAACTCTGAACACCCTGAGTTCATAAAAGTGAATTCTGTGCAGGAAGGAAGATGTATCTCATAAGAACAAGGCTGCATTTGGGAAGGTGGGAAAAGCCACACCTGTTCTTATCCTCCCCTCCCCCTTTCTCACCACTCACCTGCCACCTTTCTGTTCTTCTCCATTGCAAAACCAGCATTCCTCTCACGGTTGGCTATGCACAAAATATCCTTCTGTTCTCCTAGTCACATCAAAGCACCTTCACGCTATGCAGACAGGTCATCGAGGGAATGCAGAAAATTAACAAACCCACCTAGGTTATTTCTATTAAAATTAGCCCCTCAGCCTGTAGGCTCTGTCAGTTTCCATAGAACACAAACTCTGACAAGTCTGTTGAAAACTCTTAACCTTTCCAGGTTGTGTCAACAGCTTGCAAACACAACAGGAGGATGGCACCTCTGCATTCAGTCTTCTCTTTTGAAATAGAGGAAGTATCAGGGTCCAGTCACTAGCAGATTTCACCTTTATCTTCACCCTCCATCTCCTTGCTCATCACCCACTGCCACCTATGGGGCACACAACCACCTAACTGGATAAAAACTGATGCCTTACGATTGTCTGTAAGGTCTGACGGAGGTCTTATTCATCTCTCCCTCCATATCTTATTGCAATCTCCTTTCCACCCATACTCAAAAGGTTGCTTCCTCACTTCTTCAAATAGTTCCAGTTCCATCTGCCCCAGGGCCTTTGCACAGACCAGTCCTCCGCCTGGGGCCCTCTTCTCACTTACTTAACCCTTTCTCACCCCTTTGGGTATCAACTCAAAAATCACTTCCTCAGACCAGGGGACGACTCACATTTACCATGTCATAGGTTTTATATATTTATTTTAAAGTGTGTTCTATAGCTGGTAACTATACACAGCATTTATAAGATTATTTAAATAAAACTCTATCTTCCCTATCAGAATATAAGTTTCTTGAGAGCAGGAACAATGTACAATTTGCTCTAACACAGAATTTGGCATATAGTATGTGCTCAGTAAGTATTTAATTATTTTATCATGTTATTCTTGTAGTTAAAAATTTTCCAGTAGCTCCCATGACATTTCACAAAGTCTGAAGTAATCTCACCAAATCACAGGAATTCAAGTGGATTTCTTATCACTTGAATATCCTTCTCCTGCCAAGGTCATTGTACCTCATCTGAATTGATCTCTTTCTCCCCCTCTGCCTGTTCAAACCTAATCAACCCATAAAAATGTAATTACATAGGAGGTGGTTAACCCAGTGGGAAGAGCGTCACTCTGGATTAGAGTCCTAGATTGAAATCCAGCCTTCACTATTTTTTGTGACCATGGACATGGCACTTCCATGCCCTGAACTTCTCTCTTATAAAATGGAAAATGTCATACCAACATACCCCTGTGAGAGATAAATGACATTTTTTCAAGCACTCAACACAGTTCCTGGCACATAGTAGATACTATCTAACTACCAGCCCCCTTATACAATGTGAAAAAATGCCTTCGTTTTTCAGGTTAGACCATCATAAACCAAAGTCCATATGACTAAAAGTTGACATACTATAGAAGCAACATGAGTCAAGTTCACACACAAAACTCATTGCCAGGAAAATCAAGGGTTATTGTCACTAGCTGACATGGAAACCCTCATCACAGGTATATGGGCTCATTTCCACTGAGGTCATACAGAGCCTAGAGGTAGGTATGCTGTCTGTGGTAGCAAAGCAATTCATGTTACAAAGATTTCTTTCCCAAAGTGCCCAACAAAATCCTAGCTTCTATCAAGACTCAGCAAGGAAATTAAACCAGTCAATCCTAAAGGAAATTGACCCTGGATAGTCATTGGAAGGACTGATGCTGAAGCTCCAATACTTTGGCCACCTGATGCAAAGACCTGACTCAGTTGAAAAGACCCTGATGCTGGGAAAGATTGAGGGCAGGAGGAGAAGGGAGCAATAGAGGATGTGATGGTTGGATGGCATCACCGACTCAATGGACATGAATTTGAGCAAGCTTCGGGAGATGGGAAGGACAGAGGAACCTGGAGTGCTGCAGTCCACGGGGTTGCAAAGAGTCGGACCCAACTTAGCTACTGACCAACAAGACTTCCTAAGAGCAACTAAAAGCAGAAAGACAGGATAAGGATGGAAAATTATAGAAAAGCAGCTATGCACTAGGTACTTTCCTCAGACTCATTTAAGTCTTAATAATCCCAGAAGAAGGTACTGAGTCTTCATAGAAGACTTGCTCTCCTCCTACACACATCTTCTGAGCATGGTCACTGAACAGCCAGCATTTGTCCGCCTTGGCCCTGGCTACATTTATTTCTAAAGTGGGCGTGTATTTCCCTGTTTCCAAAATCACTAAAGTAATTACTTGCTGTATCCAATGGGCTGGAATCACCTCTGCTCTGCTCTTCCTAATACACCCATCAACCAAATCTAAACACACAGGAGACCAGTGATAGAGCATGAGCTATTTTTGCATGACTGCCTATTTGAACAAATTCAAAAAGGCCTCTGAGTGCCAGTAAGACCATAAGAATATAGAGGCTTAAAAATGATAAGTGGCAGTTTTGCCAATATGTACAGAACTACAGTATTCTTTTAAGGAAGTCCACTATTCTCCATCTCCCCAAAAGTTCTTTGTTCTTTTGCTCTAACAAAATAAATTATTCCTCACCTTGGGCAAGTTGGTAGGAACGTGAGAAAATTATATTAAATCAGACATCCTTGAGATCAAAATAGATTGGAACAGGGGTTCTCTTTGTTTAAAATAGTTCTTCAAAGAGAAAGCAAAAAAGCTTAAGGGAAGAAAAAAGTTGTCAAACACCCTCCAGCACTTTGGAAGCACCTAAGATCTAGGAACTATTGATATGCTAATTAAATTTACTTTTATCTAGGATAGGTGTTTGCTGGTCATGGTCCCATTACCCTGTGGCACTTTTCGGCCTCTTGAATAAAATTTCATTTCTTGAAAGTCATTAGAAAATGCTTCCTTTACTCTATTTCAGAGTGGCTTCCTCTCCCTTAATATACTTTAGTGAGACCTCATCTGACTAGGATGTTAACATTATAAAGTTCATCGCCACAACCCATTAAGTTCATCCACCATCAGCCTTCTGCCCAGATAAGGAACCAATCATCTCAGATAAGAAGAAAGTCAGACTTTTTCACCATTGAGTGATTAACAATTGTGTTGACTAGCTGCCAGAGTGGGCCCTATCTAGAATTGCAAATATCTAGAGAAGGAAAAGCCTTTTCAGCAATAACCCACTTCAGTAATCTATTTCAATCTATTGCAAAGCCTTCACTGCTGAAAATTCTTCCTCATAACCAACATAAATCCCCCGGGACAGTTTAACTCTGATTCTATTCCAGGAAAGATGCCCTTTCCGGGTTCTTGAAACATCTTCCTTGTACTGGTCTTATTCTCAAACCAATCAGGAAAGGTCAGGCAGAGTACGAAACTGAGACCATCAAAAGTTGAATAAATCCAAACCTAAAAGTATCCAAGGAGTATCCTGTGGATTTGAACTCAGTCGATGTTACTTCATTATAAGCTCACATTTTCTTTTCTCTTAAAAAACTAATGGCATCCAAGATGCCATCACTATCAGAATTTTTACTTTCTTCTGGAATAGGGGTTGTCAAAATATGAACTGTGGGCTGAATGCCTGCTTTTATAAATCAAGTTTTCTTGGGACACAGCTGTGCTCATTTGTTCATGTATTATCTATAACTGCTTTCTTGCTACAGTGAAGGACAGAATTGTAACAAAGACCCCACTGCCCACAGATCCCAAAATGTTCACTATCTGGCTATTTACAGGAAAAGTATGCAGTCCTTTGTTACCACCAAAATGCACAGTTTCAAAATACTAGTCTAAGGCCCAAGGAGAACCCTTTGGCTATCTTAAAAACCAAGGCCAACTGATGCATATTGAATGCAACAGTGATAATGATGAAGACCAGGAAAGAACCAACATGGTCACCTTCTCATATGATCCAATTTACCATCAGCATCTGCAAACCCACTTTTGCCCCTTTCATTTGACTTATCAAAAAATTGGGAATGTACCACTACTGCCTGTAAAAAACACTGAACAGCAGCACCATAACGACAGAAATAGACAACCAATCAGAGGCAGTACACACATGATACATCATCAGGTCATCAGGATATAAGCTCCATAAGGGCAGGTTTGCTGGCTGTATTCACTGTAGACTTCTCGGTACTTTAGAACAGTGAGTAGCATATTGTAGTTATCCAACAAATGTGTGTATGCTCAGTCGCTCAGTCGTGTCTGACTGTTTATAACCCCATGAAGCCTGATAGGCTCCTCTGTCCATGGGATTTCCCAGACAAGGATACTGGAGCAGGTTGCCATTTCCTACTCCAGGGATCTTACTGATCCAGAGATCGAACCAGCATCTCTTCCGACTCCTGCATTGTCAGGCAGATTCTTTGCCACTGAACCACCTGGGAAGCCCGGTACTCAAAGAATGCTTGAGAAATAAGTGAGAATTCTCACAAAAATGCCACAGAGCTCATTCTGGCATTAGGCAAAGTGGCCAAGCGGAGATGTGAAACCCCATGGTTTCAATCTCTCAATAGCTCACTGCCTGTGCCAATACGTGGTTCAATCAGCAAGCCCTCTTCTAGCCCATCTTGTTTTCAATTAAATAAAGACCCCTTGGCAATGGGATAACTAAATCTAACCTGATTAAATGGTAAGCATTTATTGGGGGTTGATTTACTTAGTACTGCATTAGAAACTACAAACTAAAAAGAAACACGAGATGTTTTTTGCCTACAGCACATGCAGAACAGTAAAGCTATTAAAAGCCTCAACTCTGAAAAAAAAAAAAACTGCCCAACCTTCCCATCCTGGCTCCATCCATTTGTTATGGGACTTTGGGCACATTATCCAACTGCCCAAGCCTCTGTTTCTCCATCTATAAATGGGAACAATTATAATATCTAACTAAGGGTTGTTGCACAGTTACAGTGCCTGTCATATAGTAAGTAGTTAAAATACACTTATATTAATGAGTGGCTTACTATACCTTTTTTTTTTAAATAGAATTACTTCCTTTTATTCTTCTATAGTCTCCTGGGCTTATTATATTTCTTTGATATTTATTTTCTATGGGAAAATAACAAACCTGCAACTGAGGCAATTAGTGAGCAATAACTTATCATTCATAATTTTGAAATTCCATGTGTTGGTAGGGTTTATAGTTAGAGGACAGAATCCTTTCTAAGTCCTGGAATGCTCTTCCCCTAACACATTCCTTGGTTAATTTCCACCCATTGTTAAGTCTGACGTTCAATGTCATTTCTCTGGAGCAACCTTCCCTGACCAATCCATTTTCCGATTGGACCAATATCCACCGTATGGTCCCCATCCTCTTTGCACCCTGCACTTCCTTCCTGTAGAGACAGCACTGCTGAAAATACTTGTGCAACAGACTGTCAACAGCATGTATGAAGCTATTGGTTTCTGTGTGTCTCATCTTCACACACAGGAAACCTCCATAAACTTTAGTGGACTGAATGAGTGTGTAGTATGGAACCTGAAGGAAGCAGAGAGCATTGTGGGCTTAAAGAGTCTATGGGGAGGTGAAACTGGGGTTAGTTAAGAGAGCAAAATGAAGAAATGAAGAAAGTTGACTGGTTTGCAGGTCTTAAGTTTTTGTTTTTTTTTTTAAGGTAAGAAACAGCAGCAGTATGTCATTTCTTGAGAAGAATGTATACAAACTCATCCTCAATCTCAGAGGTTCCTTTAGGTAGTTAATGGAAACGACTGAGCCGGGTCTCTTCTTTTGAGACGAAAGTGAGATTTTCAGAGAACATCCATGCCAGCTGGTGCACAGGTTCCTTTACACATCTCTGAAAATTACCAGAGTGCATTCCTCAAGGAGGGAGAAAACCTTGGGAGGGAGATTTTTCCATTCAACATTAATTTGGTCATCGAAGGCAATACTATAATACAAAGTAATTTTTTACTCTGTTAACTCAATATGGTTCTTGAGTTGTGACTATTCATGTCAAGTCTGTTACATATATTAAATATATATGTATATGTATACACACACAGACATATACACATATATAAAAATCTCTTCCTTCTGTTCTCTAATTAGCACTCATTAAAAACTCAGAAATTCTGTCACTAAAGCACAAGGTAAGTATTCTACTAAGATTCTCATCTATGCCTTGTTTCTCAGGATATTATCAAGTATGTCCATATTCTAGGGAAAGTACAAACCTTATCTCCACTTAGCTATCAGAGATGGAAGATTTTAAAAACTAAGCAAAAAGAATGAGTCTTAATATGCAATGCAAATGAGTGAATTTTATAATAGGCAAAGATAAAAAAATTATAATCCCTTTGGCATGCCATTAAGCAAATTCTTCCTGAGGATTATGAGTTTTAAACATGCTCTGAACAATCCATTCATTCATTCAACTAATGTATGTTGTGCATTCATTTATTCATTCATTCAATTCAACTAATTTACCAAGTACCCTTTATGGACAGCTACTGTTGGGTGTGGGAGGTTGGGGTCACTGGATTCAACGTGCAGCTGAGTAACGAGCGTCACCAGAGACAGAGATGACGTCACCGTGCACTTTTCAGAGCGCTTGCATGATGATGTCACCCTTCACTTTTCAGAGCACTTGGGTACCAGGAACCACACAGGTCCTCAAACTGGGCATTACCAGTCTGGAGCAGGAAAAGTACAAAATCTGAGAGTAAGCCTTTATAACCTTTCACATAGATCTGACAGTGTAATTTTACCTTTGATAACTCTAACAGTTAATGGGGGCTTGTGTTTTTTTAATTGTCTTTGTTTTTAATTTTATCCTATTAAAGTTATCAATCCACTATAGACTAAAGGCAAAGAGAGACCGAGAACCTTGCCTGAGGGAAGGAAAACTGGCATAGAACCCAGGAGAAAGTGACAACAGGACAGAGAGTAAGCAAGAAAGGGGGCACACATTCAGCTGGAACAAGAAAGCAATGAGCAGTCCTTAAAGGCTTCCTGGAGGTAGTGGCATTCGAGGAAAGTCTGACAGAACAGGGCCAAACCTGGGAGAAAAGACCTTTTGAGGCCAAGTGAAAGGTTGAGGTTTGGAAGTACAGGGTTTACATAGGGTACAACAAGTACTGAAGCTTCTGTAAAGCAAAGAGGAGAATAATAATTATAATCACGGCAAATATGTATAGAACATGTACTGTGACATGGGCTCTGTGTTGAGAATATGGTGGGAATTATCTTCTTGGTTCCTTCCAGTGACCCCCAGGGACACTGACTTGTGAAAATGGTTCCCAGATAGATGGAGGAGGCAAGGGTGCAGCGTGGGCAGGCAGGAGACACGCCACCCAGGGACGGGTGGGCCCCAGTCTGTGCCTCCGACTGGATGAGGCTGGGGCCTCACTGGGACGGAGTCGGGTTACTCAATAATCTCTTCCAATGAAGGACAGAAAGTTATCCTGGGGGTTCTTTTGAAAGGGTAAGGTAAGCCCAAGGATGAATGAACAGATGAGCAATAAACATGGGTTTCTCCAGGTCTAGGAAGATTCCCATTGCAGCCTACCTCTTCTTAGTGCCATGCTGAAAGCTCCAGTGAGCTGGCTGCATCTGGCTCCCGCTCGGAGTAGCCACCTCGTGCTGGTGAGATGTTGTGCCAACAGCTATTTAAACATAGATATTCTTCTAATCTTAAAATATACATACTCTGCTATCTACCAGTTGGGCTTCCCTGGTGGCACAGTGGTAAAGAATCTGCCTGCCAATGCAGGAGACCTGGGTCAGAAGATCCCCTGGAGAAGGAAATGGCAACCCACTCCAGTATTCTTGCCTGGAGAATCCCATGGACAGAGGAGTCTGGAGGGCTACAGTCCATGGAGTCGCAAAGAGCCGGACAGAACTTAGCAACTGAACAAAAACAGCAACCTACCAGTTAGTACAGAAATGCTGTACTTGCTTTTATTTAAGTGTGATGTAATGTGTATAGATGATTTGATCTTAAGCCCAATGGCCTCCCGAGAGGTAAGAAGAGATCCGGGCACAGCAGGTAGGGACCAGGAGATGGATGGAGGCCCTGATTTCTGTATCCAGGATGTGGACTTGGAGCCTGAAGACAGGAAGGAGTTAATGCAGAGCATAAGAATCCTATGGGTAGCTCTTTGCTTCCACAAAGAACATTCTTTGGCACAACAGAACAATACTGTGAAAATGACCAAGCTACTCATGTGGCCCTAGGTCACAGTCATCTTGGGGGAAGAAAACTGGGCTGAAATAACACAGTCAGCTCTTCCTAAAGCAGGTTCCTATGATGCTCAGACATTCCCAAGTCTGCACTTTGCAGACAGAGACTTAAAATGTCTAGCTAGGGAATTCTTGAGTCTGCTTTAAATTTTTATATATATTAAAATACCAAACATAACATTTAAAATTAAAATTTATAGTATCAAAATATCCACACACATATATATATTCATATACACACACATATATACACCTCCACCTTTTCTTGAGACCCTTGCACGCAAGAAGGTCTGTCTGTTCCAGTTACCAATTTGGGAGACACTTCAGCAACTTTTAAGATGTCAAGTACCATAAAATCAAAGTTCCTGTTATTGTGGTAAATTGGCCTTCATTGCCAAAGCAAAACTACAGAGAGTTAACCGTTGTAGCCACGAATAGCTGTTCTTGAATGGCCAAGAATCATGATTTTCAATGTTTTTCCATCCAAAAGAGGGGAACATTACTCACCAGGGCCTGAAACCGTTTCCTGCCCCATGAAGCTAAATTCCTACGCCAGCAAGACAGTCTCCACAGAAGCCCTTAAAACAGAAATGTCACTCCACAGAATTCTCATTGCGGCCAACAGAGCTCTAGGTTTAAACTTCACTGCAGAGACTGAAAATCTGTCTCACCGCAGAAGCAACGAGAGACCTTTATTTTTTGAAACGCCTGGAGACTGATGTCACGGTTCTGCCTCTCCAATGTCACCACTTCCCAAAACCCAAGTGAGCTCTGGAGAACGTGACAAAGACCTGAGATTTCAGTTTTATCCCATGGCTGGCATGTATTTCCAAACTCATTTAGTGCTCAGATAAGTCTCAGCTTTAAAAAACAAGGTGAGGATAAAGACTAGATAGTTGACTCCACTGGTGTCTGTGTCATAGGAGGGGGACAACACTATTAATATGATTTTCAGCAGAAAAATGCACTGCTGTTAGGCAGGGTTCTCCAATTTCTTTACTACAGCCATATTTACTATAATGGTTGTTGCCATGATTAAAAAGAAGAAAAAGCCATTAACACATACCTCTAACACCTGAAAGAACTTACTGGTGATTCCTCCAGGAAAAATTCTATAGAATGCTATACCTAAAAAAGGGTGGAATAGGTGCTGGTCCATGAACCACCCCCGCCCTCACTGCCCAGGAGGAAGTTGGTTATATAAATAAATGGATTTTCTGTGAGGACAACTATCCCTACACCTTGCTCCAGTTACAGCAATTAGCCTAAGTAGGTTTTGCTGTTACTTAGTTGCTAAGTCATGTCTAACCTCTTTTGCGATCCCATGCACCATAACTTGCTAGACTCCTCTGTCCACGGGCTTCTCCAGGCAAGAACACTGGAGTGGGTTGCCATTTCCTCCTCCAAGGGATCTCCCTGACCCAGGGATTGAACCCGTGTTTCCTGCATTGGCAGGCTGATTCTTTATCACTGAGCCACTGAGGAAGCCCACTTAGCAGGTTCACTCCTTCTGATTTACAGTCCTGGACAATGTACGTCCACTGGGACATGGCCACAGACAGCTCCCCAGGGTCTCTGGACATTGGCTTTTTTCCCAAAGGGTGTGAGGACTCCTTCATGACATCAAAATATGATGTTGACTTCCAAATCATTAAAGTTATTATCTTAGCCCATTAATTGAGAACGCTCATAAATTATTTAGCCGTGCTTCAAATATTTATAAATTGCAAGGCCATCTACATTTATTTCCCAAAGAAGACTATAGAAGATGTGTGTGCAGTGAGTGGGGAGGTGCTGTTTGTAGTGGGAGGTACACAGATTCCCACATCCCTGGTGAAGACTCTGAGGTCCATGGGGATCCAGCACCCACAGGTTTGGCATCTCGGGCTTGGCTGCATGAAGACACTGCTCTCTTTCATATCTCCAGAGTGAAGGAAGGAGCTGGCTTTCAAGTCTTTTAATTTTGCTCCTTTAACTGGGATGTGCTCCACTATGAAGGCTTTGTAACGGATATTCCAATGAAATGCAAATATGAGCCACATTCAAGGGCGCCATTTAAAATGAAAACCCACACAAGATCTCTGGGCAAACCACTGGCTTTAAAGGGAGCCTGGCTGACTTGAAAGACAGGATACTTGATCCTGGATGCACTGCACCACCCGGCTTCCTGCCACGGCTCTGCTGGTTCTGACCATGCAATTTCCAAAACAGACACCCTCCAACAAAGCCAAGAGCACATTTTTGTGGCTACGGAGTGAAGTGAGGTTTCTCTTTATTAGAGAGAGATGGCATTGCTATATGCATGGACTGGTTTTCCCTCAGAGGGTACCAGTCTCTGCAAGCCAGCCTCCCAAGAGAAGTGCAATAGGAAGAAAAATACCACATGATTCAGGCGCCACATGGTTTGGGAGACAAGTGGGCTCCCAAGAACCCTGGGAAGGAAGAAGCAATTTCAGCACCACAACTTTTCTGAAGCCAAAGGAACATGGACTCCAGAACTGAATTATGCAGTGATTATTCCACAAGGACCACCCACAAACCAAAAGGACATGAAGTTATCCATGAAGGGGCTTCCTTGATGGGGGAATCATGAGCTCACTTCTGTGCTGGCAGAGAAGAAAGATACTTGGACAGGGTGAAGAAGAGTGAGCCATGTGTAGGTAAACTGGTTGAGTGGCTCAGTGTAAAATACAGACCTACCACTAGTGAAATGCCTCTGTAGGCAACCCACTGCTGGTCCTTCAACACTTTCTCAAAAACACTGTCTTGATGGAGAATGAACCATTTTAGCAGTAATGGGCCAGATAAATTGGAAAGGCAAGATGACTAGGGATAAGTCTGCAGTCATCACTCAAGTGTGATATAAGATGGCTTTGGAATGAAGATGGTGGATACAGAAATGTGAATTAATATGGAACCCCAGAGAGATGCCTTCCCCCTCCAAGCAAGACATCAGACTTACTGCCCAACTGTGGATCTGACTGTAGCATTTTAGGTGTAGACACGATAGGATAGGGGTTGGCCATATGCACCCACTGGCCTAAAGAAAAGAAAACTCTAGGATAACCACAGAATAAAAGGATCCCCATTTTGTCTCTTCTCTTGAAACCCTCCCAGCACCAGCACCATCCCTTAACACCCCATTCTTAGATACCCCATGCCAAGCGGCCATTCCTTTGAGGTGAATTGATAACGATGATGTAGTAAAACAGAGAAGTCACCCAGTTGATGACAAGCATCACTGCAATGTGACCTTTCCAGCTGGAGGGAAGTGAAGCTCAAACAAAGCACTCACTCTATGAAGGAGGCCCTGAAGGCCCGTGAGGATAGAGTTTCCCTGGGGAATTTAGAATTGGGCTCTGTGGCGCTGGGTGAGCCCCGTTTCGGCCTCTGCCACTGTCACACCGGATAAAGCTGAAAGAATGATTTTTCTGAGCCTCGAGATTCTGTATTTGTAAACAGAAGAGATATAACTAAATGGCTCCTAGGTCCCTGCGAGCACTAACTTCTCGTGTGATCAGTGCTTCTGAAATTGGGCTGTGTCCAGGTGGGGAAGTTCATTTACCCCCTATCTGGCTTACGCTCACAAAAGGGAGTGATTTCTTCCCTCTGAGGCTCTCATCTTGCCCATTATTCAGAGTGAGCTGCCTCCTGGAGTGCTGTCAAAATACATCAGCTTCAAAGACAAACACACACCTTTCAATCCAAGGCCAAGATAGTTTACTGTATAATTTATGATAATGTTAAGTCTGCTTCTCATAAATGTTAATGGTTCCACTTTTTCCCTTCATAGATGGGTAATTCTTAGAAGAGCAGCTGGATGCTAAAAGTTACATTTTTTTTTAAACAACATAACTGCCTCAGCCAACAAATCGGATTAAAACAAAATCAAACCCCACTAGGTTGCAGGCACAAAGACTCTGTTAATGGCAGTAAGTAAATCCAAAATAAAACCATTCATAGTTCTGTTCTCCTGTGCATCTACCATAATTTCGTTAAGTTCATATTCACACACCTTTCTCCATGTTCGTGTGTAAATACTAACAGAGAAAGAGTTCATTATCTTACTCCAGGTTCTTTCTATTCCTATCAGTTGCTGAATTTGTTGTACATTAGTCTAACATGTCTAATATGCCTGAGTGCCACCAGAGTAAATTCTTTCCTGCTAAAAATATTTTGCCATCCAGTCTTCAACCTTTCTCATTTATAGAATTAGCAAACTTTAATTTGAAATAGAAATGCCATCCCTTCATCGTTTATACCCTATAGAATTGCTCTGACTGCTAAGTGTGTTTGAGGAAGGTTCTCTCAGACATTAAGAAGATGGATTTTGAAATCACTCGAATCTTTCAAACTCATTTTCTGACAAAAGAGTCAATTTCAGTTTAGCTACTGAACTGATGCTTTTGAAATTCCAGATTGTGAACCATCAAAATCTTCTAAATCAAGGTCTTCTAAATTACTGATTCTACAAAATACAACAATAAACAAATTGTAACCACAAATTTTTCAAAATTCTGCACTAAAATACCCACAAAATCATATGAAAGAAATAGGTTAGATGTCTTCAAACTGCTTGGTCTCAGGATACCAAGATTCTAGTTTCTCTTCCACTTGATAACTCTGTAACCTTATTCATTCATTATTTCATTATTTCATTCAACTAAGACATACTAAATTTGACAGCAAGACCCTGCTCTGGACATTGGTGATGACAAGAAGATAGTCTCTGCTTTCAAAGAGCCCACAGTCTGGGGGAGAAAGCGACACACAAACAGATAATGCTACAATGTGGTGGGTATGTTGATCAAGACCTGCAGAGAGTATAAGGAAGAAAAGTGGGTGTGATGAGGGCAGAATGTCAGGGTTTCATGGTATTTTAAAGAAGGGGATGCCTCCACGGAGCCTTAAGATCTGCCCTGTCTTGGCTTCCCAGGCCAGTTGTGAGGCTCTTGTAAGATAAAGCCTGGGAAAGGGCCTTGTGAACTAAAGCACAAAAGAGCGGGACTGGGATTATTTTCCATGGTGAGAAATAGCAAGCAGCAGCATAATAAATGAGTTCTTTGGCATCTCTGGCTGTTAAGGAAAACATCCAAATATGATTTGCAATAGGGTTTTTAAAAACCCAGTTTCAGCCGATTTTCTCAATTTTATCTGTATTTAGAGAGGACTTAAAATGAAAGGACTATACGTCTCCATTTCACAGATGAAGAAATTTCAGCAAAGAGCCCCAAGAACTGGGGAAGACTGCAAAGGAGAAAAGGTAAGCCGCTCAGGCCCAAGGGGTGATGATGGTGGGAGATGGCATTTTTCTTAAATCATATTCCTTTTTTAGAAGATTTTTTTTTTTAAATGTAGACCAGACCATTTTTAAAGTCTTCATTAAATTTGATACAATATCGCCTCTGCTTTATGTTTCTGTTTTTTGGCCCTGACGCATGTGGAATCTTAGCCTCGCAGTCTTGGTTCAAACCCACACTCCCTGCATTAGAAGGCGAAGCCTTAACCACTGGACCATCAGGGAAGTCCCTTAAATAACATATTCTTCTCAAGGATGACACTCCTGCCAAAAATGGGAAGAGTGATTTTCTCTTTTTTTTGATTCATAAAAACACATCAGAAAGTAAACAAAATCCACATTATAAAGATCCCAAATACCTGTGAAACACTTTTCTCCACCTCTTTCCAAGGCAGACAGAACACAGCAGGTATTAAGACTCGGTTCATCTTTCACTTGAGATGAAGGTGGCCCTGACAAGCTTGTCATAAGCGCCCCAATACGGATTTGAAATACAAGAGGAAATAAAATGAAAAGAAAGAAGAAACCTGGGAGGGTTGGGATTCTTGGAAGACACTGTAAAGACAAGATATCAACACGAACTGGGGAGATTCAGTGAACACAGATGGAGGGGCAGCCACTGGGCAGAATGAACCAAAGCGCAGGGACCAGCGATAGCCTCATCCAGAGACAAGACAGCTCCCAGAGATGTCATCAGGAGTCGCCCGTGACCAGGGCTTGCCCCACTGCTGCTTCCACATAGAAGAGTTAGACTTAACTGCCCCTGTCCCCTGAACCCCCTCCATCACATCTAATTCTTGTGTTGAGAAGCGAATGGTCAGGATGAGAAGAGAGTACCAGAGTTGATGCATGTATTCCACGCATGCTCTGCTGTGCTTGCCCTGGGGAGATGAAGAGCCAGAGAAATCCAGTCTTTGTGCTAAAGAAGCTCCCAGCTCCCAGAGCCACCCACACGCTCCGTAGCACAAAGAGCTGGGGGCAACAGGGGAGGAGGGTGTGGCTGCTGGGGGCACCCAGTCAGGGAAGAAGAAGAGTTTTGTGAAACAGATGATGAGAGGAAAGAGCCTGGGCCCAGGGGTGTGAAAACACACAGGGCATTTTGAGGAGGAAGGAAAAGCTAGTGTCAGATCCAGTGTGGGTGGCCATCTGCTTGGGCTGTGGTTCTCAGCCCTGACCGCCCGTTAGACTCAACAGGAGAAAAAAATACAGATGTCAAATGTCCGATGTGGTGTTATGGGTGGTAGCACATGGTTGTGTTCATATGTAAAACTTCAAGCCATGCCCTAAAGATTTGTGTACTATACTGTCTCAAATCACACCTCCCTAAACAATTAAAATCCCCACGTCCCAGTGAAGTCACAGTGGAATACGCAAAAGCAGGATTGAAGATCCTTGTCCTGGGGGAGAATTTTTTTTCTTTTTTTTAAGTCTCCTCATTTTAAGGTCACAAATCTTTTTTAACAGGAATTAAAAAGTGATATTTCACTATCTGCTAGGGAGAAATTAACAAAAATAAAATATATTGAGAGTCCTTTCAGTGATCTTTTTTAAACAAGCATTAGCTTCAATCCTTTCATACCACCTTGTAAAATAAATAGGTTGAGTCCCCTTTTACAGATGAGGAAACTGAGGCTCAGAGCGGTTACCTTCTTGTCAAAGGGCACACAGCCATTAAGAAGCAGAACCGGGAGACTCTGTGTGGTGCAGGGGTGAGTAATTTTTCTGAAGGATCCATGCATCTATTCTGAAGGGAATTTAGAAAATACCATCAAGTGACATACACATCAAATGACAGGGAGCCTATCACCCTCTCTGACTCAAGCTCTAACAACTTAAAACAGGAGCTTTTTGCTGCTTATAGGAATTATTTCTGCAAACCAGTAAATCTGAAGTCAGCAATGCTTAAATTGCTCCTTGAAGCCCATAGCCACTTGCATGCCTCTTTGTTTTTGGTCGGGGGTGGGGTGGGGGGGGGGTCTCATCTCTGCAGTTCACTTCATCTTCAGTCTATTACCAGAATATCCAATCTGCCATGCCAAGGGCAAGAAGAAATACCCTCCTAACAAGACTCTGGGCAACACTAGGGCTGCCTGCAATCTAGACTTTCAAAGAGTCATATTCTGCAAAAGCAGCTAACGAAGCTCACAGGAACAGGAAAAACTGCACAAAAGCAGAAAATGACAATTTATAACGTACACCCATGGAGTGATGGCATTAAGGAAATCCTCAAAGCCCCTAGCAATGTAGCTGCCAAAAGAAAAGAAAAAAAAAAAAAAAGACTTCTTACACACACACACACAAAGGCCCAAGTTATAATAAGGATCCATATACATACCACAGGTTATAAACATTACTGCAGCATTTAAAGTGATGAGTGTAATATTACCTAGTGTATATGAAATCCTGGACAATATAAGACAGGTTGCTTAAGCATAAAGGCTAACAGAGTCTGGAAACACCAGGGAAATAAGAAGCACATGCAAGAGAAAAAATATTCACTTGGTATTTCTGGATCACTTTTCCTGGTGCTTGCAGGAGAATAAACAGTGTTTCCAGATGACATCTCAGTAGTTCCCTGCATTCACACAACTTCCTTCTTTCTCAAGCCCAGCTCTGCTGTTTGAGCTGAAATGTTCTGGCTGCCTTCATTCTATCTTATTCCTTCACTTCCCATTCTATTTCTACAATTCGCAATGGATAACAGAGACAGGGAGGAGGGGCATCAAGAACTAAGATGCACTTGAAAAAGGACACGTGTGGAAACCTATACACCCACCATCTCCGTAGAATCCAGACATAAGGACTACATAGAGAAAGTTAGAACATACTGAAAAGCATCCATTCCAAAGTCCTGACTTTAAAACTGAGGAAACTAGGCTCAGGGCAGTGGAATGAGTTGCCTAAGATTACAAGACTGGCTTCCCGGCCAGAACTGGATCTAATAAAGTCATAATTTACACTTTCCATGTGGTTCTATCCTTCCCAGCTATCTTATAAATACCGTACCGAGGGTATCTCTCACACAGACAGTGTGACTTTTTTTCCTAAGCTAGTTAGGGGTGGATCTTAAAGCCAGGTATCTGGAATCCTCCTCTGGTATCCAGAAAAGGACTTAGGTTAGGTGTGTGGCTGGTAGACAGACGTCCCTACCTGCATCAGTCTTCATTAGTCCAATTCATCCCAAGTGGAACTAAGGCATCCCTCTCTGTCCACATCTCGGCTAAGGGAGACCACATTACTGTGTAAAATATATTCGGGTTGCTTCAGGCACATGCTGTACTGAGAAAACTTAGACAAAAGGCTAAGGGTGTTTGGGCAGAGGCAAGAAGCTGTATTACAAAGGTACATCACTTTCATATTCATTTGCACATTTTTCCTCATAAGAAAATTAGGCTTTAATGTAACCTCAATTTCAACCTTGTTGCTTTATTGCCTAAAGCCCATTAGAGAGCTATTTCCCAGGGCTAGGAACTTACGATTGCAGGTCAGGAGGCTGGAGTTTTAATCGACTCATGATGAAACTTCTTTCCTGGGGCTCCACTCCCCTGTCTGGCTCTGCTTTACTATGGGGGGGGAGGCAGGGTGCATCCTATATAGGTAGTGAGAATTTTTCTTAATACACCAAAGGCTCAGCTACTGCCTGTGTGGGTGTGCACACACATGCGCTGGGGACAGAGCTTCTACTGACTCACTGACAACTATACCTCAAAACAGTAGCTAAAGCACCATCCGACCGAAATAGTGGCCGAAATAGTGGAGGTAGGAGCCGCTGTGTCTGGGTCGTCTTCCTCCTCTCCCTTCCCCTGAGGTAGACCAGTGTGTCTAATCCACTTTAGGATGCAGGTGAAGAGCCTCTGAAGAGTTTCCTAGGGCTCAAAACAGCAGATTCCCACTCTGCCCCCCAAATGCCTCAGATAAATAAAACTGTCTACAGATTAGGAATGTTCCTGTCCCCTGGCTCTTAAAACTTAGATGGGTATGGAAAGGAAGGACCCAGGTGGTCTTTAAAAACTGCTGATCCTTCAGCTTCTCTAGTCCCTCCTAACTGGCTAGGGGTGCAGCATTAAGCAACGGGGTTTTTAAACCACCCCTTCCCCTCCTCCCAGGGTAACTGTAATAAGCCAGCAAGTCTGAGGAGCACTACTCTGGCCTAGGGGCTTCCCAGGTGGCGCTAGTGGTAAAGAGCCCACCTGCCAATGCAGGAGACCTAAGAGACGCTGGTTCAATCCCTGGGTCGGGAAGATCCTCTGGAAAAGAGAATGGCAACCCACTCCAGTATTCTTGCCTAGAGAATTCCATGGACAGAGGAACCTGGTGGGCTGCACTCCATGGGGTTGCAGAGTCGGACATGACTGAAGCGACTTAGCATGCACCCACGCTCTGGCCTAGGTGAAACTTTGAAGCATGCCTCTGACATCAAATGTTCCCTACCCCCTGCCCACCTCTACCCAGGAAGAGAGAAAGCTGTCTACACCCTCCATGCCCAGGCCAACCTTTCCAGCCACTTGCCATCTCCAGGTAGGATGCTGGGGAGAAGGCAGGGGCAATTCACTGACTGCTTCTGAGTCCTTTAAGTTTCTTTTCCTACTAAATAAAATGCTTATCAGGCCTCAGACTTCCTTAAGTACACATGAACAGCCCTTGGCAGCCCATGCAAGGTTCCTTACCCTTCGGCAGCCAGGACCACGTGGCTCTGCTGATTCCCTTCAAAGCACATTTCTCTCCCTGTTCCCCAAGGCCAGGCTCCCACCTCTTGGCCAATTATGCAGCCTGGCAACCCCTGCCATTAAGGTATCAGCTCCTTTTCCTTAAAGCCATTCCCTTATCAGGGCTCAGAGATAATGCCAACACTAGGAAAATACTATTTTTATATTCCAGTGGGTACAGCTTATAATAATTCATGCTGGTAGGTTTTGTTTCCCATATATGCGGATCCTGACTGCAGTCTACCTCCAGGCAGGAACAAAATGCATGCACGTTGGAGGCAGTGGGGGAGGCTCCTGCCTGCCTCAAATGCCGATTCAGCACCCTCTCTGCCCCCTGAAGAGTGAAGGTTGGAGGGGCTGCACACGGCCAGCTTTTCATAAAGCAGCTCAGTAAGACTAACAGCAGAAGGCCGAACTTGACCATGGCTTTCTAGCCAGAGAATCACAAAAGGGAAAAATCCTGGAGTTCCTGACATAGGTCACTACAAGTGACCTATTCTCTGCACTTGTTCAACCAGTTTTTAACTTTCTTTATTAAAAAAAAAAAAAAATCAGCATCACTCTTCCCTAATTATTTTTCAAATCTGGCCTAGAAGTAGTAAAAAACCTCTAATCATAACCCAGGTACTGCAGTGAATGAGCCTCAGTTTCCCCCATCGGATAAGGAGATCACACTTCACTAGGTGACTGCTAATCTTCCACGCTGACCTCACAGGACTCTGAGACTGTAATCCCTTTCTATTCCATTATCATCTTTAGGTCTTCTTTCCAGCATCTAATCTACAGCAGGAGCTGACACTGTTATCTTTCCTTGTGCAGTCCATCTCTAAAAGGGTGTGTTTCGGTTGGCAGAGGAGCTGCGTGCGAAGTCAGTCGCTCAGTGGTGTCCAACTCTTTGCCACTCCATGGACTACAGCTCACTACAGCTCACCTGGGATTTCCCAGGTAAGAACACTGGAGTGGGTTGCCATTTCCTCCTCCAGAGGGTGGAGAATCAAAATACTTAAAATTTTTAAAAGTCTTTATCAACTCTTCCTATTATTATAGCACGGGTGGTATGAAAATTAATTGGCTATAAAATATAAAACTTCTTTTTCTCCACTAAATGTCATATTTTACATTTATTAACATTAGTATTCTTATCAAAAGCCAGTTATTACATAGTTGCAAAAAGCACACCTTTTGAGAGCAAAAAGGATGAGGAAATGCCAAGACGTTATTAAATACTCTACATCTATATGTAAAGTAATGGAGTTTTGTAATATTCTTGGTATTACAAGTAGAGAGGTATTGTCAAATTACAAAATTCAAGACTGCTGATATTGTTTTTCTGCAGAGCAGTTTAGATCACAAGATATGTACATTCCACTATTCTGAATGGTGT
The DNA here is from genome assembly GCF_023699985.2 of Odocoileus virginianus. Taxonomy (NCBI): domain Eukaryota; kingdom Metazoa; phylum Chordata; class Mammalia; order Artiodactyla; family Cervidae; genus Odocoileus; species Odocoileus virginianus. Next base: position 38,000,307 of record NC_069679.1, on the reverse strand, counting down.
TCAAACAAGTGGGCATAGTCTATTAGTTTTGTTAGAATTCATGCTTATTTCAATTATATATCAAACTACTCCATTTATTAGATTACAATGGATATGTTATTACTTGATCCCAAGTATTCCCTTTCATAAAAACTAGATTAGAATAACATAGCTTTATTATACTAGTTCAAATTATTCTATGAGCAGTTTTTTTAATTGACAATGCTTCTGACTCCTTTAGCAAATACTGCTAAATTTTTGCTTCTTTTTCTGTGCTTCCCCATTTCTCCTCCTAGTTGAATCACAACTACCAACAAGGATGAACCTAAAATTTGTTTTCCATCAAGCTCTGCTATCAAATGCTTTTGATTTGAATAAAATCAGTGCCATTAGCACATTTAAAAAATTCAGTTAGTTAAAAGGTAGTGAGAAATTGTCTCATTTACTGTGAGCAGTATTGTAATAGCCACAGAACTGTAGCACAGAAACCAAAAAAGCAAAATTTCCTATTAAGAAACCATACTGTAATACCAGTTGACACCAGTATTAGTGTCATTTTTTGAGGTCTTATATTACATTAAGTTATAGCTTTGCAGCTGTGAAATGAGCTCTGGGAAGATTTCTGGTCACTTTTCTTTAGAAACTCCCTCTTCAAAAGCTATGAGGAATTAATCTTCATTGTCATTAACCACACCTCCAGTCAACAGTCAGACCTTGATTTTCCCTATCTTTGAATCAACTAAAGGCCCTCCTTTTCTTTTTTTTTGTAATTACTATATGGAGACAGTGAAGAATGCTTAAATGGGAAAATTACCATTATCCAGAGAGTTGTAATTAATAAGTTACTACTTGTTAATAGAAATCACTTTCTATTCCAGATTCCAAGTACATAAGCTTCATGATTTACTTCATTTAATCATCATACCTGCCCCCCCCACCCCCCCCACACACACAGACATGTACACAGACCTGATAAAAAACTGCTTATCTTCATTTTACAGGTTTAAAAAAAGAAAACTGAAATTTTAAGAAGCTAAGTATTGCGTCCAGGGACTCAAGACTGGGAAGAAGCAGAATTACTGTTGGAACTCAACAGACCACAATGAAGCCCATGCTCTCTTCACCAGGCTGTAGGGCTGGAAAGTGAACGTGTTAGTCACTCATTTGTGTCCGATTCTTCACGATCCCCACAGACTATAGCCCACCAGGCTCCTCTGTCCATGGAATTCTCCAGGCAGGAATACTGGAGTGGGTTGCCACTCCCTTCTCCAGGGGATCTTCCTGACCCAGGGATCCAACCAAGGTTTACTGCATTGGAGGCAGATTCTTTACTGTCTGAGCTACTAGGGAAGCCCTATACAGCTGGAGTGAACCACAAAACAAGATGAAATACACAACAATAAAGTGACTTAGGATGTTAAGTCAATAAACTAAGGCAAACAACACAGCATGCATTTTATTCTCCCAGTATATGTTTGGTGGAGAACAAACTGCCCTGGGAGAGGTATTGTATAATTTCATTTGGAGGATCATCCTTCTGCAGCAGCAAACAGAAGCACACACACTAAAATCAGAATGCAATTAAAATCCAATTATATTATATTACAATATTAGACACCTACCCAGGAAAGATTCAGCAGGGACCTTCTCTGGAAGGCAGCATGTCACAGTCTTCAAACTGCTTCCAAGTGTGCTTCTGACTCTGCCCTCTGACCCCAAGCATGTGGTAAACAATGCCTGGCAGCCTTTCTCCAATAGCAAAAGGACTTGGTTTATTTCTCATGATAGAGTAACTTTAATAACACCATTACCAATTCACCTCAGAGGATGACATAGGAGGAATATTAAGTCTTCCTCATGTATATTATTAAAAAAATTAAACACAGCATTTCAACTGGTGGGAATCAAGAGATGGAGCTTGTGTGCAGTCAGGAAAATCAGGGTCACAAGAAAATGTCCCTTGTGTGACTTGACATCCTCTACACCCTTTGTTTCAACAACTTGTCATTTCAATAACTTAAAATGTTCAGCAAATACCTATCCCAAGAAATAGAAGGTCATTTCTCCACCTCCCAAGATTTTCTTCTCCCATCACTTGATTTACATACCCAATTAATGGCAATAACAAATAAAGAGTCTAGCTGAAGATGTAATAATTTCCTTCCGGTGGCCTTCTAGAAGATTTGCACTGCTGGCATTTAGGCTGATTTTCTTTAATTTGACAGGACATTACAACTACAGAACTCAGGCTTCCAGTATTTTTCAACAGTTGTCTTCAAGTTCATTTGTCATCGTTAACATGGGCCATCCAGAAAATCACCCAGCAAAACTCCATTCAGCTGTCCGGCTCTCTAGTGAGGACAGAACACTAAGGCTGGCTCTCAAAATTTTTAATTTATGAAAATGTCTAAAGGCCAGAAGTTGAACCCCCACAGTTCCTTTTTAAGTGGTCTGGCATAGACTCTAGGTCTACACTATATGCACCTTCTTACACTACAGGACAGGTGCTAATTAATCTACCTAATTATGTAGTCAGTGGAAGAGGCTTACCCATAGGATTCTAACTCAGAAGGAAAAAAAAAAAAGAAAAGGAAGGGGAAAGGGAGTAAAAATGCTTTTGGTTTCACACCGAAACAATTTCAGGAGTCAGCTTCCTTGTCATTTCTACTTTAGTTAGATTGATTTTTTATTTCTCTGAACTATATCATGATTGCTGTGTAGCTTTTTTTTTTCCTCTTCCAGGTGTACACCTAAAAAACACTAAGGAAAAAAAATGGTAAACTGACCTGAGGATGGCCAGTTAATCTTTATTTTTTTCCAAATAAAGAAAAAAATCCAAATAGCACACAAACTCCAGATCAATTCAGTGAAACATGCAAGACCCCAAATGATGCTGTTATTCCAACAGGCTTCTGTTTGTAGTTAACCACTCACAGGGCTCATCACTAGAATTCCCCGGGTACCCATACAAATGAATTTAATTACAGATATCATGAGCACGGGCCTCTGAGGCTGTGGATTACATTAGGTAACTCAGGGATGCTGGGAGAGAGAAAACCTGGGGTGTGCAATGAATTTTGTTGCATATACTCCCTAGGTCTTTGCAGCTTTACAGAAGGGCTGAGGTGTTCTTTCTGTGGTTCTCAACTGCCAGGAACACATATGAATGCTGTGGTAACTGTCTGAAAAGGGGAGAGGAGAATGCTTTCTGAATTTCCTCCAGGGGAATAAAAGCAGATCACAAGGGATATATTCTCTCAGGGCAAAAGCCAACATTGGCAAAGCATCCTGAGAGAAAGAACACCAAATGATAAGTGAAGTCCAAGGGCATGAGCAGACTGTGGCCGGGAAAAGAGACTCACCCATTCAGTCCTACACACTAACTTCTATGCCACCCACAAAGAAACACAGGCCACCACAGGCATGTGTTGATGTCCCATTCCCTTCTTTGAATGCCCCCAATCCTTTGGACAATAACAATTTAGTGTCCTGAATTAAAATAGCTGAAAATATTTTTTTAAATAATTTAAGAATTCACATGTCTCGTTAACACTAAATGACTTTCCAGCTGGGCAGAAAATCAAAATCTGCATTTGGCAGTTTTACAAGTCATTATGGAAATATGTCTACTCTTTATTTGATCTCCTATTTCTAGATATGGTCTTCACTCCCAGATATTTTTCTCTTCTGTGGATTACTGCAAGTATCTGAAGAGGCTTTAAAAAATCAAGCACCATGTGTGATCTGAGGGCAAATTAAGAAAAAAGTAAACTACCTGGGAATTTAAGATAACATGTTTTTAAGAAAATAATGACAAGTGAAAGAAGCCAGACACAAAAGGCCACTTATTATATAATTCCATTTATATGAAATGTTCAGAATAAGCAAACACACAGAGAAAGCAGATTAGTGGTTGCCAGGGGCTGGAGGGAGGGAATTATGGGAGTGCTGGGAGTGACTGCAAAGGGAACAGGGTTTCAATTTGGGTGGGTGCAAAGGTTCTGGAACTAGAGTGGTGATGTTTGCACAACACTGTGAAAGTACTTAATGCCACTGCACTGCAAATTTTTTAGCAGCTAAAATGGTCAGTTTTACGTGTGCTTATTTTATCACAATTAAAATGAGACAAGGTTTTTTTTTTTCATTTCTTTTTTAATTGGAGCATAATTGTTTTACAGTATTGTGTTAGTTTCTGCTGTACAATGATATGAATCAGCCATGTGTGTGTGCATGCAAGGTCGCTTCAGCTGTATCCGACTCTTCACGGACTCTTCATGGACTGTAGTCTGCCAGGCTCCTTTGTCCATGGAAGTCTCCAGGAAAGAGTACTGGAGTGGGCTGCCATTTCCTTCTCCAGGAGATCTTCCTGACCCAGGGATTGAACCTGGGTCTCCTGAATTGCAGACAGATTCTCTACCATCTGCGCTATAGGAAGCCCCTTTACACATGGTAGTGTATATAGTTGGGGGTTCCCTGGTGTATACATAGTCAATAGCGTGTATAACACATATACTCAATGCCACTCTCTCAATAGTGTTTATAGGGTATATAGTCAATGCTACCTTCTCAGTTCTCTCCTCCTTCTACTTCCCTCCATGTAGAAAAGAAAAAAGAAAAAAAAAAACCATGATAGAGTTTTAAATGGTAAAGTGCAAAGTTTGGGTTAAAATGAATGGCAAATGAATCAAAGGATCAAAAACTCTGGGTACCTGATTACCCCACTGGCTTCCTGAAGGATTAGAGAAAGAAATGCCTCCATCGACCTTCTTTCCTAATTCAACCTTCTTATCCTATCTGTCTGAAGCTCAGAGATTCAAGACAGAGAAGACAGTAAGGACAAAAGACCACCATCTCTCCCTCCCTTCTTTGTTGAAAAGTCCTCAGAGTCCAGCTAAGCAGGTAACCAAACCATAGCCAGCTAACAAAGTTTCAGATGTTTTAAATTTCTTAATATTGTTTGCAAACAACAGGAAGTTGAAGATGTCTGCTCATCAACTCCAAAATGCTCTGACAGTTTACGACCTGATCATAGCTCCCTTATCAAGAAGGAAGGAAAGGAAGCAGAAAGAAGATGAAGAGTAGAAGATGAAGAAGGAGAGATGACAGTATCTGTAGAAACCTTCTCTTGACCCCTGAGTGCTTAATTCTATTTTTCCATGGATCTGAAGAAGAGGCATAATAATCCTAGTTTACAATAATGTTGGCGTGGTATTTTACAGTTTCTTCATCCATTCGATGGTAGCAAGTCAGATGTATCTGGGAAGTGATGATATACACATAAATATCTGATGATTGGGAATGGTAATTGTCTCCACATGATCTCTGAAGAGGCTGGAAGAGGCTTCGAAATCCTCTACAATCCCCTCATCTTACACATGGGAAAAGAGGTCCAAGTAGGTGAAAGAAGGTACCTGGAGACCTACCAGGACAATGTCTTACGATGCCTTTGAAGATCAAGACTATGAAAATCAAAGAATAAAGTGAAAACTTTGTCATTAGCAGTGTGAGATGTTTTGGCAGTAGGGTGGTGGTTAAATGCAAAATTTAGAATTAACAGACTTGGGTTCAAACTGTGCATTTTGCCACTTAATACCTAAAAGTACTCTGAGTAAATAATTTCATCTCTCTCAGTCTGATTTCTCATCTATAAAATGGAATTTAATTTATTTTTAATGTCACCAATAGGATTAGGTGAGGAAAATACAGATCAAGGGTTAGCCCAGGACTTGGAACATACATCTTCAATACACTAGTTGTTGGTGACATGGCAACTATTGAAATCCACTGTGCAGTGGCTTTTCCCTATAAATTTCTTTCAACTTTATGTATATTTCAACATATTCATGATAAAGTGTTAGGAAACGAATTGAAAACAAACAAACAAACAAAAAAAACTAAGTGAGGGCTTCAAGAAGCAACAAAGAAAACAGGCTGACATCTGTAGTTCTGGTATTAATAAGACCCAGCTCATCAACAGTGGATGAAACCCAGGTCTCTTGTCTCCAGTATAAAAGATTTCCCAATACTCCATGCATATAAATAATTTTAGCTCATATACATATTTCCCAGGATGCACCCACTACCTAAACCCTCTACAGTATTCAGTGACACACAACAGAAATCATCTCAGAGCTACCTCACCAGTGTGTTTTAGGGGAAGAATTAGCATGCTCTGCTTGAGTGGCAAGGTCAGACCACTTTTGAACATTAGGTGTGAACATGACAGTCTCAAACATTCCCACTTTGCTTTTACTTGGGCCTATTTCAATAACTTTCCAGTGGACCAGATCCTGTTCATGTCTCAGCAAATGTTTCCGCTATTTGTGTATTTATCTGTTAATACAATTGTCTTTGAAGTTTTGGATCCGCATGTGGGAGAAGTCAATCTAGACTCTTTGTTAAGGAAACTTCTAGCAGACTGAAGCAGCACCAGCAGGGGCAGTGACTCCAGCTTCTCTGGAGGGAACACAGCTGCAATCTCTTCGGAAGCCAGTTTAGTGTTGGGTGCCATGGGGGTGGCTTTGATCATTCATTGGAAAATCCAGAAACCAGAGTCAAATTACTAATGCTACAAAAATAATAGCATTAATAGCCAATGTTGCTATACTCTTTACCATCTGTTAGATGGTGTCCAAAGACTTTTGATATATAAATACATTAAATACACAATGAAAGTCAACATTTGAAAATCCGAGTCCCACTTTTGGACAGTGTACTAACAGCCTGAGCCGAAGTCCCAGTGCTCACAGCAGAGTCAGAATGAAGGAGCACGGGATTATTGAGAGAACGCAGACCCGACTCCTGATTCCTGCCACCGAATGGTTCTAAGTGTCATTACTGTTCTGTAAAATGTCATCATTGGCAAAGGGAGAAGTTTTCATTTGGAAAAACAGCACTGAACTGGAACTGGGGGGTGGGTGCTGAGATCCTGATTACTAGAGGATCTGGAACATATGGGCAGACTTCATGTCCCTCTGGGCATTCCCCATCGCCTCTCTCTCTCTCTCCCCTTCCTGCCCTCCCTCTTTTTACAAAAGAGAAATCAGATTTGCATTCAAGCCTTTAAAAAAGAAGTACTTTGCTCACTCATCTGTCTATTCTCTGTATAAAATGGAAGTAGAAATTCAGTGAAATGCATAATTCAGAGTGGTTTACAGAAACCACGCCATTCCAGAAAAAGAAATTCAATTCATCTTAATTTCCCCAACGTATAATCACATTAAATCTAGCATACATACATGTCAACAAGAAAACTATTAATTTTTTTATATCTTAACGGATGTTTGAATGATCAATAAACCATGACCTCCATCATGGCAAAACAAAATCAATTCAGCAAAGTGTCTCCTATGTTAGACTGGTGCTGCTGTTTAAAAAATATTGTCTCCCATAGTAAAGTATAATCATCTTTGTTCCTGTTTTATAGGCATCAAACATTCCAGTTCAGGCTTTTCCTTCTTCCTAATATTATCTTTAATAATCTCATGGTACTGCAATAAGTAATGTTGAAAGATGAATGATAAAAAGTAAATTGCAATGTGCTATAATTCTTTGAAAATGAAGTGCAATACTTAAGAACTTGTTCTTTAGTGATTATAAACATAAATAGAATTTCCTCTGACTTTTGGATACATTCGCCTGTAACAGTACTGCTGTCAGAAATGCAAACAACTGAAAGAACACAAACATCGACTTTACCTACTGTTCTATAAATAAAGTCAAATTGCACTGCTGGCGGGGGAAACATAGTCCATACGTTTGGTACCGTCATGTGCCGGGTACAGTTATATGACTGACCTGTATAAATGTGTGCTGTTTTCACTGGTGACACTTTTATAAATATCAAGAACTCACTGAATAAATCCTGCTATATATCTCTTTGGATCAAAATGGAACACTCCACTGTTGTGAAATCTGGCAGTTAATAAAAATAGCCTACTTTTCATTAGATTTTTTCCAACTATGGGAACACAATAGTTTGATAGTAACTAAGCATGCTTCAAAAGGCAAACTCGTCAAAACTGAAAATATTAGGAAATATATAAAAGAAACAGTTTTGTTTCCTATCCCCAAACCCACATTGTCTTTTTTTGAAGTACTTTCCAAATTATTAGTATGTATGCAAAATACTGTCAATCAAATAATATATCAGGTTCTGCACCGTAACTGCTAATGCCCTCTGGGAGTATAAAGAGAAAGCAGTTTTGAACACCTTCCTGAAACTTTTTACTATGGGACAGCAACACAAATTGGCACTGCCTAACTCTCACTTCAGTAATAATTATAGTAACAGTACAATGAGTTAAATTTACCCTTTCAGCAGGTTTACATAACGATCTTACTGTGAAAACAAAACTAAAGCAAAAATGATTCAAAGCAAGAAGAATATGGACAAGCATATGTAACAAGCAAGAAACCCAGGAAGGGGCCACAGACTGATGGGAGAGGAAGTTCAGCAGGCACTGTGATGTCACGCAAGCCAGGAAAAGGGCGGAGTCAGAAGTCAGAGTGGCCAGAGGAAGCCCTGACAGACCCAAGGTCCATTGGCTCCCAGGGAAGGACTCTCAGATAACGACTACATCTATGGTCACATTTATAGACTACATCTATGGACACAGAGAAGGTAAACCTACCTTCTCTGCTCTCCTGCAACTTGAAATCAATCAGCCATTTGTTGAAATGGACTGGTTTTCTACAGAATCCTACTAATGGTTCCTTGCAAGTTCCAAGAATTTGGGAACACTTGCCTTCATGCCACAAACCCTTGGTCCTACATTTTCTAACACCTACCCTTCTTTCTACTCTATCACTAGGTTCAATGAAAATGATTCTAAGGGCAGCACAATACAGTGACATTTTCCCCAAGGAAGGCAAATTCTTGTGAACATCTTACCAAATCCCAACTGAAACAGGAAGCCCAGTTTGTTTGTCGAAAGCACTGGCCAGTTTCTTTTATGATATGCCTGACTCCTAGCAGGCTCAGGCAGGGAGATCATGGATTTCTGGAATCACAGTTGACTAAGTGAGCAGCCCTGAGATTTTTTCTTCAGCATTAGAACTCTCAGTTCACACCCACATTTAGCACCCTCATTTAGACATTTACGGCTCATTGAAACTTTACTTCCCTCCCTCGGAAATCTTCCAGTCTGAGAACAGGCTTGGCCAGGCCACTCTCAAAGTGCTGAATGGTCTGCTGGACTTTCAGGGCTTATTGACAGTTAATAGTGTTAATATAAAAGTTTCTTAGTCAGGCTGGCCTAAAAAAGACTTCTCCCATCAAGAACAGCTAGTCTAGGGTTAGCAGAGAGTATGGGCCCTGCAGCTACCAACAGTGCTTGAAAACCAGGTCCCTGGTAACACTGCACCCTGCTTTTTCATTGATGAGGCCAGAGGACAGCTTCGTACGGCAGCATCAAAAGAACACACATAAGTCACTTAGAAGAGTACCAGGAACAGAGCGGGAACTAAGCAATTATTAGCCTTGATAATTAACCCATAAGGAATTGAGCAAGAATTCCTGTTCTCAGTCCCTTGAGTAGGAAAAATACACAAGTATGCAACGATTCAAGTTTGATTTCTAAAAAAAGGCAAATGTGCATCTCATTTTTAGATAACCAAATACAGTTTTCAAACCTCACTCAGACCTGTTCTGGTTGTCCTTGGCCCAAGAAAGGTAACATAACTACGTGTCTGACTGGTGTGATCACACCTGGAGTGCTTCTATCTATGTTTTGACGGTCCTTCAGGAGAGCAGGCAATTTCCTTCATCAATATATCACTTCGACAGCTCCCATCCTTCACTGATTATCACCTCCAGAAACATGGCCCCTTCCAACATCCCATGTTCTGAGAGATTAAGAGAACTTATCATGTAAGTTTATTTTTTCCTAGAGTGATAGAGTTGAAAATTTAAACAATTATTTGGTCTATTAGGGAAAGCACATAAGAATTCTTCTTTTGACCTTAACTACCTGTTTAATCAAGGGGAACATGTTTTTATTCTTCAGTATCAAGATAATCATTCCATTCTTTCCTTGGTTTTGGAAACTGTGTACAAAAGTTAATAATCCTGGTTAATAACTGTTGTTTTTGTCAGTCACTAAGTCACAACAATAATTGCTGTTGTCAGTCACTAAGTCATGTCCAACTCTTTGTGACCCCATGAATTGCAGCACGCCAGACTCCCCTGTCCTTCCTGATCTTCCAGAGTTTGCTCAAACTCATGACCACTGAGTCAATGATGCTATCTAATCATCTCATCCTCTGCTGGTCCCTGCTCCTCCTGCACTCAATCTTTCCCAATATCACAGTCAATAATTAGCTTCCCATTAAAGATGGGGACACTTTTAGGAACAGAAATAAAGTCAAAGGATATCAGAGCTGGTACTCAGACCAGATATTATAAATACATGAGAAGATGGGTGATTTATTTACATTAATTCCCAAACAGAGGTAGAACACATCTATTTATGAAACCAGTTTAAAGTTTTTTTGTTCAAACTCAATCAGTTCAGTTCAGTTGCTCAGTCATGTCTGACTGTTTTCTATCCCACGCACTGCAGCATTCCAGGCTTCCCTGTCCATCAGCAATTTCCGGAGGTTGCTAAACTCATGTCCATCAAGTCAGTGATGCCATTGAACCTTCTTATCCTCTGTTGTGCCTTTCTCCTCCTGCCTTCCATCTTTCTCAGCATCAGGGTCTTTTCCAATGAGTCAGCCCTTTGCATCAGGTAGCCAAAGTATTGGAGTTTCAGGTTCAGCATCAGTCCTTCCAATGAATATTCAGGACTGATTTCCTTTAGGAAGGATTGGTTGGATCTCCTTGTAGTCCAAGGGACTCTCAAGGGACTTCTCCAATACCACAGTTCAAAAGCATCAGTTCTTTAGTGCTCAGCTTTCTTTATGGTCCAATTCTCACATCCATACATGACTACTGGCAAAACCATAGCTTTGATTATACAGACCTTTGTTGGCAAAGTAATGCCTCTGCTTTTTAACATGCTATCTAGATTGGTCATAGCTTTTCTTCTAAGGAGCAAGCATCTTTACCCAGGGGTTAAAAAAATAATTTAAAAAATTAGTATCTTCCTTCCTTTTAATAGGGAATGAATACAGTCAGAGGCACCATGATTTTAATAGTTCAATCAGAATCTAATACAGACTTTCGGTGCTTAAGCAGTAGAAGAACTCACTTTAGCTGTACATTTCTTGAGGGTAGAACCATTCTTGAAGATCAAGAATCCTTACAAACCACAGAAAGTAGGCTCCCTTCCCTTTTTTCTAACAGTAACCAGTTCTTGTTCTTCTTTATATTGTTTTGTTTCTAGCATGTGTACTAGTTAAATGTTTGCTTTAACAAAACTTTTGTGTTGTTATCTGTTTATATCATAACTTTGGAGGAATAATATGATACATTCCACTTACAGCAAGTGCAGACACAACCTACCAATAAAGCCTTATTTTTTCCCCAAAGTGTGAGAATAATATCTAAGTGTGAGAGCTTTTCTCACACTTTGATGCTATTCTCACATTTGTAGCGTCAGACTTTTATTTCTACATTTCAAAAAGTCAAATAAAACCTACCACCAAATACTAAAACCATGTAGCTACAACACACCAACATATCCTTATGCACAAGTACTTGACCAGGTAAGTGTAAAGCAGGACGATTGGAATCACGGGTGGTGAACGCAGAGACAGGTGAAAGTGACAACTGGATAATCTAAGGGACACCAAGCAGAGGCATTACTTTGCCAACAAAGGCCCGTCTAGTCAAGGCTATAGTTTTTCTAGTGGTCAGGTATGGATGTGAGAGTTGGACTATAAAGAAAGCTGAGCGCCGAAGAATTGATGCTTTTGAACTGTGGTGTTGGAGAAGACTCTTGAGAGTCCCTTGGACTGCAAGAAGATCCATCCAGTCCATCCTAAAGGAGATCAGTCCTGGGTGTTCACTGGAAGGACTGATGTTGAAGCTGAAACTCCAGTACTTTGGCCACCTGATGCAAAGAGCTGACTCATTGTAAAAGACCCTGATGCTGGGAGGGATTGGGGGCAGGAGGAGAAGGGGATGACAGAGGATGAGATGGTTGGATGGTATCACCGACTCAATGGACATGGGTTTGGGTGGACTCCAAAAGTTGGTAATGGACAGGGAGGCCTGGCGTGCTGTGGTTCTCATGGGGTCGCAAAGAGTTGGACATGACTAAGCAACTGAACTGAACTGAAAACAGTTCAGAGACACCAGTACTGATCAACCAACATGAGACTGGCATTAAGTATGATGGTCACAACAACAGTGGCTATTATAACACAAAGCCCTTGTGAAGCACTTGAAACTTCATTCACAGTGCTTTCATGTACTGGATATTATCTCTTCCCCAAGTTTATGCTCTTAAAATCAGGTTCAGAGCTGTCATATTTACTTTAGCCAAAGTCAAGATGGCCGCACTTTCACATATAGATTATTTCTTGGGATTTGTCATGTAGGCATCCACCCATGCCAAGCAGGCATGGTCTAACATCCAATGAGCAGAGACCAAAGCTAGTGAAAAGGAGGAGCATGTATCTCTTCAGACCCAGATAAACATGATCCACATTTCTCAGTATAAATGAAAAACAAGGTTTGAACAAAACCTGTTGTTGTTTAGTCGCTAAGTTGTGTCTGACTCTTTCGTGACCCCTTTCAAGGACTGTAGCCTGCCAGGTTCCTCTGTCCATAGGATTTCCAGTCAAGAACACTGGAGTGGGTAGCTGTCTCCTTCTCCAGGGAATCTTCTTGACCCAGGGATCAAACCTGTGTCTCCTGCATTGGCAGGCAGATTCTTTACCACTGACCTACCAGGGAAGCCCTGAACAAAACCTAGATTTACACTAAAACTGTCATCTGAATACTACCAACTTGTTCAGTTGTATTTCTCTGCAGGCTCTTGATCACTCATTTGATCCACAGCATATACAATGCAGAAGCAATAGTAGCTGCTGGTCTAACATTCAAAGGTGTTTTCTCTCAATGAAGGAAAGGGGCCAATGAGGTCCCTCTGGACAATGAGGTCCAACTGCCTTTTGTGTTTGTGAATAGTAACTGTCTTAAAGGAACACACTTCAAGATCTTTCTTTAAGATCTTTCCTAAAGAAACACACAAAATTCATCTCTCTCTCACACACACACTTGTTCTCATTTATTAAATATCTCCTTTCTTGGACTTGCCTGGTGGCTCAGATACTAAAGAATCTGCCTGCACAGCAGGAGACCCGGGTTCAATCCCTGGGTGGGAAAGATCCCCTGGAGAAGGAAATGGGAACCCACTCCAGTATCCTTGCCTGGAGAATCCCATAGACAGAGGAGTCTAAGAGGCTATGGTTCATGGAGTCGCACAGAGTCGGACACATGTGCCTGTAGCCTGGCTGAGCTCACAGCTGAAAGGCATCAGACTGCAGGGCTGAGCCACCCTGCTCCTGTCAGCACACCAGGCCTTCTAAATGCAGACATTCTCCAGCACCACACAGCACAGCTCCTCTCCACGCTCAGAACAGAGCTCAAATATATTTACCATTTTTTAAATTTAAAACGTGTCTGAAATGAATGCCACTCTTGCTGAACAATCAATTTGCATTAAGTTAAATTAACACAGTAATAGACAGCTATAAAATTATACTTTTCATGCACTGAATTTAATGATGAAATAATAGGTAGTAACAGGTTACAATTCTGACATAAATATCACACAATGAGTAAATCCACTCAACAGTAATGAATAACTTTCAATATCCCATTTCCTGGGAAACAATATTGAAAGAGCAACAAATAAATTGCAAAGTTATTGTCCATTAGGACAACATAATTTTCTTCTGCAAAGAGAAATACAAGGAGCTGCTAACCTGAGCATATGGTTATAATGGAGTTTTCTGGGTTTGGTTTATATTGGAGAATTCAATACAGTATCATCTCTATTTTGACATGTTGTTGCAGTATCATTCATCTTTATGGTTAAGAAATGATAATTTGCATGCTTGGATTAGGATAAGAGCAAAGGCGATAATTATTGGCAATCCAAGAAAGTGAGAAACCTATGTATTTGGTGCTTAAGGTTCATTTGGGTTTTTTAATTAAATGTGATTTATTTTTACTTTTTTTTTTTTTTTACTAATTATCTATGTGCCTGCGACACTTTTTTCAGAAGTACTTTTTAAAAAAATGACACATAGACGTGGGATGAAGCTAGATGGTTCTGTGTAAGCTGAATGATGTCTGAATAAAAATATTCAGAGCAAGCAGACTTTACACAGTATGAAAACTTACTGCTTCGGGTTGGCTGTCACTACTTCCCTGGGGCAAAGAAGACCACTCTGAAAATGTTCAAATTTCAATGGCTGCCTGTTTTAAGCACAGATCTTTGGAAATCTTTTGCAAAATGTGTGAGCTTTTATATTGCAAGGAATCCAAGTCCCTTCATGCCTTAAAATCAAACTACTACACCAGCAAAAAACTTGTGAACCACACATAGAAAAGCTCCCACAAGATGTGGGGAAGGTCTTACTCTGCACAGTCTAGACTATTGTGTGGAACACTTGTGTGCCCTGGATATTAAGATGTACTATAAGTGAAAAAAACATGCTGAGGGGGGAAAAAAAAGTTCTGCAAATACTGGACTCCACAAATTTTACAAATTGTTTCTTTTAACTGCAAACATGTCAGGCTTTCACATGCTAATATGCAATGAGGAGCAACCAAGGGGAGATAAGGCAGGTAGTGTTTCCCCAAACTAAACTGAACTCGGATATATTATCCACAGGATAACACTAATGCCCTCACTGATTACCAGTGTTTCATAGAATGCAGTTAGGGTAACACTTGTTTAACCTAATAGATGAGAAGAATTGGTCAATTTGCCTGGGGAAAAAAAAAAAACAAAGAGCAAGTCTTCTTTACTTCCTCACAAAATAAAAACACAAACACACCAACAAATAAAGGAACACAAAATATTCCTATTCAAGGAATCAGACTAGGGAAAAAGGAAGAAGAGGATTTTAACATCTCAACTTATGAATAAATTAATAGAAAGATTTTTGATTTGAAGGTGAGAAAAAGTCATCAAGGCAACCAAGGCAGGGACCACCTGAGTCAGCAGCCCAGTGGTAGCCCTGTAGCTTTAAGGGACTATAGTCTCACCCAGGGAAGCAGATCCCCTTGAAAAAGCCTAGCAGTATGATTCTGCAAGATCTTCAGGTAAACCCCTGGCTCACTTTTCTCTTGATGAAATCCAGCTGTTCTGCCATAATAGCTGAAGGGAGAAAACCTAAAACAACCTAAAAAAAAAAAATCACAAGAAAAACAATGCTCCCCAAAAGCTTTCCCCTCCCCACAAATTCTAGCTTTTTTTCTAGGCTCTCTTTAAAAATACTATTTTCAAAAAACTGGACTGAAAGGCATTGCTACCTGAATGAAGTTCCTCTCATCCCAGGAAAGTTCTGCTCTATGCTGGAGGACACCATTTGGCACCTCCCAAGACTTCATTTGCACATTCTCAGTTGTACTGCTATAAATGTAACCACCAGTATGCATATACATTCACGGTACACTGAATGTACAATGCCAAACTTATTTTTTGAGAGAGAAAATTGCTCCTCTACATGTCAATTATCTCATTTGACCAGAATCTGCTCACTTTCAAAAAATGCAAAGACAGAGGAAGAAAACTTGGTTCTGAGTTCACTCGTCTCATGTTTAGGCAGAAGGTCTAGCAGAGTCCCTAAAATTTTCAGCAGTACCGTGATTCCTTCAAGGCCTCTGTGTTCTGGGTGCTTTTCAACTAAGCTAGGAATTATGTTGCCGGGTAGGGGTATTTAACAGACCGGCTCGAATAATTGTGCCTCACTGACAACTCTCTGTCCAAATGCTACTCATGGTAAAGATTCAGTTTAAATGTCATCTTCAACAAACATTCTACGATGTTTCCACCTGGATGTGAGTTCTCCCTCAGTCATTAATGGTGATCTGCCAGAACTCTCAGACAATGCCTTGAGAGTGTTGGTTTTTAATGTTTTTTTATTGAAATTGAGTTGATTTACAGTGTTGTGTTAGTTTCTGTTGTACAGGAAAGTAATTCAGTTCATACACATATATGCACACATACGTTTCTTTTCTAGACTCTTTTCCATTTGGTTATTGAGCAGTATTCCCTGAGCTATACCATAGGGCCTTACTGGTTATCTATTTTATACACAGTAGTGTGTATTTTTTAATTTCAAACTCTTAATTTATCCTTTCCTATCCCTTTCTCCTTTGACAGCCATAAATTTGTTTTCTACGTCTATAAGTCTATTTCTGCTTTGTAAATAAGTTCATTCATATCCTTTTTTTTTCTTTTTAGATTTCATATATAAGGAGTATCATATGATACTTGTCTTTTGCTGTCTGACTTACATAGTGGTAATTAAACAAGAAGGCCTCAGACTGAAGTGGCTCTAATTCCCTAAGAGCCTACATAAGCAAATCAAACCTGAGCCTGTAAATGTCTCAAAGTTACAAAAACAAAATGCTAAGGCTGACCAATTACAAACAGCCAACTAGGCTTGAGGCTCTAGCCAGTCATGTGGCTTCTGTACTTCTCATACCCTTGGCTCCTGCAGGCAGGCTTTCCTTCTCTCCACTTCTGGTTTGGCACTACCAAATTCCAATCTATTTTTCAGTCAAATCAATCAACTCAAATTTTATACATCTAACCAAATCAACTCAAATTTAATAGGCCTCAGTTTATCTTTTAATAGAAAGCAGTAGAACCAGGGAAGCTAAGTTGCAGTGGTAGATGGAAAGATGAGCAATTGTTCAAACCATGGGGGAAGGGGTGGAGCTGGTCAGATAGAGAACCCTGAAACCTTTATTTAAAAAAAAATAGCCAATGTGGGGCCAGGGGTAGGGGACCCAGGAAATTCAGAGCAGAGACACAGGAGTTCACCTCAGGGGCATTTCCACAGGGGTCAGGGTTTTAACACTGGCTCTCTGGGGGAAGAGAGAAAAGGAAGAAGAAACTACTGTACCAAAAAAAAAAAAAAAACCCCAAACCCTACTATATATTCATATTTGGGGAATATTTTTAGTCTTGTGTTTTTGACGTGTGAGCTGCCAGCACAAAATACACCAAACACCTTCCTAACTCCCTCAAACCAAATAAATAAATGAAAAGAGAGGCTGCTGAAAACCTTGACAAGCAGCCTGTCAAGAAAAGCTGTTTTTCACACAAGAAACCTCCTTTCAGAACCCTAAATCCTAAACTCTCATTCTATTTGCAGTACCCTTATCTGTTAGTATCACAACGGAAAAGTGCAAATTGGACCCTTAAAAAAAAAAAAATCCTCTTCATTGTTAAAGCCAAAAACTGATCAAAGAGTTCTGTCCACATCTCAAAAGACTGTATTCACATTTCAGATATATAGATAGAGATGCATAATTTAGAAAGGCATACATATTGATTTCTGGTGTTGAAACCACATGCATAGATTTGTCTTATGTATGATGTCCTTCAATTTATAAGTAAATTTTTATGATCAGTTAAATTTGGAATTAATGTAGAATTTGGAATGAATTTATCAGAACTATGTGTGACTGGAACAGGTTTAAACCAATATACCTGTCATTAAGCAATCTTCTGCCCTGTTATAAAGTCTAACGCAATTTCTCAGAATTAGCATAGAGCAAAAGAAAAATCTGAAAAACCAGCAAAATGATCTAGTTTAATCCCACTGTCCTGCATGAAAAAGAGGGGGAAAAAACACTGGGAAAAAAATTGCCATTTTTGAAAAAAATTTTAATTTTAGAAATCTATTGGAGGAGAGCAAAGATTGCTGAGGCTGAATCAGATGGTATGATGACTTGACTTTCTAAGATCAACCCTACCGCTAACAGTCAGTCAGAGGTTGGGAAGATGGTCACATCAGACATACAAAAAGACCCAGCAAGCCCACCTGGGAGGTCACTGCCTGCTCTTGGGTTTAAATGTTATCAGATCACCCTGTCAAATACAAACAGGTCATGTTTGGTAGACACAGAACCAAACCATGACCAATCTGCACTTGAGTTTGGATTGGCCTAATAGATCCTTAGTTAGGAGCTGTCGCACGAAGGTCACGTTTTTGTGGGGAAGAGAAATGACAGTCGTGGCATCTGGCTGGTGAGTACTGCCAGGTGGGTCCTGGGCTACATGGCGGAGGGGCAGGAGGCTAGGGTATGGGGTCTGTCAAGCAGGGTGCCCAAAGGAACTCTGACACCATTTACCCTTCATTTCCCTACAGGATAACTACATGAATAAAGAGTTATGATTTCAGACTGCACACAATGCAGACCAATTTACAAAGGCTTTTTTTGAGTGTTGTTACCCTAAATATCTCCAAGATTTTTCAGTGGGTTTCCAGAGTGTTCTGGCTGATTTCCCCAGCTCCCCACCTTCTCACAGAACTCACACACACACTTCTCATCTCCTCTGGCATCTCTCGCTAACTGAGGGACCTATCTGTTAGCCTTCCATCTTGCTTCTTCAGCTTGAATAGGATGGGTCTTCTTGAAAATTATTAACTGTAACTTGTCAAATACTCTCCTCCCAAAACATATTTAGGGATGCACTGAAAAAGACACTAACAATGAACTGTTTCATGCTGATTCACATTAAAATACTCAAATATATATTCAGGAAAACTCTTGATGTATCTTTTCAAAACACTGATTTCAAACCTGACAAAATACTCCAAAAAATGAAAATTCAAATCCAACTTATAAGTAATTCTGTAAAAATATTAACTCAAATATTAGCAAACAGAATCTACCAGCACAATGAAAGAATAACATACCATGACCCAATAGGACTAAGTATAAGGATACCAAGCTCTTTCAAGAACAGGAAAACTACTTTGATAATTCATAGTATTTAATTCAAGAAGTTAAAGGAGAAAACCATATAATCATCTCTACAGATGCTAAAAATGCATCTGAAAGACTCATAGTCATCAATGTGTTAACAGACTAGGAATCTATAAACACTTCATAATTTTTTTTAAACTGAAGTATAGTTGATTCATAATGTTGTATTAGCTTTAGGTGTGTAGCAAGGTGGTTTCGTTATGCATTTTTCATATATTTATTCTTTTTCAGATTCTTTTCCATTGTGGATTACAAGGTATTGAATGTACTTCTCTATACTATACAATAGGTCTTGTGCTATACAGTTGGTCTTGTTGTTTATTTCATATATAGTAGTGTATATCTATTCATCCCAAGCTCCTAATTTACCCCTTCCACCCCTAAAAACACTACTTAATGTGAAAAAGAAGCAAACAAAAATATTTTAAAAGCCAGAACAAAGCTTAACAGTGACACATAAACAGCACTCTCATTGAGACAAGAATCACCACTACCAATACCTCATATTAATAATTTTATACTTTCCAATTAGCACCAGCCAGTGCAATTAGGAGAAAGTCATTGTTGTGAGCAGAATGTTTGTGCCACTACCTGAAGTCATATAAAGCCCTAAACCCCCAGGTGTGGCTTTAGGTGAAGTAAAATGAGGTCCTATTGGTGGAGCTCTCATGCAGTCAGATTAGTCCTCACACAGAGATCCTCATGAGCTCTGCTTTTCCTCTTCTCATTCTCACCTTGGATTTCCCAGCTGCAAGTACTGAGAAATATAAATTTGTTTTCTAAGCTCCTTTGTCTACAGTATTTTGTATGGCAGTCCAAGCAGAGTAACACAGTCATGAACACTTAAAGTTGAATAGAGGCAAAAATATTATTTTTGCAGATGATACATTTACAAATCTAGAAAATCAAAGAAAATCAACCAAAAATGAATAAAACCATTGAAAGACAATTAAGCTAGATGATTATTAAATTATATAGCAAGTAACAGCTTTTCTTATAAAAACAGAAGTCAATTAAATGTAAAGAAAGATAGTATGTACAAGAGAACACAGGATTTCAAGAAATTTCAAAGTGTGCAGAATTCCTAAGAAAAAACATCAAATTCCCACAGCAAGATGTAACATGACAAATAGACAAACTGTTTACAAATGTTAAACTCACTATAAAGATGTTATTTCCTAAGTTACTTTATAAATTTAAAGCAACCCCAGTAAATATGCTAGTAAGAATATTTTTGAAATTTGGCAAGTTAATACTAAAATGCACATAAAAAACTCACCTGTAAGAACTGTCATGAAATATATCATTATTAACCTCACTGGGTATTAAAACATACTATGAAGCTAAGGTAATTAAAACAGTTTGTTGCTAGAAAATAAAATCAGAAAAATGGGATAAGAATAGTTCAGAATAGACAATACATATAGAATTGTATAATAAAGTTGGCATTAAAGATGTGGGAGAATGATGGATTACCCAATAAATATCCTGGGTACAAGTAGCCAGTTCCTAGGGGGAAAAACTTTGCTGGTTCCATTCTCATGTCTTACATCAAAATAAATCCCAGATGGCTCAAAAATGTAAATGTAAAAAATAAAGTTGTTAGAACAAAAAAAGAACATTAAAAAAATATTCTTAGCATAAGAAGGCCTTCCTAGGCAAGGGACAAAAAAACAAATGCCATAAATTTAAAAATAAAGGGAAAGAAAATTGATGAATTTGCATCAGCATTTGAAATGTTCAAAAAGCAAAGAGCAGCAACAAGAAACAAAGAAGCAAATGACAAAGAAGTAAAAATACTTAAAACTCTTAAGTGAGACAAGTGTCTCATTTCTCCTAAATAGAGTATCTTCAAATCTTTTAGAAAAGGACCCAGACCATGGAATAAAGTTAGTATTATATTGCATTTTGGGTGCTCTAGGAAGCAGATAGAGATGGAGAATAGGGTGCAGGAGGCTCACTGGAAAGTGTTCTGAGGATCAACACCCATTGGGGAAGGGAAGGAACCACAGCCACGCAAAAGAAGTTGGGCAGTGATGACATCCCAACAAAGACGTCAACTAGTTCCACGCACGGCTCAGGGGCTGGGAATACCAAACTGGCAGCAAAGGAGATAGGCCTCTCCAGTCTTATTGACTAAGAGCGGAATATGGATATTCCAGGGCAGGGGAGAGAGACCTCTGTCTTAGGGGGATCTCATCAGCTGATGCAGTTCCCCAAAAGCAAAGAACGTGGCTAATAAACATACTAGAAGATACTCCACTTCATTCACAACTAAGAAAAGGTTAAAATTAGTACCATTTTTCCTATCAGAGAGGCAAAGAGTAGATGGCAGCCAACGCAGAGTGGTCAGTATTGATAGCCTTACAACACTGGTGAGAGGAACGGAAACCCCAAGACCTCTTGTGCAGAGATGAGCACAGAAATGACAGAAATGGTATGGACCTAACAGAAGCTGAAGATATTAAGAAGAGGTGGAAAGAATACACAGAAGAACTATACAAAAAAGATCTCTATGACCCAGATAACCACGATGGTGTGACCACCCACCTGGAGCCAGACATCCTGGAATTCGATATCGAGTGGGCCTTAGGGAGCATCACACGAACAAAGCTAGTGGAGGTGATGAAATTCCAGCTGAGCTATTTCAAATCCTAGAAGATGATGCTGTGAAAGTGCTGCATTTAATATGCCAGCAAATTTGGAAAACTCAGCAGTGGCCACAGGACTGAAAAAGGTCATTTTTCATTCCAATCCCAAAGAAAGGCCATGCTGAACAATGCTCAAACTACTGCACAATTGCACTCATCTCACATGCTAACAAAGTAATGCTCAAAATTCTCCAAGCCAGGCTTCAAAAGTCCATGAACTGTGAACTTCCAGATGTTCAAGCTGGATTTAGAAAAGGCAAAGAAACCAGAGATCAAATTGCCAATCATCAAAAAAGCAGGAGAATTCCAAAAAAAAAAATCTATTTCTGCTTTATTGAGATCAAATTGCCAATCATCAAAAAAGCAGGAGAATTCCAAAAAAAAATCTATTTCTGCTTTATTGACTATGCCAAAGCCTTTGACAGTGTGGATCACAACAAATTGTGGAAAATTCTTAAAGAGATGGAACACCAGACCACCTGATCTGCCTCCTAAGAAACCTGTATGCAGGTCAAGAAGCAACAGTTAGAACTGGGCATGGAACAACAGACTGGTTCCAAATTGGGAAAGGAGTACATCAAAGCTGTATATTGTCACTCTGCTTATTTAGCTTATATGCAGAGTACATCATGCAAAATGCTGGGCTGGATGAAGCACAAGCTGGAATCAAGGTTGCCAGGTGAAATATCAAGAAACTCAGATATGCAGGTGACACCAGCCTTATGGCAGACAGTGAAAAAGAACTAAAGAGCCTCTTGATAAAAGAGGAGAGTGAAAAAGCTGGCTTAAAACTCAACATTCAAAAAACTAAGATCATGACATCCGGTCCCATCATTTCATGGCAAATAGATGGGGAAACAATGGAAACAGTGACAGACTTTATTTTCTGGGGCTCCAAAATCACTGCAGATGGTGACTGCAGCCATGAAATCAAAAGATGCTTGTTCCTTGAAAGAAAAGCTATGGCCAACCTAGATAGCATATTAAAAAGCAGAGATACTACTTTGCTGACAAAAGTCCAAATAGTCAAAGCTATAGTTTTTCCAGTAGTCATGTATGGATGTGAGAGCTGGACCATAAAGAAAGCTGAGTGCTGAAGAATTGATGTTTTTGAGCTGTGGTGTTGGAAAAGATTCTTAAGAGTCCCTTGGACAGCAAGGAGATCAACCCAGTCAATCCTCAAGGAAATCAGTCCTGAATATTCATTGGAAGGACTGATGCTGAAGGTGAAACTAAAATACTTTGGCCACCCTGATGCAAAGAACTGACTCATTGGAAAAGACCCTGATGATGGGAAAGATTGAAGGTGGGAGGAGAAGGGTACAACAGAGGATGTGATGGTTGGATGGCATCACCATCTCAATGGACATGAGTTTGAGTAAGCTCCGGGAGTTGGTGATGGACAGGGAAACCTGGCATGCTGCAGTCCATGGGGTGGCTAAGAGTCAGACACGACTGAGCAATTGAACTGAACTGACGAGAAACTTCTTTGGAGGAAAATCCGGCCTAACTTGCTAAATTCAAAATGTACACATCCTTTGCCCCAGCATCTCCACTTCTAGCAACTGCTCTTACCAATTGATTCATATGTATATCTCAAGTATGAACAAAGTCTATGAACCCTAGTTACTTCTGGGGATTCAATCCAGAAACAAAAGGAGAGGAGATGTGTTTCACTGTATACCTTTTGATACTATGCTGATTTTCCCCCCCTGTATATGTATTACTTTTAAAGTAATGATATAAAAGAAAATCTGAACATGAAATTTAAGTATCTACCTAAAGAGATATTGTTATATATTAAAATATTTCTACCTTTAAAAGTACCCTCTTTTTGTTTCCATACTACTATAGTCAGACATCACCTGGATTCTCTTACTATCACTGTGGTAAACTTACTTCTATATGCAGGGAATCCGTTTAGAATTTTTAGCTTTATTTACTTTCTCATAAGAAACTACACTATCTGAATGCAAATCCTGATCGTTCATAACACTTTCGGAAAGCAAACCTGAGCTACTGAAATACTATGCACTAATTATGCTAATAGGCACTCTAATATATATTCTAATTTAATTCTTACAACACTATGAGTTACGTCTCATCATGTCCACATTACCGATATGCAGAGCACACAAAGAGGCAATGACTCAAAATGGCCAGGTCCGGTTGACATCTAGCTATTCACCTCTTTCCATGAAATCCTTCTATCTCCCACAGTATTTTTCTTTTGCCGCTTAAAATATTTTAGAAGCAATCACTGGTGTCCTAAGTGGTTGGTATGATTTTAAGTGGTATGATTTTCATCTTGAACAAAATTGAGAAAGAGTAATAGGTAAGTATCTCTCTCTAGCTGAGGAAGCTAAAATTTCACATTCTAGAATGCAAGTCTTCATCTTCCTACTGTCTCCTTTGAGTACACTTTCATCTGCTCCTAAACCTTTCCCTAGAAGAGAATTCACAGTAGGTGGATCTCTGCCCGTCTTCCTGTCCAGACTGCTATTAGACGAAGGGTTAGAGGAAGTGTGTTCTGCCAAGAGAAAGGGCAGGGGTCCAACACCATTGTTTTCCTGTTAGTCACTAAATTCAAGGTTGAACAAGGGAAACCCATGTATGTTTGGGTGAGCTATTTCAATCTGAGGAGACAAGGGAGATGAACCAAATTCTGAGACAAAACAAAACAAGAAGGGCACAAAATGAAGGATGATTCTTACATGTCAAGATCATTTAAAGAGTTCGGGGATGGTGGGTACTCTGAGTTCCTGAATGCTGGAAGCAACTGCTTCCCAAATGAAAATAGCCAATGCTACCGAAAATCAGACTTGAACCAATGACACATCTTTTTAGGATTCTAATCATAAGCAATCAGAGTGAATAATGGGTTGGTTTCAATGTATATACTGAGGATTTTGAACCTATATAGTGTTGTTTCCAGAGGAGGAATACTATCACTTCTGCTGCAGTGACACTTTTTTATCATTTCACCCAGACCCTTCAATAGACATTGCTGTTTCTCACTGCCGACCATCTGTTGTCATTGAAACGAAGGATCTACATAAATCCCTACTAGTTTCTGCACCTCAGAAATGCCCCCTCCCAAAGAAAAACATAAATTAATTGCTGCTGCTTTCAGGGTGGGGGAGGGGGCGGATTTAAACACTCCCACTCTTCCCAATACATGTACACATACACCCAGCAACTTTCAGCTATAATTTAGAAAATGGATGCAGCTCGGCAACAGTTAAAGACTGATTCCTTATGCTTTTTGTGCATTTACATAATTGATTCGCTAGATAATGCACTCTGCTTCCTTATTTAATAAACATGTTAATGATTTCAGACAATTACTCAAAACTGCCTACAAGTGTCTGCCTAAGAAAAGCAACAAAAAATAATTAAAATGAAAATACACACCAAAAGGCACATCCTTCATCTCACATTACACAAGATATTAAGTCAATATGTCACCCTGTCACCAGTCACTTGCTACCTGCTGTTATACATTTATTCAAATTCTAATGTATTAGCTGAAGCTGATACATTGGTTAGACACCCAAGCGGGCAGACACACAGAGCAAGAGAATAAACCTGGTGCTTTGTCAGGGCAGAGGCAGTAAAAAAGCAGCCGAGTAGGGGGAGACCATAAAACACAGGCCAGAAACAGAAGGCTGAAGCAGACGTTTTCACAAGAAAGCCCTCTCCAGGCAATTCGTGGTAGGGGGCAGTCACGGGGGAACGAAATGGATTCCATTTCCTCTGCCACCCCTGAGTGCTTGGAGAGCAGTGAGCAGGCCAAGCATCAAAGCAGGTCCAATTTTGGCAGATGCCTCGTGCATTCTGGCCCTTTTCAGGCTGTCTTCTTTTATTTCCCAGAACTTTCACATGAGTCACCCACAAAGCCATGGCCTGAGCCGCAGACACTGTCACCATCCAAGGGGACGGTGAGGATGGCGGTGGCGGGAAGGCAGAAGAGTACTGAAGGAACCTCTAGGCTGGGAAGCCATGATGTGGCCTTCCCTGGGACTTGGCCAGTCCACTTGGGCTTGGCTCCTCCAGCTCCTGATGGAAGCCAAGTCCCCAGGGCACAGCAAGTCCCAGCCGCCCTCCCCAGCCCTCAGGAAAGTAAAAGGAGGGTCACCTAACGGGTACAAAAGGACACTGACGGAGGAGTCTGGGCATTTCCAGCTCTTGCTAGGTGCTGGCTGATTTTGGTTCAGGAAGTCCTGACTCCAGCCCTCCCAGAAAACAGAAGACTTGGAGACCAAAGACAAAAAGATGAAACTGAAGAGAAACATGGGCCCTCCATCAGTAACTCAAACTACAAAGGAGGGTAAGAAGAGTACACAGGTATGTTCTCTTAACCAGGTGACACTGCTTTCAGGTTTCTAAGACCAGGTAACCTGAGTGGAGGCACACTGATCTCAGTTCAAACTCAGGAGCCATCAGTCAGTGGGCAAGAGTGTGTGTGTGGTGTGTGTGCACGGGTATGCGTGTGCGTGTATGTGTGTGCCCCCAATTTCCAGAGTTCTGACCTCCTTGCTTCACTGTATAAGCTCAAGCTGCTTAAAGCCTAGATATCATATGGAGGAAATGGTGAGAAATAGAACAGAAGCAGGAACAAGAACAGCTCATTCAGAAACACCTTAAGAAATATGCACTATTAGGAAGGTTATAGAGAGCCACAAGGGGATTTTATTTTTTTAATTATTTTTTTTTCTTCCAGAGCATTTTAAACCAAGAGAGACAGGTTCTCTGATTTGTTTCCTAGAGCCATCACTGTGGCAATAAGGTGACAAGTGATGTGAAGGGGATACAGAGATCAGCGAGGAGGCTGTCATAGCAATCCAGGGAGAAGGGGACTAAAGATGAGGACCAAGGTACAGCTGTCGGGGACAGAGAGGTGGGCGGCAGTATAGGCTTAGAGAGGCAGCATCACATTTCTGAATATCAGACCAGCATAGGGAGGTAGAAGGTGATGCTACTCTCTCAGGGATAAAGGTAAACAAGAGGAGGAAGAGGAGGTGAATGGCAAGCACTGCTTTGCGCATGTTCACTTATTGATGCCTAAGGTACACCCAACTGAAGGTTTCAGAAGCCAACACTGGACTTCTGGCCTGCAGTTTCACTTCCCCAGATATTAAAAACAGTCTGCTAGACTACAAAGGCGTGGAAAGGGTGACCTGCTACCTCGGTCACTGCATCACCTCACTCACTATCAAAAAGATCCCCTTTGTCTCCAGGAACAGAGCCTAGGCATGAAATACAATTGATCTACTGCTCTGAAGTATTAATAAAAGACCTAATTAATTCAAACCACCCCTCCCACCCCCATAACAAAAGAAGAGTGGGAGGAACTGCCTAATAATGTTTATAGCATTCTTGCAATTTCATGGCCAATTCATTCAGGTCAAAAAGTAGAGCAGGTAACACCCTGATCAAATGTTCCATATTATTACAAGGTCCTTGTAAGCCTCCTCAGTACTTATGTACTTTAAAGTTACATACTCATAATGAAATCAGGAAGTCTTAGTAGTCCAAGAGGAAAGGAGGACTGGGTAATCTTCTACATGGGTCAAAAATCTACCTACATGATCCCTTTTGAAAGCTGATGAAACAAAGGAAGCTCAAAAACCCTGAGTACAATGCATTCGATCTAGATGCACCCATTTGAGACCCCTTCCCTTGTGCCTGTCAGATGGGATTCGCTTGCCGGCTCTGCCGTGGCTTCCAATCAGGCAACTTGCTCTGTTCCCTTTGGTGATACTTCTGACAAATGGACAGAAGCTACATTTGGGGATTCCAGATGCTAAAGTTTACAGAAGCTAATGTAACTCAGGCGTTAAGGACTTCATCTAGTTGGGTGACTGTGCTACCACTCACAGCAGTGATAACCCCTTCACCAGCTTCCATGAGAAACTCACCCATTCCCGGCTATGGTGACTGTGCATGTTACTCAAGACCTGCGGGGCTGTAAGGCCGAGTCTCCACTGGACAGTCTTCTTCCACATCTTGCTGTGCCCAGCTTGCCCATCCATGGTCCCTCTTGTCCCTCTTCACCTACAGAGGGAACTTATCTTTGGTTTAAAGGCTGGGTGCCCCAAAGGCTTCCTTCTCTCCTACACAGAGCTCACTGAGATAAGTGTCTCATCAAAAGAACCCCACCACCAATGACTAAAAGTTATTCAAGCTGCTAAAAAAAACCCTTCTCTCTAAATTATTTCCTTTTTTAATTATTTTTTTATTTTTCATTTCCTCCCAGAGAGGGTTTGAAGCAGCTTAGAGCAAAGGGAAGATATGCCATAAAGAAAATCAGTTCCACACAAGGAAGAAGTCAACATACTGTTTTTAAAATGATTAGTAACTGTTGAGATTTAAGACAAACATTAGCCAGGGGCTTCCAAGGAGCCACAACAAAAGTGAAACAACTGTTAGTGCAAAGTTGTCTATTTCTTAGTATCAGAAATGATCAAACATACTAATACCCCAGAGGAGAGAGCTTCAGGGCAGCTTTCAAAGCATCGACTTGGGAAGGCTGAGTCATTGACTAAGAACTCCCATTTCGTCTCTATAATATCCACGTGACTTGCTCTATTTTATACCCTCTTTATTTTCTTAACTATTTGACTTAAGAACAGATACTGCACAGGAAGTCCTCGTGTGATGCCTAGCTCTGCCGTAACTAGCCAGGGAGCCTTAGGCAAAGAGCCTCACCTTTGCAGGAAACTAAGAGACAAGAATCAAGACAGTCCTTCTAATGCCAACATTACATGGCTTTTAAGATGACCATCACTCCTTTTGAAGAGTTTAGAAGCATCACACATGGTAGAACTTTTTATCTGAAGAAACAGGACTAAACCTTCCTTCTAAATTATTAACTCTGAAGTTTACATTTTTGGAGAAATCATATGGCAGTCTACAATTTATGCAGCAATAAGCCACACCTGATGGTGGGCATTCTACCATATTTCTTAGAAGTAAAAGAAATACACTATTAGAAAATCACATGTGAAGTATTTACCAGCCTCATGATTGATCCTGCTTGGGCTTTTCAAGCTTATCTATATTAACTGCCCATCTTCTAAATGGGATGTACAAATTAAAATAATTTTTTTGGAGAGTGGAAGAAGATGGCAGAAGAGTAAGACAGGGAGATTGCCTGCCTCCCCACAAATGCATCAAAAACTCATCAAAATAAGGAACAACTTCTACAGAGAAACTTCTATATGACAGCAGAAGACCCCAGGCTTCCAAAAATAAATCAAGCCTATATTGCAAAGCAATTATCCTTCAATTTAAAAAAATACATTTTTAAAATAAAAAAAATAATTCTTTTGGAGTTACTTGCACAGAGATGAACATACATAGAGAGCATGTACATAACAACAGATCATCTCAAATTTGGTCCATATTTAATGACCTTCTTCAGCCATCCCCATGCTAACACTGTTATGTATAACAACCTTAATTTAAACCTACAGTCAAAAGAAAACAGCCCTAATGAAACACACTTTCAAATTAGAGTTAAAATCTGTCTCCTAGACCAAAATATACAAAAGGTTCTTGCTTATATTTTTAAACTTCATGTGACTTATTTAAAGATTCAAGGTTTTCACTGAAATGACGCAGAGATGACTAAACTTTCATTTAGGGTAAACAGTAACTCAGGAAGAATTCTACTGATGCATTTGGATTAGTTTCAATACTCTTCAGCAAAACACACGGAAACAGGATTGGCCAGGGCAAACTACACTTTCGTTTGTTCTATTTAAGGCCAATGGTCTGAAGGAAAAAAAAAAAGTGCTTGTAAAAAAAAAAAATGTTGTTTTTCTACTTTTAAGTAGGAATTTTAGGAATTTGTAATCATTACATTGCTTCAGGTGCCCTTTGGTGGTTTTCTTTTCAATTAAAGTAAACAACTATACTTATCTGCAGAGGTTTTTAGTTCTTGGAAGGCAATGACAACCTTATGGAGACACAACATAGAGGCATTAGAACTTGACAGATTACATGACCCAGGATGACAATTAATTTGCACACATGCTGTAACTTCCTATCCACTGTCCACAGCAGACATCACTGGCCAAACATGGATAGCATTCATTTACTCCACATCCAAATGTGGACTCAGATTTCCTTTCAACCCAGCACTGTAGGCACTTAATACCAATTGACAACACATGAGGTGAAACTTTCAGCATTTGTGATGTCAACAAGTCTGATGTTGACAGTTCAGTTCAGTCGCTCAGCTGTGTCTGACTCTTTGCGAACCCGTGAACCACAAGAAAACACCAAACTCCAAGCTGGTTAAGATGCACAGTGGTTAAGCCTTAGTCAGGACTACACCCTGATCTCTATACTCCTGATTCAGTGCTCTTTCACTGCTCTTTCACTAGACACCAAAGACAGTGTTGTAGACCTAGTAAGTCATCATCAAACGGGATAAGTGAATATATAAACATTTCCCTTGTGTTCATTAATGCCTTTTGCTTTCTTTTGGGAAGACTGATATGGAACAGTGCTCCTAATCATTATCAAGTCATAATATTTGGATACCAAAAGAAGCTATTCAAAAATACAGAGCATCCCATGACTACACATCTCACGACTGCCAATCCAAGTACACCACTAGTTAAATCCCGCAGGATAAGTACTGCATGTGTGTGTGTTAATTCAATCATGTCTGACTCTTTGCAACCCTATGGACTGTAGCCAGGTCAGGCTCCTCCTCTGTCCATGGGATTCTCCAAGGCAAGAATAATGGAGTGGGTTGCCATGCCCTCCTCCAGGGGATCTTCCCCACCCAGGGATCAAATCTGCATCTCCTGCATTGCAGGCAGATTCTTTACTGCTGACCCATCGGGGAAGGCCTAAGTACTGCATACCTGTTCTGATTCTGCCACTAGAGATCTGTGACACCTTGAACTGAATATTCCCTTTCCTGGGCAAAATCGTTTTCATTTTTAAATGGAAAGTTTTCAAGATCTGACGTCTAACACCTTTTTGATGATGAAACAAGCATTTCCTTTAAATACAACACCTATTTGTTCATAGCTTAGTGTAAGCAGAGCGCTATGACTGGTGCAAGGCAAAAATCAACCAACAAAACAGGATACTGCCCTCCAATCTGTGTGTCTGCTATTAGCAGACAGCTGGGCTTCCCTGGTGGCTCAGACCATAAGGAATCTGTCTGTGATGCAGGAGACCTGAGTTTGATCCCTGGATGGGGAAGATTTTTGGAGAAGGAAACAGCAACCCACTCCAGTATTCTTGCCTGAGAATCCCATGGACAGAGGAACCTGGCAGTCTACGGTCCAGGGGTCCCAGAGTCGGACAGGAATGAGCAACTAACTTGCTCTTGCCTTGCCTTGCCTTGCCATGTGCCTTGCACTTGTTTTGCCACTTGCCATATTCATGTTGCAAAGAAGGCCCAGTTTGCTTTAGAGGTGGTGAAAATAGCTGTTCATCTTTCTCCATCAAGCTGTCAGTCATAGTAGCTTGGGGAAAACCCTAGTGCTATGTCAAACACTTTCTGCAACTCAGTAGCTTCTCTCCTCTATACCTAAACTAAACACATCTGCACATACCTGCTGTCTGCTCCCTCAAATGTCCTAGTAGGGAATGAAACCAGGAAAGGCCATGGTAGAGAAGTCAGTGTTATAAACACATTTTAAATTAACCTTTTGGGGAGCTTGGGATTGACAGGTACACTCTGCTATATTTAAAACAGATCATCAACAAAAACCTACAAGTAGCACAGAGAACTCAGCTCAGTGCTCTGCAATAACCTAAATGGGAAAAGGATTTGAAAAAGAATAGATACATGTATATGGATAACTGAATCACTTTGCTGCATACCCGAAACTAATACAACATTGTTAATCAACTATACTTCAATATAAAGTTTTTAAAAACATTTTTTAAATGGGCATTTTTCTAAAGTCTGTGACCCTAACTCCCCTTCCCTCAAAGATTCCCCAGTTCCTACCACAGAGAAACAGATCAGCTCCTGCCCGACTATGAATGACAAGAAGCTACCAGAAGTAAGTGGCAGTCCTTGAAAAAGATGACAAAGATGTGAACCCACTGTGAAAAAAAGAATCGCTATAGGTCTAACATATTTTCTTCTAAATCGACCATACTTTTGAACAGAAATCTACTATCTTTTCAGTTAAAATTTTGAAAAAAAATTCCATTGTGTTTCATTCATTCAACAAATATGTATTCAAGTCTACTATGTGCTAACTACTATTCGAGAAGCTGGGCCATCATTCAGCAGTGAAAAACCAGACAGACTTCGCTGCTCTTACAGAGTTTACACTTATATAAAAGATAAACCAGGAAAGCAGTTCCTGTGTCTATTCATCTGTCCTGCACACTCATAGGTATTTCTTAGGGACCTACATGCCTTGCTAGGTTAAGCTAGGAGAAGAAAAAGATTCTCTGATCTTTTGTTTCAAATGAACAATCAGCTCAGAACAATCAACTACAGGATAATGGGCGACGGTCAGGGGAAGTAACAGGGCTTCCCAAGTGGCTCAGTGGTAAAGAATCTGCCTGCCAATGCAGGAGACGTGGGTTCAATCCCTGGGTCAGAAAGATCCCCTGGAAAAGGAAAAGCTTACCCACTCCAGTATTCTTGCCCAGGAAATCCTATGGAGAGAGGAACCTGGTGGGCTACTGTCCATGAAGTTTCAAAAGAATCGGACGTGACTTGAGCCACTAAACAACAACGAGGCGGGTGTGGACAAAGCACTACAGACAGAGGAGTCATCGATGTCCCTGACATTTTAGGGGAAGACAAACCACAGCTGGACTGGCCTTTCAAGGAGGAACAGGAGTAAGCCGAGTCAACTATGGGAGGAAAGGCTTCCTAACAGTTCCGTCAGAAAGAGCATCGTGAGAGGGCAGAGAAGGCTGGAAGATCCACAAGAAGTCCTGCAGCCTGAAGCAGGCATGTAGGGTGGGAAAGGATTCTGGAAGGGCAAGCTGGAGCCCCAGGGGGCTGGGTCTTAATACCAAATCCAGGAGTTTGTCCTTGAACCAGGGAAAATCACATGATAAACCCATTTCTGGTTAATATCCTGTTTCAATAAGCTTACTCTGTATACTCCTTAAGTGGGATGGGATGGTTTGTCTCTCAAGATATTGATCTTCTCCAGCCTCCAGACAAATGAGGGAAATTCTGCTGATTCTTACCA
Source organism: Odocoileus virginianus (assembly GCF_023699985.2). Lineage (NCBI taxonomy): Eukaryota > Metazoa > Chordata > Mammalia > Artiodactyla > Cervidae > Odocoileus > Odocoileus virginianus. Next base: position 37,967,569 of record NC_069679.1, on the reverse strand, counting down.
GGAAAGGACATGTTGGCATGACCGGCCCAGGCTGGATGGGGCTCAACACACCCAGAGAGATAGTATTTTCTTCCTTTCAACCACTTCATCCAGTGAGCAGCTGCTAATCCACTAGCTGTGCCAAAGAGACTCCATGGGTCTGATGACTGTTAATGGGCTTTATTACCTTGTTGAGTACCTCAAACTCCAGTTACTAATTACAGGGCATAGATGTGAATGTTTGGCTATATGATTTTTGTTAATTGATTTGCATGAGGGGATTTGGGCATGACAAGCTCTAAATTTTCTTCTGGCTCTAAAACTCCATGACTCTTCTCTATGGCTACGTGCATCGGTGATGACCTTGTGCATTCTGGATCATGAGTTTCATGCATGGGCTCCCTCTTCAATTGCTCAGAACCCTAAGGAGCAGAGTGTTATGCAAGGACACACAATGACATGGAGGCCCAGGCTGGAGAGCCATTCTCAGCCATTAGACTCAGGGGATCTTCTTGACCCAGGGATGGAATCCGAGTCTCTTGTGTCTCCTGCATTGGCAGGCAGATTCTTTACCACTGTGTCACCTGGGAATTGCTTCCCCTGGAGGAAGAAATGGTAACCCCCTACAGTATTGTTGCCTGAAAAATTCCATGGACAGAGGAGCCTGGTAGACTATAGTCCATGGGGTCGCAAAGAGTTGGATGTGACTGAGTACACATTCATGCAGTACCTAGGGCAACACAGGAAGGAGCCACAGATAAACTGACTTGATGCTTACACCAAACTTCCTTGAGGCCATCTGCCAGGTACTAATATATCGCTAATATAATATATACCAGGCAGGCTGCACTGACTCTCAGGCCCATAAGCTTTTTCATGCCCTGGTTTTCAAAGTGAAAAATACCATTACTAAGAAACCAAGCTACAGTGATCCATTACCAACCAAACTTCTGGGCAAAAGGTCCATGGAAAATCTCTGGAATGGAAAGAAATAGTTCTCAGTGACTCTAGATGACCTGTCATTCCAGATGTGTCATTCACTATTTGTAGCTAAGAACAGGACACCTTCTCAAGTTTTCATTCAATTAAGGTTTCCTACAAAAAGGAACTAAAGGCTATCACTTAATAAAGCTCCTCTTGCAGCCCTATATTCTGATATGGATTCTCAAATGAGAAAGAATACAGTGATGTGGGAGCTAAAATTCCCACTTTATCTATGCCTCCACATGGGTGTGTCTCCTGCATGGAAATGTCATTGGTTATGTCATCCATTATGTCTGCCATGTATTCCAGCAGAAGATACACACTGGTCCAACAGTAAAGAGTGAACTGAGAAATATGAAAAATGATGGTTCTGCTTCCTCCGTTACAGAGGGGATGTCAACTGGGGCGAGATCTTTGGGCTAATCAATGATACACACATTATCATTTTCCTGGTTCACAATATTGGAACCAACACTTCTTTAGACATGTAAACTGTAAACACAGCCAGACTCAATTTAAGGTACCAAAAGTGTTTCCGTTCTAATGAAAGAGAGAAGGGAGAAAAGTTAAAGAGCAAAGCTAGAACAGTTGCTTGGTTTTTCCTCTTTAAATGGATTCTGGCTGTTTGGAGAGTTACAACCTCAGGCTCTTGGGCAATAGACATCATTCAAATGGGAAAGATAAAGCAAAATACACTTGTGTGTGATGCTTGACAAACTCTAGTCAGCTGTGAGAGGGGGATAAAATTCATTGTTTCCTCCAATAGCGTTAATTATCCAACTACAGCAGAAACTTGACAAAGGCTGATGATTCGTCTAGATATAGCAAATGTGGTCAATCACTTGGTGCAGTTCCAGAGATTCTGACACTTCAAAAGAGTGACTTTCTCCTCCTCACACTCAAGGTAGAAGGGTGACCCTAGCATTTTCAAGGCAGGAATGGGCAAGGATGTCTTCCAGGCTTTGTGTTCTGGAAAATGGGATCAATTAGAGAGAGACAGATGCCACTGATGCCTCGGAATCCAACAGGGGGGGTATTAATCCAGCTGCAACCATTTACCCGCCACATGACTTTTCTGGAAGAAAACTTTTGCAGACGAAAAATCTCATGAGCTGCTCAAAGTCAAGGGCTGTTCCTACTCTTTACTGGGTGACAAGCCAGTTGCTTGTCTTTTTTTTTTTTTTAAGAGTATAAAGCAAAGCAAAGAGGATTTAAAAAAGAAAGGGGGGTAGTCACAAGAGAGGTATTAAATGTTTAAATAGCTGTTCTTGTTACCATGTTTAGGATAATTCTAGAGTTTTTTGTTGTTGTTGCTGTTTTGCAATTTTTGCAAAGGGTCCAATATTATGTAGAAGAGGAGTCTGCCAGAGACAGTAGGTTCCTTGAGTTGTTTCTTACCAGCAAAAGGAAGAAACAAAGGGAAGTCTCCCTTCTCCCCCCTGAGGCCTGAACCCCCTACAGCACATGAGTCATAAATGAGCTCATGGAAGAGGCTGCTCCATGGAGTCTTGTCTATTATGTTCCCCAGAGACGGGGAGAGATGGCGCCAGAGAACAGCCCAGCAGGAATCTGTGGGAGTGAAAAGCAAACAGGAAGCCTGAGACCTTAGGAGGTAGGGGCAGTTTGGGAAGGAGGAAAATTTGGGGAATGACGGCATTCTACGTACCATCCTCTAGGTTAGGGCCATGAAATGCAGCCAAGGCTTGGAACTGTAGCGGACCATGGAGCTGGAGACTCCTCCAGACCCCTCCACTTTACAGATTATGAGAAAGCTGAGTGAGGAGAGCTTAATGAGCTTGTTCTAGATCACCACGTCTATGACTGAGGAGTCACCCCTAACAAGGCTTTGCTTTTGAAAACAATCTTCCAGAATGTAAACCACAACCTGTGCAGATTCGGCTCAACACCCTCTGTCTTCTGGAATGAATGGGAAGAAAGAAGGGTGTTCTTAATGAAGAACCTGGGGACTGTCGGAGCCCCAAGTCCCTTCCCAATCACCCCAGCAACAGTACAATTAATACATTTTCAAAGTAATGGTTAACTCATCATTGCTGTACAGTAGAAATGAACACAACATTCTAATATTGTAAATCGACTATATGTAAATAAGATTAATAAAATTTTCAAGGCAGAATTCTTTTCCCACCTTCAGGAAACCAAAAAAAAAAAAACAAAACAAAACAAACCACACACACACACAAACCCCACATTGGTACATGGAGTAAATCTTAAAACACAAGACTTATGTTAGCTCCTGGCATATGGAAGATATTCAGTATGTTTATGGGATTAATAAATGATCAAAACCAAATACTTTGGCCAAATGGGAACAGATGATATCACTGGAAACATTGGGTCTTACCACCTCTTGTGAGGGAAAATAGCTCTTTAGCTTGATATAAGCAATGCCATGAATGCAAAAAAGGGACTTCAAACAAGAGACAGGTCATCCTGGTCACAGTAACCAACACTGTCTGATACTGGAAAGCTCAGTTAGCTCCTGGTATTTCATCTATCAAGGAAAAAAAACACACTTTTTAATCTAAGAGTTACTGAGTAGAGCGAATAAAGTAGTGAATATGAAACCAAAGTGTAAAGTTAAATACTGGGCAAAATCAGGTATTTGTGCTATACAAATACCATATATTTGGTTCTCAGAGCACCTTGCAGGCAGCTTGATTATAATACTTATCCAACTGCTCTCAAATAGCCAAGATTTAAGGGACATACCCACCCTCAGGAGCCAGGCACTATGAAAAGTAACTGGCACACACAGCTGAAATAAAATCCTTGTGATTCATTTTACATAGATCTGTCCCACTAGTGTTTATAGTGACTAGCCCAAGACTAGTGACTGCCACAAAGTAGGCTATTACTAAAGGACTGTTGAGTAAATGGATGGGTAAATGCACGCATGGAAGGATGAATGGATAAAAATGAAAGCAGCACCAGCCAGCCACCACACGCTACAGACCCACGTCAGTAAAATCCCATAATTCACGGAGCTGCAGAGAGCTACAACATCAGGCCTTGGAGGTATGTGTATGTTCCTTGGTTGAAGCCAAACCCCAACCTCTGGAGAGCATGAGAGCCACTGACTATCCATGAGAGAATGTGCCAAGACCCAATTCCAGCTGCATGTGGATGCGTAGAACTTCCCCAATTCCCTTTCAGGAGAAGCTGCAGGACCACTATCCCCAACAGAGTGCTGATCACATGGCAGACTAGGAGACCAAGCTCTCATCCAGAGTTGGGGATGAGCAATTCTATCCTGACAGACTTGATCTCCAGAGTGCCTGCAGTGACAGTGCGGAGTTTTCCGCTCCTCCAGACAGCAGGGGAATACGTGCTCATCTGACGTGGCTTAAAGGAAAGTCTGACAGTCTCCTCCCTGGCAGGGTCATCTCTCCTGGAAGTCAGCCAGGATGTTTTTCTAAGTCCTGCATTCTCAACTACGGAGAACTGGTAGGGGATGGGCAAGCTGGAACATTCATTGGATATTAACCTTCCATTCCCCCTCCAGGGTAGATAATATCGCACACAGTCACATTATTTTAACCTATTCTATGTCTACATAGGTAGGAAGCTCATTACTTTCTGGGCAGCAATCTTTGCCTTTTTTGAATCAAGTCTTTGGGCCCTTGCTATATATTAATAGCAGCCACCTTTCTAGTGCTTTGCAAATGTTACTGATTCACTTCTCATCTAAGCCTTTGGGGTTGGTGCCATTATTCCCCTTCCCCCCACTACCCAGTTTACAGATGTAGTAACCGAGGCTCCAAGAAGCTAAGAAATAGCTCACCATCTGGGTAATTGCAAGAACTGTCATGTCAGGTAAAACAATATTTGATGAAAGACTTGAGAATAAAAGAGCTCCATTCCTTCTTAGGAGTGAGTCATTCTGAAGCGAAAAGTCTCTTGTATTTAAAGGATGGGACCAGTGATGAAGCAGCAAGGACCACAATAAAAAAGCATACTATTAACACTGCACTCACATTTGTATTAGCACCTGTAGCCAAGGACAGAGGCTACAAAGGGAAGCACATGACCCAAATATCATAGGCTTTTCCCTTGGATTCAGCCTCAGCCATTTGAGAACTAGACTTAAGAAAACAGAGTAACTCACATATAAGTATACAGACAGGAGATATATATATATAAATCGATATAGACAAAAGCAGGGCCTCTGAGTCAATATATTAAGAGCTACCTCCTACCCTTTGTTAATTAGAAACTAACCAGCTCTGGCAAATTCCCTACATGAAATGCAAGGGGGTAACTCATCCCATATCGAGAGTTTCAGTTACTAGTCTTTTAGAAGGAAAAGTCCCAGCCTTTGGGACCCTTCTCGTAAAGAAATGGCTTTGCCTTTCCTATGTATCCATCTACTCTGGCAAACCATGATTAAAACATTAAGCCATCATCTAACCTAGACGACAAAATTTAATCCTGAAAATCTACTCCCCGTTTTTTTCTTACCACGTTATCACCTACAGCTCTCTCTTTCTTCCATCAGAAGTCCTTGTCAAAAAATGATGGTTTTTGCATACTAATTTCACCACAAATGCCTGATCTGAATTTTAAGTAATTAGCAAATCGGGTAACCTGCGAGATGCTGATCTTTTTTTGTAACCACAGAAAAGCTTTTCACTGAGAGGATATTTTAGTTCAAGAACATTTCTAATCAGGAAACCTCACATTGTGTTTCAAAATACCCCTCAGCATTGCATTCATCCATTCCGGCAACATACTGTCTGAGGGTAATAATGTACCTTCACATCAATCACACTGTATTTTGAACGGACAGTGGCATGACATATTATGTATATTTCACTAGTTTGGGCAGTTGCCCATAAAGAATACTAGCTATCACCATATTCATTTTTTGAGGTTTAGCTCTCTACTGTAAATGAAAAACATTTGTGCATTCAAGCGGGAATACTTGTTTACTGAGATTTTCATTTGTGAGGCTCTAGGGACAAGTATACCCCAACAACAACAAACACCATTCCTATCCAATTCTGAAAAATCAAACTAGGATGTAGCGGACCCTGAGAAAATGATTCATTTCCTTCTCTGTGATCACCGGCGAGGTGACCTCAGTTTCCTTGTCTGTAAAGTGGGAACACTAGTATGTACGTACCTCAAAAGCTGTTGTGATGGATTTTTTAAACAGGAGAGTTTTATAAACTTAAAGCAACACACCACATAAGCTTTCATGGTAGTGACAGGGAGCACTAATACGAGAATTGACAAGACCAAGTTAAAACAAAAAACCGCAAAGCTGCATAAACCTGCCTCTAATTACCGATATTAGTAAAAGCAGTTCCCTGTTTATAGATATTAGCTTGCTAGGTCTTTAGCTTAAGGTAACATATGTAAAGTAACTGAAGTGAGAAAGATGCTTTTTTTTTTCATAATTTACAAGTTCATGCTATGTTAAAATTTATTTTCACAGCACTGTTGTTTTAATGTTGAAACATTTCACACTATGGCGTCTTACTATTGAACTTTAATACTCAGTAAATAAGTTTATCCTTATTAGTACTTTCAATGAAATTAAAAAAAAAAAAATCCCTCATAAAACCGCATTCTACAAATGGTAAGAAAAGAGACAGTGGTGAGGAGGCAGTCAGGCTCCAGGCCTGGTCCTGAGGTGGTCTTTAGTACCTGCTTGATGAATAAATGGAGAAGTAAGTACACTGCAGAGGTGATAAGACAAAGTGGCAAGAGAAGCATTTCAGACTTGCATGCTATTTTAGAGCCATCATGATTGATCATAGCCAAGACAGACAAATCTCTGAGTGGGAACTCTTAGGGGGTTAAGAAGACAACTGTCTTCATAAATGAAGATGTGAAAGTCACAAATACAGAGTTAGTACAAAGAGAAAATTTTTTCACTGAGTCCCAACCAATAATCTGCTCAATGAAGGGAGTTTCCATTAGAAATCTGGGGAAGATGTTTCAGGGGACGTACCACTCTAACATGCCCACTTTGCACTGGGGGAGCACAGATCTGCTTCAAGCCAAGTTCGCTTGAAAAGCCAATCACATCCTCACCCAACACCAGGACAGGAATTCTGCTGCTTTGAGGAGGGCCCAGATGCACAAGTGGGGCAGGGGGTGGGACATCTGACTCAGAAGCCAGGTCTGCAATACTAGGAAAAGCTGGGTTGCTCCAACTGAAGCTAAAGGAGGGGAGATGCTGGAACCTGAGCATCTACTTGGATCCCATGTGAACCCCACCCTCCCAGGTCCCAGTGGGTCTCAGGAGCCAAGAATCCTCAAGAACAGGGGTTGTCTTTCTGAGTTTCTCCAACAGATTTGCAGTGATGTGGGGCCCCGAAGCAGGTAGCAGTTACCTCAAGTCAGGCTTTCACATTAATACATTTTAGGAGAATTTGGTATTTTTGTTTCTTTATAGGGGATTTTAGTTTGTTTTCTGGGGCAGGGGTGGTTTGGTCACGCTGCCTGACATGTGGAATCTTAAGTTCCCAAACCAGGGATCAAACCCACATTCCCTGCCGTGGAAGCACGGAGTCGTAACCACTGGACTGCCAAGAAAGTCTGGAGAATTTGTTATTTTGGATTTGACAGACCTAGGTTCAAACGTTGGTTTTGCCATTTTCCAGCTGGATAAACCTGGGCCAACGCAAAACTTTTCGAGCTCAGTTTTGTCTCTTTGAAGTAAGGTACCGTTTATCTCACTGGTAGTGACAACCTTATGAGATGACGTATGTGCCTCCATATAGCCTGTATTCCATTAATGTCACTTTTCATTCCTTCCTATCTTTCCTTCATGTTTTATTGTTTTGACTCTATTATTGTGTTTAGTCACACATAAGGATAAAAATAGAATGTTCAAAAGAAGTTCTTATGAATTCTTAAACATCTTAGATTGTGGCTAGAATATAAAATTTTAAGATGTTAATTACCTGCAATTTCTTCTCACAACATGAACTTAAATCTATTAGTCTGAAGACCATTTGTCTTCCTACCTACAGAGGCCACTTTAGAACAAAAACTTTGCAAGGTCTAAAGTAAAAAGCTGTTTTGATACATTGTGGCAACAGTTAATGAATTATGAAACTATTACGGACGATATATGCAGCCATTGAAAATTATGTTTTTGAACTACTTTTAATCATATGGGAAATGGATAAGCTCTAATATTTAACATAAAAGGTTGAACATAGATACAAAACAGAAATGTATACATATACTAATATGCCATTTCTAGGATACTTTAGTGCTTTCTATTGCAAAATATGCAAATATTTTGCCTATAATAAGAAATTAAGGATGGTTTTCAAAATATTCTATAGTGTAATAACGAGTTTCTATAACTATAATGAACTTGTTCTGAAATGGACATATACTTTTCCCCCATATGTACACATGCCAATATTCTACAGTGTAACAACAAGTTTCCACAGCTTGAATGAACTTGCTCTGAAATGGACATGCAGTTTTCCCCATGTCAATGTGCCCAGGGTCATCAGAAGACCCAGAAAAAGATGTGTTCAGTGACCACTCTGTGGACTCTCTGAATCTAGGTCACATTACAATGGTGATAATTTATAACAGCTAACTTTGGTGTTTATACCAAACGAAGTGAAAAAATGGTAACGCCAAAAGAAAAGGAACACATTTGCGTGTATTTTTATAGAAACCAGTCTTGGCAAGAGGCCTGTCCGGCTACACCCTGAAGACCAGCTACAGGTGTAGGACCGTTCATGAAGGAGATCCTTCCGGCAGCAGCATTTCTGCTGCTCGAGTCACAAGGGCACTTCCACACCAGGCTCATAAGCAATAGTCTTGGTAACGGACTCCACCAAATCTGAGCAACGTAAGGGCAAGACGAGAGCAATCCAGGGTTCTTTTAGCCCTGACATTTCAAATTAATTTTTTTTAAATTATTAGAGTTCAAGGGCTGGCTCACCAAGACCAGCAGCTTCATCTTAGAGCTAAAGAAGCCAAAGTCCAAGACGAAGGTTAAGTGTTTTATCCACAGGCTCCATCAGTCACAAGCTGAGACCACTAACAAGGTCTCCAGACACACAACCCGGTGCTCCTTCAGCTGCATACAAGCTACTTTGTGACCACTCTCTAACTACTCAATCCTCATTATACTTCTTCAATATAAAACTAGACAAAAGCGCATGATCACTGAGGAATCTGGCAGAGTGTAGAACCGTGTTATGCTCCATTTAATAGGGTTGGAACGGGCCGTCTAATCTGTGTCACCTGCTGCACACGGCAGAACAGCTCACAAGGTGCTGAGACCCGATACAGCCCAGGTAAGTCAACACATCAGTGAATCAATGTCAGTGGCCGCAGGTAGCCAAAGAATCACATCCAGTATAGCTGCACATGACGGCTTCTTTCTATCTATTCCCGGGGAGAGGGGCAGGCGGACTGGCGGGGGAGGGGTTACCAAATTCTGCTTCCTCTTCTGCAGGTATCTGGACCTCCATTTATTTGTATGTCTATGCTTGTACATATCAGTTGTTTCAGTATCAGTTTACCAAAGCACAGATGGTTACATGGGAATTAAGCAGGCAAGGGTCCTAGGTCCTGGAGGAGAAACCAAGAGCATTCGTGTTCCAGTTCGCACCGGGTTAAGTCAAAATCCACAGACCAGAGCATCTACTATGATCTTCTCCGGGGCAAGTCATCATTCCAAAAATCATCAAGGCCTCAGGGCAGAGCATGTAGAAGGTTCTAGAAACTGACAATTAGACAAGGCAAGAAAGCACCAGCAACTAACACTCAGACATGAGCCTAACCTTCAAAGTAAGAACAATTTGTGCTCAATACTTCCTCCCAGAGCAGCGGGGATGTGGAAGGAAGAGAGAAAATTGAGTCCAGATGTGTGGAAATGTTGGTACACGTTGAGCTAAAACTCAGTGGTAGCTGGTTAGGGAGGAGAGAAATTAGAGCTGCAGGTTAGCTCTGGAGCAAAGATGACTTATATAGAATTCTTGCAGGAAATCTGGTGTCACCTTCTCACCTCGAACCAATGCACAGCCCGCTGACCATCATATTCAATATCCTTCAGAGAGCGTTTCATAGGCAAAGGATTGCCCTAAGCTCTTTAGGTATTGTTTCCTTTCAAAAAGAGGCTGTTACCTCCCTGATTCACATGGAGAAGCTAAGGCTTGGCTGAAATCATGTGACTTGCCCAGCGTAACACAGACTAATTTGATCTAAATTAGTCAGATTACTGAGGCTCAATAAACTTCTGGATAATGTAATCACATGTCTGCCCAAAATAAACAACAAGGGAAAACCCCGACAAGCTCTCAAAATCAGAGACTTCATCTCTTCCTGCAGTGTGTCTATCCCTGGAACAGCCAATGTTAAGCCAGGTGGCGCAGTGACTTCTCAGATCAAAAACATGTGGGGAGGCCATTCTTAACTATGTATTCATGTGTGCTTTTTTCTGACTTTGAGGAAAAGGTTTCACCAGCACTTTTAAAGATATTTCCCATATTTGTTGCCTTTCGGCAGTCCTCAAACCCCAAAACTGCCAGGCTACTAATTTTTCTATGTGGTAAAGCTGCTCTCTTTCAGACTAATTAGGGAGAAGGGGGTGGGGGGTGGAGGACCATCAGAATAAAAGGAAAAATGTTTGTTTTTTCCTGAACAATTAGGTATCATTCTTTTTTATCAAGAACAACAACAGAAGCCTAGATAACACAGCCTTGCCTTGAAAGGTTCTGCTTTAATGAAAAGGCAAGAAGGATTTACAATCATGACATTACCTGGCACTCTCTCAAATACCTACAAGCCCCTTGCTCCCGTGAACTTGCGCTGGACAGCTCTCTCCTCCTGAGCAGAACTGGAACCACTTTTGCTCCACCTCTGACATAGTAATCCCAAATTCTGAATCTATCAGGCCTAAACGAATAGTTATTCCTCTGCCCCAGATCTGCAGATTCTAAAGAAGGTTCTCATTTTATGAGCTCAAAAGCTCTGAAAGCTGCACGTTTTTATTTTTTAAATTATTAAAAGAGAGGTATGGAGGTATAACAGAAAAATTAGACTGCTGCAAATAACAGGAGTGCTCCCCAAAGAAGTCCCGCTCAATTCCAAGTGCTCATGTGTACTAATGAATACAGTGCTGTTTTAAAACAGAGAATCTTTCACAAGCCAGACTAGGTATTCTGCCCCCAGTCAGCCTGCACCCGATACTACCTACCCCACTCCTGAAGCTCCTACTTTGGCATAGGCATCCTGTTTCTCTTCCCAGGCTCTATTCTCAAACCCCAAAGAATCAACTGCTTTCATTGTGAATACAGCATTTGTGTCTTGTAGGAAGAACGCAGTTTCATTCTTTTCACCTTCTTGCTACTCCAACCTGGAGAGGAGCATCTCCAGGTCAACATCACACCAAGGACCCAGTGACAGAAGTCAGTTTTTCACCAACTTTAGAAAAAGACCATCAACTGAAAAACTGATCATATATACAACTCCAGCCTTCATCCTTTGGGGTTATTTCTTGCTGGAATGACAGCCCCACCTTCAACCGTTCTAAAGTAGCTACATCTACCCAGGTCCACTGTTTATTCCCAAGGTATTTGTGGCATTTTATAGCTGTTCCACCTCTTCAGAGTCTAGTCCTTTATCTCTTTGTTATGATCCAACACCTTTATCCTAGACCAAGGCCAATGCTGATATTTTCAGACTCTTTTTTCCAAAGAATCTTTACCCCAAAGAAATCCCATTCCAAATTCCAATGTCAGACAGACCAAAGGCGGGCTGCCTGATTAGAGCTAAGTAAGGGCTGGGGCCCTACCAACCTTTTCAAAGAACCATTTCCTTTAAGAAGTTACTGAGGAAGCTGATGAAGAGAGACAAGGTTAATACTGAGAGTATTCAGGACCTGGTAAACTGGCCAGTCACCTACTAGATATACACCACAGGACCAGGCATTGGTGGACAAGAGGTGAAATAAGACAACTTGGAATGCCAGAAAAACGTTCCCCTGACCACCTTCTGAATCTGACTAGAGAAAAGGGCTGGGGCCAGAGGCAGAAATAAGAACTGACATAGACTGGGAGCAGGAGCAGCAGAAAGGAAGAGGAATGGGGAGGGAATCAGAGGTAAACTTTACACAGCATTTGGACTTTTCAAAGAAACTGCACATCCCGGATAACTATTACATCACCTTGTAAGAGTTGTTTGACTGAACTTCACAGCACCACTGTATGAGATTAAAAAAGAGAGAGATGGATTAAAAAACCAAGCTTTACAGCTAAGGAACACGTGGCCTTAAGTCACCTTGCCCAGTTACAGAGCTAATTAGGGGTGGAGCCAGAGCTGGCACCCAGACTTCAGGACTCTTTGCAAAGTACTCATCCCAACACAAAGAGGCCTCCATGGAAAGCAGACAGATTCTGTGTGCATTTGTCCACAGCTACTCTGCCGGCTAAAAGCCAACACAGTTGTCTTCTGTTGTTTTTTTTTTTTCTTTCTAAAGACTTTTTCCTTACTACATCTTCTTGATCACATGTATGCCTCCCCGACCACCTTCCCTAACATCCTTACTGAAACAACAACTATCTGAGCCAAGCTATGCTCACTCTTTCAGCTCAGCCTTCCTTAGAATTACAACAGAGAATGAAAAAGTCCTAGTTGCCAGAAGATGTCTCAAATTGGTTATACTGATTAAAAAAAAAATCACTACATCAGCTACATCTCCAACTCTTCTTCTCTTCAAAATCCAGTCCTTGTTGCAATGACATCTAATCAGGCAATGGAATCAGCTGAAATGAGGGCTTCTGTGAAAATCACTGCTCATTTGGTACTCAGCAGTTAAGTCTCTTAAATGTCAACCTGGTAGGAATTAAAGTTCCTTATTCTTCATAACAAGTCTCAAAACTATCAAGTGTTCTCAACTTCCAGCTGAACCCAGATACTCATATATTCCAGAGGATATAAATGTTCTTTATCTGCTGGATTTGAACAATTTTGAATTACTCAAAGAAGCAGTGCCCACATCATTAGAGATACCCAGGTTAAGACTAAAATATTCCATGCCTTATACAGATATTTATAAACCTTTGGAATTCTTTGGAGATACAGGTACCTTGACTAGGATTTTTGACTTCTGATGCAGTTTTTCTACAATCAGGACTCTTAAGACCACTAGCCCTGCAATTTGGCTGTGCCACCACTAGGTGGTGATAGTGTGCCACAACCCAGAACCAGCAGTGCTGGGATCAGGGGGCTCTCCCCAGGTTTCCTCTACCAAAAAAGCAACCTCCAAAACAAAGTCTTCTCTTAATTCCTTGCCACAGTTTAACTGTTATTTTCAGCAAAGCATTTCAAATCTTAACCTGGCATTCAAGGCCCTGCAAGGTGGCACTAATTCCACAACCCATACTCAACCCCACTATTGTCCTACACATATATATCACATATTACTACAGCCGCATGTGATTCCTTGTTTCCTGCACAGTCACACAGACACAAAAACAGTCCTAACATGCCCTGCTTCTCGACATTTGCTCTTGCTCTTCTTATATGCTTGGAAATTCCCCAAAGGTCATCCCCTTTCAGGTACCTCTAAAATACTTGGAAACCTTTGCTCAGACCAAATTCTTTCAACTGAAGCCCAGAGCTGTTAGTATTTATCAATACATTAAATGTTTCCCATGGAAAATTTGTAAAATAGACTCAACAAGAAGAATTTTAACAAATCACCCCCCCCCCAACTTCAATACTCTGAGGTATCCACTTGACGACATTAGGCTATGTTACATATCCATCTCAATCTTTTTAGGATAAATGTGTGTTAATATGAGCTGGCTCACATAACCTGCTTTATCCACTTAGCTATATCTCTTGAACAGCTTTCCACGTCATTAAATAACTCATGAGGCATTTTATGATTCCCCCCAGGAGTCAACGCAGTGTGGTGGAAAATATACTGGGCTCAAAACCAAAACCAAGTTTCACTCCTGGTTCTGGCATGGACTCGCTGGGTTTGGGCAAATGATTGAACCTCTGTGAGCCTCATTCTACAAAACAGTGTAACACCCACCTCAGCATCTCTGACTGCCTAAACGAGAGAATTTAAGTGATGACGTCTAGCACGGAACCTGCCTCAGAGTTAGCCTCTATAACCAGTCATTTCTTTCCTGTCCACCTCAGTCACTGGTTTCTTTCTCCTCCCAACCCCCATTCTTCTCTGGGCCTCCCTGACTCTATCCTGCTAGTTCTTCCCTGAGAGAAATGTGTGCAAATGCTGTATTCTTCCTCTCAGGGCCTCAGAAGACCCTTAAAGAAGAAGCTGGCCTGACTCCAGTAACTAGGTCCTGTAGCTGTCAACACAGAATTGGTCCACCAGTGTTCACTGCCTTCTACCTTAACCACTGCCATTCTGGCCTTTTCCCTTCTGCATCCTTGTTCACAGCTTCAAACACAGTCTGGGCTTCTTTCAGGCTTTCCCTTGCCTTCGATATTAAGAACATTATGTGTGGCAGGGGCCACCACAGTGTTGTGAAGTGACTGTCCTTCATTTAAAATAAATAAATTGAAATATATATATATATAAATTCAGTCTGGAGCTTGGGTCTTGGGGGTCCTGACGATGCCTCTATTCTTGGCATCCTCCACCAGAGGCTCCTCCAGCCAGAGCTTCTCTCCTGGTTGGCAGTTTTGCTGCCTCTTCTCCAGGCTCCTGAGTCTTTGATCCCAGAGGATAAACTTACTAAGTGAGAGGACAGGCAGCGTCTTCCCTCCGCCCCCCTCCATTTGGGAGATGAACAACACCCTTCAGCTGTGAACTGCACCATACAGGCTTGCTCCAGTCTTACAAGGCTCTCTTCACTTCATCTTAAGTGTTATATTCCCCTGTCCCCACTTTTATAAAAAAGCACTTTGGGGGAGCTCTTTTTTGAGTCATCTGAGAGATCTGCACTGGATGCTGAAGGCTCTTCCTGTTTTCCTCTCAACACCACCCCCAGAAACTGCCTTCCTTACAAACCACCTTAGAAAAGAGAGATGGCTCACATTCACGGTACAACATACTTGGGAAGAAAAATTCCTCTCATTTCACCCCAGCGTTGAGTCTGCTGTGGACCTTCCTGCCAACTCCACTAAGCAAATGAAATAGAAAAGAGGGCCCAGAAGGCAGTCAGACTGTGCCGGAGGCCCCTCCTGCAGAGAGGCCTTGTGTACCACGAGGGCAGCAAGCATGGGCTCTGGAGCCTGATTTCAGCACGACTGCCCAGCGTACCACTTCCCTGGCTGAGTGACCCAGGGAGAGCTGCTTTGTCTTTTTGATCCCCAGTTTCCTCATCTGTCAAATGCACGCAGTAGTGAGACTACCTACATTATTTTCATACGGCTGCTGGAACAAACGACCACACACTTAGTGGCTTAAATAACATAATAAATGTATCACTTACAGTTCTGGAGCTCAGAAGTCCTCAAAGCAAGGCGTTGACAGGCTGTGTTCCTTCTGGAAGCACTGGGGACAGTTCATTTTCTTCCCTTTTCCAGCTTCTAAGAGGCCACCTGCAGTGTGTGTCTCATGCCCGCTCCTGTCATCTTCAAAGCCAACAGTGTAGCATCTTCAAATTTTTGCCTCCCTCTTGCTCATGTGTTCGGGCATGCTGTGTCTCCTCACCCCTCCCCTCTAATTCCCACATCAGTCTCCTTCTCTAACTCTGACCTCTCACCTCCATCTTACAAGATCCACGTGATTATACTGGGCCCACCCACATCGTCCAGGAGAATTCCCCCCTCAAGGTGCTTAACTTACTACATCCGTGAAGTAATGTACTCACGTGTCCAGGGGATTGGGAGGTGAACATTGTCACAGGGTCATTATTGTGCCTCTCTATGTAAGAGAAGGATGTTATGAAAATGTAAGAAGAGAATACATGTCTAGTACCCTGCACACTGCCAGGCTCCCTGAAAGAACTTCCATGATGTCAGCCACGGTTATCGCTATAAAGCAACAGTAGCTTCGACAGGAGTGAGGGAAACCCTTGTTCATTCTTACATAGGTAAACTGGAACCATGTGGTCAACTTTTAATGCAAGCCACAGTAAGTACCACTGGGGCCCCAGAGACCTCCCTTTGGTTTCACACCCTCATCCTTCATTTTTTGGAAAAAAAAAAAAAGTTTACTAGGCACCCACTAAATATCACTATTTTTCACTCCTCGTAGTAGTACTTGCCTGCACAGTTTGCTTAGGTTATTCAGCTGGTGACTGGCAAGGAGAGGCTTTGAACCCCTTTTGGTCCAACCCTGAAAAGACAGAGCCCGTCCTTTTCACAGACACCAGGACCCAGTAACTCGCTGGCTCACTGGCAGTCTGGTCCTGGGAACGCTGCAAGGCCGACCAGGCTGGCAACCAGCACGCTCTTTCAGGGCAGAGAGCAGGTCTGTGCTTCTCCCGTGTCCTCCTGGCCCTCCACCCAGCGATGAGCACACGGGGGTGTGGGCTGTGGCGCCTTGGTTATTTTTTTGAGGAGCAGGTGATTCTGATGAGATGGACAATCGCCTCTTTCCCAGGAACAGGCATCAAAATCACCTGGAGGGGCTGGGAAGCCAGACTGTAGGCCCCACCCCCAGACTTCAATAGGTCTGAATTTGCATTTCAAATAAACGCTCAGGTGCTGCTCCTGCTGCTGCTGCTGGTGGTCCGGGCAGACACTTTGAGAAACACTGTTCTGGAAGGTATGGAGGTAAATTTAGGAGAGAACAAGTGGCTCAGGTCTGTGGGATCCAGGCTCCCTGAACCCCATTCACTCTTCCCACTTTTTTATTTTCACAGGCCTGCTAGAGCCACCTGACTAAGACATCCCGCAGAAGGGATGGGACCCACAGCACACTGCTTGCTCACTCCATCAGCAGCCTCCCCACCCCCACTTCTCCAGGTGGCCCTGACTGAAAGCCTTAGGTTTGTAACATCTTCAGAAGAGAGGCCTGGGCAGGTCCTCACAGTCTGCCGCTCAGCCAAACAATGAAACCTGATACCAAGGATAAGCTTTGAGAATTAAGTCAGTAGGGGAGTGGGAAGATGCCCTTAAAAGGGCAGAAGTTCTTGGGGTCACAGATCCTCAACACCTTACCCACAGCTCAAAGTCACAAGTTTGCCAGCGCTTGAAGAATTTGGGAGCCAAGTTCTCCAGTGTGCTCCATTTTAATTAATTTATTTTTAATTGGAGGATAATCACTTTACAATATTGTGTCGGCTTCTGCCATATATCAACATGCATCAGCCATAGGTATACGTATGTCCCTCCTTCTTGAACCTCCTTCCCCCTCCCACCCCATCCCAGCCCTCTAGTTTATTTTTCTTATTAATTTTCATTGGAGTACAGTTGCTTTGCAACATTGTGTTAATTTCTGCTGTATAACAAAGTGAGTCGGCTATACGTATACATCTGTCCCCCTTTTTTTGGATTTCCTTTTCATTCTGGTCACCACAGAGCACCAAGTAGAGTTCCCCGTTCTATACAGTAGGTTCTTATTAGTTATATATTTTATACATAGTATCAATAGTGTATATATGTCATCCCAATCTCCCAATCCCTCCTCCTCCCCCCACAAACAGTCTCTGTGTCTGTGTCTCTATTTCTGCTTTGCAAATACATGGTGGTATTTAGATATGACCCTCCAGGCTGAAGGTCATGCACATCAGCCTATTTTGGAATAGCTGTTGATGAAGAATTTTTTATGCTTTGCTCGGGGGACCAGTTGCAAGGAGGAGCTTTTTATGAGAACAATACATATCACAGACATCTGAATATATTTCCATGAGAAAATAAGGATGAAGGAAACGAAAAGATGGTGTCATTTTCTTACATGGCAGATGAATATTTAACATGCTAGGGCTTATCTTTACGGGGGAAAAAAAGACCCTTTGCAATTTGACATGCTTCCTACAACAGCAATCCATACACAAAACACCAAACACTACAGCCACCCATATAAATACCATGTATTTCATTATTCCCTTATTACAGTGGCACAAAGACCAGCTGCTACATGAAATATCATGAAAACATAAATTACTGGTTATAAATAGCATATTTAAAGCATGAGGCCATCCAGAACGGGCTGGTTTAACATAGGCTGCCGAGAACGAGTCCAAGGAATTGATAAGACAGGCAGGGGAAGTCAGGCAGGGTCTGCACATGGCAGGAGATCAGCCAAAAGAAGCTGCAAGAGGGGCTCTCAAAACAGACTTGGAGGGGGGTACAGTGGAGCTCTCATGAGCCCGGAGGAACAAGTCCACTTTCTGTTGACCCCTGCCACCCCAAGAGGGACCAATTCGCAGACTGCTTATCACCACTATTTTTAACTTCCTGGCAGGCTAACCCCGTGCAATGGGAAAATCGCCCAAAGTAAATACACACTCTCCCTTGATTCTTCTCCCGGCGAGTAATTTTCTATTATTTTCCGTTAGAACCATTTCCAGGATAAATCATGCTCCAGTGTGAGCCTGAGTGTGAGAGTCCTCTAAGGAGCCTCCATCCTAAACCAGGGAGCTCAGAAAAGCTACATCTTTGCTCTCCACTCTAGAGGCTGTGTCCAAACAAGCCCTTTGAGAAGCTTTCCAGGCTTTTCACCTTCTAGGCTCCTTTGTTATTTTTATTTCCCTCGAGTTTTGCTACTAGACAAATTACAGATCGTCATATATAATTATCTTTCCATGAGACAGATTAATATGAATAACAGTTTTGAGCTTAGAAAGAAAAAATTAAAAAAAATTCTTTATGTCAGGTCCTGCACATGCATTCTCTATGGAATCCTCTCCATGACTCTGAGCTGGGCACTACTGTTTTTCCCTTTTTACATGCAGGGAATAAAATCACATAGAAGTAATTTGCTTGAGATCGTGCAGCTGGAAGGCGGTGGAACATGTCTGAAACTCAGCTCTGTCTCCAAACTCCATGCTTTTAACCACTGCACAGTGTGGCCTTACCTTACAAGCTGCCACACCTTGTTAACACAGTTCCAAAGTTAACACAGACCAAAGTAAGGGCTAGATAAACTAGTTACAAACTTAGGAAAGATAAATGCAGAAATTGATTTAGATTTTTTGAAACATTTTAACACAGTTTGAAGATCCCAGTGAAGTCTTTGTGGACCCCTAGCTCTCCCAGACCTCCCATGAGGGATCCCTAACCTGGAACCATTCACATATCATTTGCCACATGCATCTTCTATGTTTGCACACAAAGAGCTAGTTTAAAATACTGCTTGCTTCCCTGGGATCTATGACAAATCAAGTCCAAACTCTGAATGACGTTCAAGGCTCTTCTTAACCTGGCCCTCGCTATCTCTTCAAATCCATCTTCTAGAACCGTGTTATCCAGAGTCTGGAACGAGAAGTGAGAGGAGTGAGAATGTGAAGCAGAACCAGGAGATCTTTACAGGCAGGTAAGGTTGGGCAGCATCTCCATCCTGATCATGACTTTACACAGACATGGTAACTCTCATCTTCCAGGGCAACTCACCATATATTAATAAAAGGCACACTGCCTACTCTCTCAGCTTTGTTCTTTGCTCTGGACCATTCTCCAGCCTGTCCCACCCTTTCTTCCTAGGCTCAGCTCCCAAGCCTCCTCTGGGAACCTTGCCTGTTGTCTCCTGTTAGAAGCTGTCAGGTCCCATCTGCCCCCACAGCACCCTGCTCACATTCTGCCTTCTAGTAGAGAGCTGCCGCCTAGTCTGACCCAGTGGACAGTAAGCTCTTTAAGCACAGAGCTGGTTCTCACTAACCTTCTTTGCTGCCCCCTGCTCTTAGCACAGGCAGCGACCAAAGAAGGTTCTTAATAAAGATTAGCAGGTCTGATTTGTCACCAGAGATCAGGAGTAGCTACTATACTAGGAACAGGACGAAGGAGAAAAGAGAAGGGAGAGGGGCTCACACAGGAATTAAACAAAGAGAAAAAAAAATAATGGTTCATTTTTTCCCTTAAGAATGTGAGCCAGGATTAATAATGTACAAATGGTCTCAGGAACTAGTATTTCACTGTGATCAAAACTTCCTGTAATAAACTCTGACATAAAGTTTTAATGTTTGCATTTGTCATCATTATCAACCACTTCATTCACACCCAAAATAGAGCAAACGTCTCCTGAGCCCAGCTGCACCTTCCCAGACCCCAGGAAGCATCAGCCATCCAACTCCACATTTTCACTTGGCATCTGTCCCCTAGGGGGCCAGAATTTACTGATTTCTAGCTAACGTTTATTGAGCACCTACTGTGTTCCAGGAACCAAAGCCTCTATTTATATACATAATATCTAATCCTCATCAGAGCCCTGTGAGATATTGTGATCACCATTTTCTAGATGAGAAATCTGAATTCAGGAGGTTAAATAACTTGCCCACAGCTGCATAGTTAGCAATGCTGCAGGTTGAGCTCAAATATGCCTTACTGCAAAGCCCATATTCTTAGCTACTCTACTAATTTTTAAATAAAAACATCCTTTCGATTTTTCAGAGTATTAAGTTGTGACATCAAAATACTAGTGGAAGAAATGGCTCTGGATCTAGGCTAGAAAACACTCTTTCAATGGACATAGCTTCATCATGGGACCTCACCAGCCAGGGTCACAGACTCATCAGGCAAAGGTTTGAGTCTGCTCAGGCACTCTTCTAACTAAAGATGCTGCAAGGGCCATGCCCTCAGTGCTGAGAACCCTGGACTCAAGGGGACCTGAAACCTTGTTCAGCACTGAGTCTCACAAGGTTTCACATAACGGAAGGGCCAGGGAGATTCTAGACATCCTCAGTCTCACCTTCTCATTTTGTAGAGGGGGAAACTGAGGTCCGTGGAAGTTAGGCATTTGCCCAGCTCATAGAGCTAACTAGGGGGCTTCCCTGGTGGCTCAGATGGTAAAGAGTCCACCTGCAATGCAGGAGACCCAGGTTTGATCCCTGGGTTGGGACGATCCCCCGGAAGTAGAAATGGCAACCCACTCCAGTATTCTTGCTTGGAGAATCCCATGGACTGAGGGGCGTGGCAGACTGCAGTCTATAGGGTCATGAAGAGTCTGGACATGACTGAGCAAGTGAGCACAGCAAATGTGTTGACTATAGTCCCGGGTCAACAAGATTTAGTTCCTCCTTACTCAGTGATGCACATCACTCCACTGTGAGGAGGGGGCACAGTACATTCAGACAGCCTGTTACTGGTGGACAGTCTGATCATGGGGTGTGCCTTCTGCAGGCCATCCCACTGCCATTGAAGTAATGAACTCTGCCAGTATGGGGTCAGGGCTAGTTCTAATTCATTTAGTTTTACATGGATCAAAATGAAAACCTGGTCTATATGGAGTCTATGACTACACTCCCCTGAACTCACCTGATCTCACTGAGTTTTCAGAGAGATTCCATTTCCTGGCACATCTGATGGCTAGCAGTGTTAGTAAAGCAGTCTATGAAAATAAAATATTTTTACTATTTAAAAATCTACTTACTGAGTGGCATGAAATTGGATGAACTGATATTTCTGCATCTGCAAAATGGGAAAATGATAGTACTTACCCTATAGAAGCTATGCTTTCAAAATCAAATGAGATAATACATATGGAGTGCCCAATATGACGCCTGGCACACAATAAGCACTTAACAAAAATAGTTAACATGGGACTTCCTGGCAGCCCAGTGGTTAAGATTCCTTGGGCCATGGGTTCAATTCTTGCTCAGAAAACTAAGATCCCACATGCTGAATAGTGTGGCAAAAAAAAAGGTTACACTATTATGGTTGCTGTTGAACTTCTGGTGGACATTCACATATGATCAAAAGAGGGACACAAGTTATGAATGTTTTTGCTTTCTTTGTCTTGACCTCTATGTTACACATGTTTGTGGAAGACCTTTTCCCATAGGTGTGAACAAGAAAGGACCAGAGTGAGTTGGCCTCAGATGGATGCTGGTGGTTGAAGGTTAAGACACTGAAGAGATTTAATCCCCACACAGCCATTCAGCGTGTATAACAGGCCTGCAGTGAAATGACAGAAGGAGTTCTCAAGTTTGAGTCTAGAACACTTCTGCACCCATGAATAATGCTACCTGTAGCAGGACGGAAGAGAAATTGCTGCTCTGGGTTAAGGTTAGAGCATCCGGGAGAGCACGAAGAGGGCTTCGTGGAGAATGTAATTAGGAAAGCAGGTAAGTGGGGACTTGTGTTTCCAGAAATCTGTTTGTAAAATACTAATAGCCTTGGGTTTTTCACCCTAGAGAAAATTTTACATCTTTGAATATGTTTGCAATTTGTGTGATCTGCACACTCCAGATTTTGTTTTGCAAGGAGAACTTTTAAATCACTGCATTATTACTACAAATAATTAAACCAAAGACTAATTTGTGGTTGCACACATGTTCACAACCATGTGAAAAATACTGCTGTCAGCACCAGGGCCCAGTTTCCATCACATCACTGTTTTACAATTTAATGGGCCTCTGAATGTTGCAAATCTGAGGAGAAAAGAATAAAGAAATTTTTTAAAAGCAGAAAGTAGGAAGAAATAGAAAGTGAAAAAAAAAAAAAGAAGAAGAGGAAGGAAAGAGCAAGAGAGAGAGAAAAAATTTTTCCTTCCATTTCTTTATTCTCAAGAAAAACTTCCAAGAGCTCCGCTGGAAAGTGTGTTAGAATATTCTGATTCTCTGTTAATGGTATTTTTAAAAAAGAGATAGAGCAATGGACCTAATGTGTGTTTTTCAAAATCCTTTGATTCTAAAGCCATTCAACTATAAATCTGGGTTCTTACTTCAAAAGCTAGATACATCCTGCCTTTCCTAAAGTGACACAAAATATTCAATCCTAGGCCAAGAAAAATCCCAAACCAACCAACAGAAGTCAAGGAAAATTGAATACAGAAGCTTTCAACTTGAATTATTCAGGTCCAAGAAAATTAAGTCTTTCATCTTTTCTCTCTAGTTAACTTTTAAAACATTTTAAATACTCTGCCCTAAATATTTCCGAATATAATCCAAAAGTGATCAAATTCCATTATATGAGTTGAACAGTACAGATAAATATGTCAATTTTATCTGGAATATGTATACCCATTTCTTCCACAAGTATTGAAAAATACTGATAGTACTGTGTCTATTCAAATGCTTTTAGAGTACATTGGAAAGCTTTTTGATATTTTGATTAATTTAAACCATCCATCTAAAATAAACCATCACCCCCAAAATACTCCTAAAGATAAAAGATACTCTCTAGGAACAAACTACAAATTATGAAACCCCTCTTACCAATAAACACACCACCACCAGACAGGGAAAAAAATGATTTATGAATTAGTTTAAATGGAAAATAACCCCACATATAACTGACAAACAGAAAACTGCCAAGAGACATCGGATAAGCAGAAACATCACACAAATGGCACTGCCCTTGAGTAGCTAACTGCCTAGAATATATGCAACTTTCGAAATGTCTTTTGATGGGATGAAACATTTTCATACACCCGGCACATTATTTAATGTTTTTCCATAACTATCCCTCATTCATACACTTTGGCATGAAGAAAACATAAATACAGGAGGTCTCTTTTCTTATGTGGACTTAAACCCATAAAAACAGTCTCGTGAATTATCCGTGGACTTCTCTTTTGGAGCGTAGGGTAGATGGGAGACCACTAGTCTGTAGTTAGCTTCCTCTTATTCTTTTCAAATACCTCCAGTTTTCAGCATCTCCCCTCTAGGGAGAATAAGGGCATCATTTAGCATAGCAGTTCCCACAGGTGTGGTCCTTGGATCCTTGTAGGTCCCCAAGACTCTTTCAAGGAAACGCATGAGGTCAAAACTATTTTTATCATAATACTTGTCACCAGAAGTAGAGTTTTCCACAGGCTACATGATGCGAATGGCCACAGACTGAATTCAGAAGCAGAGTTGACAATCCAGCTGTCTTCTATTAAGCCAGACATAAAAGAGATTATTTACAAAAACACAAAAGAATGCCATTCTTCTGTTTTGGTTTTGGAAAACAGTTATTCTTTATTATGTTTTTTAAGGTAGGATGCAATGGGTTTATTTTTTAAAAATAAATATACTGTTAAAATTTTCTCCATTTCCAGTTCTAATATGGCAAATATCAAGTAGCATTCACATAAACAAAAGTTCTTGAAGGTCCTCAATAATCTTTAAGAGTTCTTGAAGGTCCTCAATAATTCTGAAACCAACAAGTTTGACAGTGATTCAGTAGCACAATTCTTGACTTATAGTAAATTCTCAATACACAAATGTGTGGCAAATTTACTGATTAAAGGGCTCTGAATATTTTTCAATGTGCAACAGACTCCAGAGTTCCGAATATGAATATGGCCAGTAAAGACCCTGGGATGACCATGTTCAGGCCTCTGCACCAGCTTACAACATGATTTTTTTTTTAAAAAAGATGATAAGAACACAAAAGTGTAGAGCCAAAACAAAGACAGAATATCCCTAGTAAACATGGCTCAAAGACAGGTTAAGGCAAACAAAGGAAAGGAGAACAGGTATTGGTGGGGATGGGTTCTGACAATCAGTGGGTTTCCTTTATCCATCCTCTCATCACCTATTCTTCATTTCAGGGGAAAAAATATCATCTATTAATTCAGAGACAATGTCCTTCCAAAGGGGTTTATGGGGACTTCATACACACACTAATTAAACTATGTAACATTCTGAATGGTTCAAGTGCTAAGATCTCACAAGGTCACAGGGTCATCTGTGTGGACCAATTAGTTAACTTTCTTGGGTTCCATAGTGTTCATGTGCCTCTCCCAATTTTTATTCCTGGAAATGTCTTCTTCATCTTGCAAAATCCACTTCAGACAACACCTCCTCCAAAAGTTTTCCTTTCCTTCTTTCCCAGAACAAATTAAAAATTCCTTCCTCTGCCTAACCTCTGTACCGTGCACATATGTCTCTGGCAGCATGTAGCACATACTATTGAAATTCCTCATTTTCACTGTCTCCTTAGCTCATGTACAGTCGACCTTTGTGTTCCAGTACCTATCGGTGCCAAAACATTGTAGACGCTTTAAAAACCAACATAAGCCCTAGTCAGTCACCTTACAGATGCAGAAGACAACTACCAGAATTAAGTACAAGGCAAAAGAATAATAAGGAAGTTATTACTCGAAATTTCACTTGTTTCCAGCCAACTAGAAATCCAGCATGGGTGTCTTAGTGATGGTGGCTTAGTCTTGCCATGTTTGAGAATGAACAGGTGCCCACTGAAAGAAAGCCATCTCCTAAAAATCTGTCTCCTGGAAGGAAGTGTAACTTTTCATCCCTTCTGAAAGGAGACAAACTGCAAATGGCATAGGCAAGTATTGCAAAAGATAAATCAAACCAAGGTAAAAACTCACAAGGCATAGATGTGCTAAAGTGACTAACAGTCAATTAACAGGAAAGGACTGGAGAAGAGGGGAAATCTAACTATTTGAATGTTTATATGACATCAAAGAAAGCTGGAAAGTCATGCTCTAAAATCAACCAGGCTTCATCACCACCTTTTAAGTGGCATACTCATCAGCAAAGAACACAAGAACACACATTTTCATTAGTACAGCAAAGAAAGAATTTGTATTTGTATGCCTATGGTTAGCATTGGCAAAGAAATGGGTCAAGTAGGTTGTTTCCATGTTTACCTTTAAGAATGTGGCCGTGTGGTAAGAATTAAGATGCTGCCCAGAATCTAATATGGAAGAGATGTCTCCATGCCTCCAAAAGGTGAGGGCAAAACCAGTAGCACTTAAGCGGAAACTTGAGATTGGGTAACTAATGGCCATCTAATCTTATGAAAAGCTACAGAGAGTAAAGGTCTTGAAACACAAAGAGCCTATTCATCCTCATGCTGCTGCCGCTGCTGGTGCTAAGTCACTTCAGTCGTGTCCGACCCTGTGTGACCCCATAGACGGCAGCCCACCAGGCTCCGCCGTCCCTGAGATTCTCCAGGCAAGAACACTGGAGTGGGTTGCCATTTCCTTCTCCAATGCATGAAAGTGAAAAGTAAGAGTGAAGTTGCTCAGTCGTGTCCAACTCTTAGCGACCCCATGGACTGCAGCCCACCAGGCTCCTCCATCCAAGGGATTTTCCAGGCAAGAGTACTGGAGTGGGGTGCCATTCTCCGTAATTCATCCTCATAACCACCCTTCTATAATTGTGTATGTATCCTTGTGCTGGACTTTGAAATTAGCCCTTTCTCATTCATCAGTCTGATTTCAAACCACCCTTACTGGATATCTCAATTATCTGAGACTCCAACGTTAACTAACAACTGGACCCTCTCCATATCTGTTTTCTTTATTCCTCATTAGAGTTACGAGTTTTAGCCCAGGGGAACTCTCACTATGGAACCCCAGAGTGCTAGAGCGGAAAGTCATCACAGAAAGTGACTAATCTAACCCATCCACTTTGGGAAAACTGAGGCCCAGAGAACCCTTACCCTGGGGTCACACAGCTAAGGACTGTCAGAAACAGGGCCTCAACACAGCCCTTCCTGCAACACAGTACTATTTCATCATACCAAAGCAAAGAAGTATAGATGCTCATTTGGAAATGTGTGTTTGGACAAATCGCTAGCCCCAAGCACCATTTCCTCCCTACATAAATAAAAGCAATGCTTTCCACCTGCCACCGCTACCCTGGGAACATCCATAGCATGTGTGTTTATTCCCTCAAGCTGACTGCGGGATGATGGAAGACAGACCATGACCGTGAAGCACTCCTCCTACGAGGAGGCAGCGAGAGGGAGCCCAAGACCAGGCTGAAGAGCTGCCACACTTCTGGATGTTTAGGAAGATGGACTGTTTGTCTAGCCCCAAAGTATCTCCCTGAAGTGTCTACTGTTCAAAGGGGAAAAGAGTGACTTTACAGTGGAGAATACGGTAGACCTCATCTTCTCTAGGGGACAAAGATCTACATTCCCTGAAATGGAGCAAAGTGGTATCCTGTTCCCCTGATGTGTCAGGAAGGGCACTGCCCCACTATTGGCTTCCCCAGAGCCCTAGCCTCCACTTAGCCAGAAGGAAACATCAGATCACCCAACCTGGGGTTCGTCATCCTAAAAAGTACCTGACTAGTGTTCTTCATGAGGGCCAACATTATGAAAAATAAGGAAAAACCAAGGAACTGTCCTTGCTGGAGGAAACTAAGGAGACAAGACAATAAAATGCAATGAGGGATCCTGGATTAGATTTTGGAACAGAAAAAAGGATTGGTGGAAAGCCGGGTGAAATCTAAATAAAGTCTGTCGTTTAGATGGTGGCATCATGCCAATGCTCATTTCTGAGTTTTGGTAACTGTAGCATGGGAATGCTGTGGAGGTTGCTAACTTTGGTTGAGGAGCGGGCAGGAGCTCTTTGTACTATCTTTGTAACAGTTCTGCAAATCTAACATTATTTCAAATATTAAAAGTTAAAGAAAAAAAAAGTGGCTCATGGCTGGGTAGGAGACATAGCTGATGACTTTCTGGTCCCTCCTCTCAACCGCTTGTTAGAATCAATCACTCTCTCCTCTTTGTTTGGAAAGAACGTGGCACAAGTTTTTCCTTCTCCTTTATTCTGGGTTATTTGTATATCTTCAAAAAATGATGATGTTTTAAGAGCAGAGCTAAGAGCATTCCCATGTCCTATGTTTTTCACAAAGTAAATGCTCAGAAAGTCGGCTAGAGGAATGAATGAGTGAATGCACCTGCTTCTCCTGGATGAGATGAGACACACATTTTGCTGTATTTTATGATTGTGCCCAGTCTTCCCCATCCCATGAGTTAAAATGCACAAGCTGCATTTAAAACCACACTTCTTGCTTCACAGCATCTAATACAGCACACTGCCCTCACCCACTAAATGTTTAAAAAGCAAATGCTATTCAAAATCCCCTTTGCTCTTTGACAAGACTGCCTTTCACCTCCTTCTCAGTTTGGAAATGTGTTGAGTCATCCTCCCAAACTTTGTGCGTTGCATCACCTTCTCCAGTAAGCCTCCTCTGGCCACCCCTCAGCCTTTCCTGTAGACTAACCCCTTCCTCCTCAGAAGTAATCACTTTCACCTGTGGTACTTAGGTACCTGGTACATAATTTTGCTTTAGTACTCATAACAATCTGTTAATTACCTATTTACACATCCATCTCCCCAACTATAACAGGAGCTCCTTGAGAGCAGTAACTTGGCTTTATTTATCGTGTACCCTCAACTCTGAGGACCGTACTTGGTATGTAGTCAGCGATACAATAAATGCTTGCTGAATCAAACAGTCACTGTTGTTCCCATTTCTTGACTCTTGCCCAGGAATTTACTGTGATGGCAGACACACAGGCCATGCAGGCGCTACCCAAAACAAGGGGACGAGGGCTACAAAGACATTCCAAGGGTCTTTTTCATGACCACAGCAAGCTGGCAGGTTGGAGACATCAGCACAGGTGTGAGACATGAACGGATGATCTGCTGACTCTGATCTGGCTGAGCCTCCACAGCCAACTCACTGATACTTGGCCTCCAGACCTGTCAATCCAAGCTTTTCTTATTTCCCTGTGAGTCTTCACGCTCAGTAAGAGGGATAGGAAATGGATTTGGGCAACCAGACCCAAAGGGTGTCCAGTGATGCCAGGGTCACCACAGTATAAAGAAAAAGTATATAAATCTACCCAGAATTTCCTCATCAGAAACTTCATCTCAGCCAGCCCAGAATACAGAGTGAATGGGCTTCCTCTGTTTGTCCTCTCACTCGTGCCTTCTTAAGGCTCCTCGTCGTTAGGCCAGCTGCTCGGCCATCTCACTGGTCTCCTCAGCGAGAAATCTTCCATTCTTCATTGTGTCTCTCTCCCTTGACCCCCACGACCAGGCAAAAACCTCACCTTATCGATCAAACACTGCAATAACCTGAATGAACACGCCCCTCCATCCAGGGACAAGGCTCAAATCCCATCCTTTGTTATCTCCTGCTCAGCCTGGGACGGGGCCTCACTGGTTTCCCTATAGACCACCCCACCTGAGACTCAGGCACAGCAGAAGTGTCCACTCCTCCCCCAGCTCTGAGCGCCCCACCAGAGGACGGTCCGCAGTTCCTCCTCCCTCTGGTGTCTTACGTTACAAGCTCCTTGGAAGGCTCAGGCTGAGACCTGCTCTGCCTCCACTCGCCTCTCCCGGGACGTTCCACTCTCTTTCTCTCAGCGATAAGCTCCTAAACACCCTGTGCGGCCCAGTTCAAAAGCACCTGGTTAACCTTCACCCTGGAGAAAACACGAACACACAGAATCACTCAGGACTCCACATTAAAGCTCTCTCCGTGGCTGGCCCACCACCACATAATGAAGAACGGCCCATCTATGAATTGTCTCCAGGGTACAATTTTTCTGTTTCATGTAATTGTTTAACCCTTGTCACTGAAGTTTTCACATGCATATGTGTTGTGTCTCTGACTAGATGGTAAGCTCTTCCCTCCCTCATATCTCCCAGCACAGCGCTCTGCCTACGGGGGTCATTTAAAAAGATGTGCTGGGGTGGGGAATGACCGAAAAACCATCTTTTACCAGCAGATGAAAGCATCCGGGATTATACCTGTGGTCCTCAGCCCCTGTGTGAATCAGAAACAGCCAGGAAGCTTGTTAAAAATGGAAGTGCTTTAGCAAGGCCTCTGCAGATTCGGACTCAGAGGATTAGGGAGGGTTCTAGAAATCAGTATTTTCCACAAGGTCCTCCACGCCTGTGAGTTAACTGTGAAAGTGCAAGTCGCTCAGTTGTGTCTGACTCTTTGCGACTCCAGGGACTATACAGTTCAAGGGATTCTCCAGGCCAGAATACTGGAGTGGGTAGCCTTTCCCTTCTCCAGGGGATCTTCTCAACTCAGGAATCAAACCCAAAAGCCTCCTGCATTGCAGGAGGACTCTTTACCAGCTGAGCCACACCAGCCGATTCTTTACCAGCCGAGGAAACTGTGCTGCTCCCCAAATGTAAGAACTGCCCACTCCTTCACCCATCAGGTTTGAGGAGCTTGAGTCACCTGCTTGCCCTTCAAGCTTCCTCCCCCTGGGGTCAGGGGTCAGAGGTGATGTCAGAAGGAGTCACTGAGGGAACGTCCAGGCCCCTCCGTGTCAGCTTCCCTCAGGAACTGCCTCCTCACCTTTTCTAAGCAGCAGCCGAGAGAGGTGATCGTATCTAGAGAGCACACAAGCTACTTCTCTGCTCTCTCCAAAATGCCAGTGAGTTTGAAAGGCACTTTGTCCAATTAGAAGTGTGGAGAAATATTCATCCTGTCCATGACAGAGATGAAGTGCTTCTTTCAAAAGCAGCGGTGGCAGCCTGCCAGGTTTAAGAAGTCCAACTATTCCACACCGAGCCAGCAGTTATTAATTAGTTTTATTAGTGGCAGGTCTTTAATGCAAAATGACAGAGGGAGAGCGCGAAGATCCCCGTCGCTACTAAAATACAAATTGTCCGGATTTAGGTTGTGTTGTTCCCCAACATGTACAGGCGGCCAGCCAGGCCCAAGTGGGGAACAGAGGACGCAGCCAAATGCCTTTCTGCAGAGTTCCGGACTATTAATGGCGTGACAAAGAGGCTCGGGTTCTTACCTCAGGTAGCTCTCTAGGGGAAAATCCACAATTTCAACAATCGAGGAGGAAGAGGGAGAGGATGGGGGCATCTGAGGGGAACCCCAGGAGCAGGAGGAGGGGCTGTGGTGGGGACAAGACGGGGGTAGACCTGCGCCATCCATGCTGCTCCAAGTTCCCCTGCGAGAAATGAGCGTTTCCAGAGAGCAGAGCGGGGCTACTTTGTGGAGAATTAGTCTTACACTGTCAACCTGCTTTTTATGACCATTAATCACATTTGTATTTATAAGCACTAAGACAGGATAATCAAATCTCATGCTTCAAAGCATATGTTTATCACCGCAGGCATAAAAAGGAAGGAGAAAAAGTTTACAAGCCTGCACTCTTGGCAAGAGCTGCTGTTTATCCGGTCGCTTCCCCAGAAGCCCCCTGGGGGGCTCTGGAGAACATCCTGTGAGGGAGAAGGCAGAACTGCCCAGCGTCTCACTCTGTCAGGGTTTCTAGTTTGCTCTGCGCTGGTCTGAAGGCAGGAATTTAAAGACAGTCCCCAAACAGCTTCTCCCAGAGATAGCACCTAACACAGCAGAGCTCTTTGCCCCAGGCCTTCCAGACCTTCCTCCTTTGCCTCGTGAAGGGGTTCCTCGCAGACTCTGGGCAGTGCATTCTCCCACATGCCTGTTCTTTAAGCATCCTACACATTCCCAGTGGTCCCCCAATTGCCCTGTAACCCAACCCTAAGTCCCCTATGCTTTCAGAGGTTTCCCATACCACCCGCCTCAGTAGCCTTCCTCTAGACCAGGCCAGAGATGGCAGAACTTTTTCTGTCCAGTGCCAGATAATGAATATTTTAGTGTTGTTGCTTTAAATTTAGCACAGATACAGTTTTTTAATTTTATTAAAAATATAGTTGACTTACAATGTTGTGTTAATTTCAGGTGTATAGCTAAGTGATTCAGTTATACATCTATCCATTCTTTTTCAGATTCTTTCCCACCTAGGTTATTACAGAATACTCAGAGTTCTCTGTGGTATACAGCAGATTCTTGTTGGCTGCCTATTTTATATACAATAGTATGTGTATGTTAATCCCAAGATCCTAATTTATCCCTCCACTCATCCCGATATTTCAGTCTTTGCAGACCCTGGGGTGTCTGTGGCAACTATTCAACTCTGCCCTGGTAGCTTGAAAGCATTTGTAGACAATATATAAATAAATGGGCATGGCTGTGTGTCAATAAAA
This sequence comes from Odocoileus virginianus, assembly GCF_023699985.2. NCBI lineage: Eukaryota > Metazoa > Chordata > Mammalia > Artiodactyla > Cervidae > Odocoileus > Odocoileus virginianus. Next base: position 37,935,831 of record NC_069679.1, on the reverse strand, counting down.
CTTTATTCCTTACAGGGCAGAGGGTGGGCTGGGTATGACCTGTGGGTTGCAGTTAGCTGGCTCTTCCTCTAGAACAGCAGGGCCTGATCCAGGAATCCAGGTTCTAATGAGTTCTACAAAACTGGATGGAAAGTTTCCAAAATGCTGCTAGAAAAGGGGCATTTGCATTGGCCATAATAGCTCAGATTCACCCAGATCTCCTGGCTGGAACCATATCAACTACTTAGTTTGATAATATATGCCTCCCATTGTCTGATTAACAAATATTGGGAAGTGATCACTAAATTCAGTTAGATGATCAAAATCTTTCAAAGCACAGGGTCCACAATGGGAAGAGGGCAGATAGTAAAAGTGGTCCTACTGCTTATATGCAAACAGGGCATCTCAGCGCATGCTTCTCTACAAGATTCCCTCAAGCAGCTCAAAACGGTTTTAATGAAGGAGGACATCATCTCCTAACATACTAGTAACATAGGTCAGTATGAAAATGCCTTATCATCATTACCAATATTAAGAAGGAATATCTGGAGGACTTATTGAGAAAGGAAATATTTTACAAGCCTTTCCAGAACCAAAAGGCACTACCAACCAAGGCACAGATTTTCTAGAACTGAATAGAAAATGAAAAAAATACACAGCTCTGGGGAAGGAAAACAAGTAAGGAGGCTCTGCTTCTCTTGATGACTTACTGAGTGATAACTGAGGATAAAAAACACATCTTATTCCTCTTTGACTCTTCAGTGTTAACACAGTACATAAATGTTTCTTTTTTTAATTTATTTTTAATTGGAGGTTAATTGATTTACCATGTTGTATTGGTTTCTGTCATACTTATATGTTTCTTAAATGAATAGATTTTTACATCCATGCTTGATGTTATAAAAGATTCAAAAGTGAATGTGAGATGAACTTTGTCTTCCCAGGGTTAATGGTCTAATAACAGAGAATTTAAAAGGATGTAGACATAAATAATACACAGCATCTATATGTAGGTGCTGTGTTTGCAGGTTCTCACTCAGCATCTTTGGGTCCTGTCTTAGAAAGAATATACTCTAGCCTTCTTATCTAGCTTCCCAGCTCCTAGTAGATCCATAGTATATGATTCAAAGGATAGTAGAAGAAGGAGCCACATGAGGCTAGCACAATGTCCAGGTCCCAGTAAGAAGGAGAGATACAGCCAAAAGGGGCTGCAAATGCTAAACATAGAACTATTATCTGTAATTATTCCAGCATTGTTTGCAATGAGAGGAAAAAAGAAAAAAAAAAAAAAAGAAAAGCACTGCAAACAATATACATATTCATCCACAAGGATGAATAAATTAACATGTATCTATACTATGGGAAATTTTGCAATTCTTAATAAAAAGAATAAATTAGATTTATACATGTTGTCTTGTAGGCCATAATACATTTTGAAGTTTATCTGCTCCTCACTCCAAAAGCCTGTTGAAGCACATTCTCATGTATATAAATAAAAATTATTTTCTCCATCAATTAGTACTTTGGCTAAGAAAAAAAATCAGCGTGTCATGCTTTAAGAACATCAGTGTGCTCAGACCTAAACTGAGGAAACACACCTCCCCACCTTGCGAAGGGTGGCCACTAACAAAGGGAACCTCACTAGGTTTTCTAAAATGGAGCATTTCCCAGGGTACATGGAAAGCATAATGTCTCGCGAAACTAAATAGATTAAACTTTACAGAGATTTTCTGCATAAGGTAAAGCCCACCTTTAAATATCAGAAGATGCTTTTGCTAAAAAATTAAACCATGAAAGATAGGTTACATAAAGAATTCAAGGAAGAACCTATATATGACCCAATGGGTATATTAAAGAATGCTTGGGTATATGTGTGTGTGTATGCATAATTTCATATATCTTTTACATAAAGCATAAATGCTTTCATATTATATATAAGAATACTATTTTCCTATTGACTTTCTTTAGAAAAATGAACACTCAGTTGATCTTCAGTAGCTCATAACAGTGTAATTTTTAGAGTTTCTGGCCTTTCAGTTGAGAAATTAATGGCCTATAAACAACGACTAAATGAGTCAGGGAGATATTTTGTATATTTGGGTTTTCACTGGGGAAGCAGTTTTGTGCAGTGGAAGGAACATAATCTTAAGAGTCGAAGAGACCTTTGTTGAAATGCTGGCCCCACTGCTGTGGCTTTGGGCAAAGCCTGAAACTCTGTTTCCTCACCTAAAAATAGAAACAGAAGCCCTTCCCTTAGCAGAATGGAAACACTACATAGGAAGCCTCTAGTACCACTCCTGGCCTAGAGCACACACTCCTTAATTGTTACCTACATGACTGTTTCACAAATTTGTGATATCATCAGAAAGAAAAAAGAGAGATTCACTCTGATCTAGGGCTCTGAAAAGTGGAACGGGTACTTGACACCACCCCCCAGCCTCTTTCAGGCTCACACTGATATGTACCAGGACACTAAAAGGCTGGCTACTGGATTTCTCAGACTGTGTCCAAACCACTTTAGTCAAAACCAGAGCTGTGCAGATGAACACGCTGTCAAGCTTTAAAATATTCATCTTCCCTTTCTACCCTCCCTTCCAGTGGAATGGAGAGAGTAACTGCTGATCTAGGCTCTCTCTCTCTAAACAATAAACACAATAAAGTGACACTGAGGCAGCCACGACTCATTCACCAACACAAGGACACACCCTCGTAACCCCAAATACAGCTCTGTCCATGAAGGCAGCTTCAGCAAGACCCATGCTGCCAATGGGCTCATCCATGAATTCTGCTTCCCCGTGTTCTGTGAGTCTGGCTTCTGTTCTGGAAGCCTGGTGGTGATAGGAATATTTAAAAATCAGGTCTGCAAAGTGTTATCAGGTCTGAATGCCAACGACTATTGCCATTCAAGCTTCACTTCTCATAGAAGAGGCTGCCTGGAATGAAGATCACAACTGCAGGCCAGGCTCAATTTTAGCCTTGCTTATTGGCGCACAAGGTACTGAGGTGATAGCTGAGGGAGATGCACAGCTTTTAGGGGGTAGCTCTCCAGAGAGCATATTGTGTGCAGACAGAGGTCAGATCAGCATGGGTCATCCTTAACCAACACATGGCTATTTAAGTGAGTGCTAACCTGTGGTTTCAGCCATTGTGATTTATTGAGAAGGGTGGTGTCAATAATACAGAGGACCTGACCACTGGCCCTTAATTCCTCTCATTTAGACAGGCTGCTCTTCATCATAAAATAGTCATCCTGTAAATTAATGTGTTTTATTTCAAAAGTGTCATGTTGTACTGGCTTGTGCTTCCAGGAAAATTGCTCTGGATTGCCGGTTTCCCAGCCAGACTACAAGGGTTCCAGCCCACTCGACCCCCTGGTCCAAGAGAAAATCCAAATGGGAGGCAAAGGATGACAGGTCTACTACCCCTACCTGGGGCCCCCAGGTGCTCCATGCATCTGCAAAGGCAGACCTGCTACAAAATAGAGGGGACTGTGCTCAGTAACCGGGGCTCATCTGCAGCGCAGTGCTGAGCCTGGTCTTATCTACCTGGAAGCATCCCAAGTACAGGTGCCCGCAGGACCCAAGGTGGCTCCTCACTTCGCTGAGACTCAAAGTCAGTTGGACAGTGAGTTAGTCTGTGGCTTTCCTGGTGGCTCATATGGTAAAGAATCTGCCTGCAATGCGGGAGACTCAGGTTCCAACACGGGGGAAGATCCCCTGGAGAAGCGAATGTCTACCCACTCCAGTATTCTTGCCTGAAGAATTCCATGAACAGAGGTGACTGGTGGGCTATAGTCCATGGGATCACCAAGAGTCCAACACAACCGAGCAACTAATACTTTTCTCTGTTTAGCACTCAACAGTGAGTCAGGGAATGATTGGCACATGGGACTCCCAGTTCCATTCAAACCGACCCCCTGTCCTCACCCATCATATGTGATTGAGTTGGTGAGCAGATCACCACCCAGCTCCAAGTCTCTGGCTCTCACAGAGCTCTAACAAGCCCCTTAAAATCTCAGAGTACATATTTTCTCATCTGTAAAAGAGAGCTACACCTTCCTCCCAGGGCTGCTGTGAGGTCCAACAGACAAGGTATCTATGGCAGCAACTGGCCAGTACAGAATTGCCTGCAAATATTAGTTGTTGCTATTACTGTCACAACTCCTTAGTGTCGAAACTTTCAGCAACTCTCTATCACCAAGACAATTAACAAAAACCCCAGCTGTCAAGACCCACCACAGCATATTCTCTCTCCCCCCCACCTTATATTTCCATCCTTCTCAGGATGAACCAAGTATTCCAAACATAAGTCTTTTGATTAATCTTAAAACACATGATGCCAATCCCCACCCCTTTCATTTTTGTTCGTATCATCCTGAAATAGACCTGTCTTCCTCCCAGCTCAGCCTATCTAAATTCTATCCTTTCATCACACAATAACATATTTGTAGACTCTGCTGTGTGCTCACAAGGCTAGATACAGGACTCAGGACGGCTGCTGAAGGTCATACAGCCCCCATTTGAGGCTGTTGAGGGTGCAGGTTGGGGTCACGTGACCCAGCCTGAGTCAATGAGCATGGTTTTAAGGATTTCACTAAGTCCCAGGGGAGACGAAGCTGTACTTTTCTCCTTGGATCTCCTGCTGGAGAGGAAATGCCTGAGAACAGAGAAAGGCCAACTCAGAAACTCTTTGGCTGTCCTGATCTTCCCTTTAAACTTTCTAGTTACATGAGCCCATTAATTTCCTTTTTTGGCTAGCCTGAGTTTGTTTTTTCTCCTTTGAACTCAGAAGAATTGTGATCAATATCAATATGAACAGTAGCTCTATTTGAATGTGAAAAACATTTTGTTAATTTCTTTACATGTATATCTTTTAATTCTCCACTTTTACAGTTGTGGATATGCTAAGAACCAGAGAGGCTTGATAATTTTCCGAAGGTTGCACAGTAGTGCCAGTGTCAAATGCCAAGACGTGCAGCTTAACACTCCACTACCACCATCAGTCATTGGAGCCACTGACCGAAATGGACGGCTTTGAGGCATAGGAAGGGTTGCCTGTCTTCTAATGCCCTGTTTTCAAGAACTGCCTTAGTTGAAAGGGCCCTCATAGCAATTCTCCACAGCCCCGAGGAGTGCACTGTTACAAAGCTCACCTCCCGCTGCCCTTCACTCACCCTGGCAGCCAGGCCAGACTCATAATGAATGGCCAGTGAGAAGTACACTGAAGTCCAACATGAATCAATGAGAGCACTAATGAAATTGCTTCAAGTTCTAGAGCAGAAGGTAAGTTGAATACAGTTCAGAGATGTACAACCCTGTGCCCTTCCAAGTTCCCAGAGAAGAAAGGAAAATACACATGGGTAGGGGATGGGGAGAACAGGTGCAAAGCAACACATACTTCTTACAATGACTTAAAACGTATAATAATCTCTCAGACCGTATTGTTGGAGAAAGCAACAAAAGTGATTTTATAGATAACGGAAACTCAGTCTAGTTTTTCACCATTAGTATTTTTGGATGAAACGCTGGACATTTCAGTGTGCTATTAAAAGAGTTTCCCGAATATTATTTTATCATGACTTCAGGTTTAGAGGTTATTAGGAAGTAGAGAGTATCTGTTAAAAGCGTAGGTAAAGCCATACTGTCTAGGTTTGTATTCTGGTTATAACAATTTTCCAACTGTTGTGACCTTGGGCAAGTTAATTAACCTCTCTAAGCTCCATTCTCCACATCTGTAACACAAGGATAATAACAGGATAATTCTCATTTAAGTGTCAAGAGAATTAAATAAGTATAATGCTTAGCCCTATGCCAGTCAAAAAAAATTAGTCTTTTTTTGTCATTATAAGTAATAAAATTGTTAATGTTGTTATTTTATGTCATCAAGTATTATTTTTCTGGTAAAACAGTGATTTTGTTAGGATCTGCAGTGGTATATAGGTGGGTTTATGCTATCCCTACATGATCCCCAGGATGCTTTATAATTTTTTTCTCTGCTTTCTATAGGTCTTTTGACTCTGCAAGTTTTCAGACTGTGAGCCATCACTGCTGTCAGCCTGGACATTATTTACATTCTGCTGCCGATTCACCATATAGCCAAGCTTGTGAAAATTAGGTGTCAAACTTAAGATTCTTAACATTAGGTTCTGCAGTAACTTTCTCGGCCACTAGAGGTCTACCTGCTATTTAGAGGTTCACTGCTCTGTTGGGCTTCCCAGAGGTGTGCTGGGGTCTCCTGACTTTCCTGTTTAAACAGACCAAACCACATTAGATAGTGCAGTGATTTCCTTAACTTGGTATTCAGAGCTCTGCACAGTGGGGTTCAGATCTATATTTCTAATCTTCTAGTCCACTATTAACCATATTCAAATCATCAGCCCCAGACAAAGCATATTCTTCTGTCGCCCATATCAGCCTTGGGCCTCTTCATCTTTGCACATTTACACACACTCTTTGCCCCCACTGATAGTCAAATGACACCCACCACACCCACACCCACACCCACACCCACATCCACACGTTCTCCACTGGTCTTTCCATCTACCCAAATTTTTTTCATCCTTAAAAGACTCGTCAAGGTACATCTGCATGTCAACTTACTAGTGATCTAGTCCCTCCTTTGAACTCAGTGAACTTCAGGTCTGTATCAATCCTTAGCCAATGAGTCCTGGACTATTTGTGACAGATTTCAAACAATTACTTGGTACCTTGATTTAAATCAGTACACATTCATGCTCTGCCTCTCCAATAAGACTAATCTCCTAAGGCCCCAGAGGTCTTTTATACGCTGTATGAGTGTCCAAGAGCAACTAAAAGTCTGACCATTAGTGAGCATCTCATATGTACTAAGCACATTGCTGGCCATTTTATAATCTTGATCACAATGCCTGTGCTGTGCTTAGTCACTCAGTTGTGTCCGACTCTTTGGGACCCCATGGATTAGCCCACCAGGCTCCTGTGTCCATGGAATTCTCCAGGCAAGGATACTGGGGTGTTGCTATGCCCTTCTCCAGGAGATCGTCCTGATCCAGAGATTGAACCTAGGTCTCCTGCATTGCAGGCAGATTCTTTACCAACTGAGCCACCAGGGGAGCCCAAGAAAACTGGAATGAGTAGCCCATCCCTTCACCAGGGGATCTTCCTGACCCAGGAATTGAACTGGGGTCTCCGGCATTGCAGGTGGATTCTTTACCAGCTGAGCCACTGGGGAAGCCCAATCAGCATGCCTATCAGATGGATATTTCTATTGCCTTTGTAGAAATTGAGCCTTAAGGACATAAAATTACTTGTTCAAGACCACACTGTAGGTAAGCCAAAAGCCAGAATTCAAAGGTAAATATGACCCCCAAAAGTCATGCATTTTTGCCCATTAAATCACATCTATTTAGCATCGCAAGCAGTACTTCTTCAATGAATATTTAGGGCTTACTTGAATAGTTAAGGAGCAGCTTGTGTTGAATATCTGGCAAGATCAGACCATCAACCAAGCAGTAACATGTGTCACAGTCCTGAGTACCCCTGAGTCTCTGTGTGACAACTCAAGCAGCCCAGCAGTCCCCCAACGAGCCAAGGCTGCTTAAAGATGGAAAAGCCTCCTTCTCCGGCTGGAGCAGCCCTGAAGACCCCATGCCTGGTCCACCAGCCCACTCCAGGTTGCAAGGGCCCTAATGATCTTCCCAGATGAAAGCTGGGGAGGTGAGAGCCACAGGGAAGTGACACAGGAGCACATGAGGCGATGATCAAAGAGTACACGGAGCTTCACACGCACATTTTCCCTGCGAGGAGCTTTACAATTCCAGCAGCACTCTGGTTCGGTTAGCCATAATATTATGAAAGACGCTGCAAACAACTGGATTTCACTTCAAACAGCATAAATTAACAAATTGCACATGTGCACACAGCATCTGCTAACCTAATAATTAAGATATTACAAAAAGTCACCTAATGGCACCCAAGTCAGGATAATGGGATAATTGTTACAGTGCTTAAAAAAATTTAAAGACATATAAGCCGGTCACCCACGGAGCACACCAAACGGAAGGTTGCTTTTTCATGGTCTCTTTGAGCCCCGTGTTTGGATTACCACGATGTGAAAGGCAGCAACTGCTGTTATGTAACTAAACCCTGCATATACAGTTGTCAGTCTGGGTAAATTTAACTCTGCAGGTTTAAGGCAGAGCTGGCTTGCCAGAGCAGAACTTAGGAAACAACAAAAATTTAAAGCCACACTGCCCTGTGGGCCGCGGAGGGCTGATTAGGAGCAGCTGGAGAAGGCCACCCTAGGCAGCCTGTGCCATGCCAGGGTGCTAGCTCCCTGTAATAGCTGCTTGGAAAGCAATGAGGGCTGACAAGAGCATGGTTGTTCAATTACCAAGCTGTTTGCATTTTTTCTCCCCCTACATGGCAATAAAGGCACTTAGGGGGCCTGATGTAGTTCAGAAGGAAAGACACTGAAACCCAGCATCAGGGGGAGGCTTTAATAACAGGTTGCTTTGCAGTGACAACAAAGTGGATCCCCATCCCCAGGCGAGAGCTCCACCATGGCCCTGGCATGGCCCAGGTTGAAGGGGGTGGCACTGTGGCCTGGGTTCTAGGCTGGGCCCGAAGAGGCCAGCCATGGGGCTCAGGAGGAGCTGGGCCATCTCCCTGAACCACATGTTTGTCAAATGCAAAATAAGAATGAGGGTTAACTCTCTGGGAGGTCCTTCCAAATCTATCATTTCTCCCTCTGGTTAAATCAGCAGATCTTTATTCATTACAGACAAGGAATAACTCTGCAGGGAACCTCTCATTCTAAACTGGGCTGTGTCAGGTGAGGCCAAGAGAAGGACATTCACTGGGAACTGTCAAGATGTCAAAAAAGATAAATCCACTGGACCATGCTGGCAAGCCTCTTCACTCCCCAGCAGAACTTATTATGAAGTGGGTTTGCCCTGGACCCCATCCAAAGAGCCTTGGTGAACACCATCCAGACAAAGAGGTGCCCACTGATAAGAAGTTCTCGTCCTGCACAGCTCAAAACCTGATGCTGAGGGCTACGGCCAGGAAAGACCCCATGGCCACAAGACACCCCCCGGGAGTTCAAGGGAGGCTGGAGAGATGTGTCGGTTTATTTATTGTTTGTTTCACATGGTGTGAGGGGCATATTTTACAAGGACAGAGTAGACTGGAAGAGATGCTGAAAAAACTCATAGCATGGAGAAGATTTTCCATTCTGTTTTGTAAAGTCAACAGGGCCAGGGCAAGCAAGAGACTCACCTCAGGCACAAAATTTAAAGGGAGCCAAAAAACTTAGTGATCAAGATAAATAGTATTTTAATATAATACTTTAAAATTTAATGTCATGAAAAAAAAATCATGATGAGCAACATATCAGAATCTTAAATAAAGAGACAAGCAGTTCAGGAAAAAGCACACAGCCAGATTCTTCTAAAAGCACTAAGTCTAGTTTGTGTGAAATAAACCATCATAACATCTTCCCATTCCGTTTTAAATTTAGATCTAAGAAAATAACTGGGCAAATGACCACTGATGAATGATCCACGTTCCCATCCCTGTCCCATGCACATCTGCATAGGCTACACATTCTGATCATGGATATTCAGGAATGAGTATGATTCTGCAGAATCATGCTCGTGGGAGATGCCAGTGAGGGGGACCTGGCTTCTACTGCTAAGACTGGACTGTGCAAAAACCCTCAAAGATGACTCCCAGGAAAGTTTGTGTCCTGGAAGGAAATATTCTCCCCAAAAAAGGTATATTCTAAAATAACAACTCTTCAAAATAATTACTATTTAAGCATTGATAAAGCTTTGGCCTGCATTATGTTTTCCTCTAAAAGGAAAAGATGACTCTCTCTGTAGCTGTATATTTTACTTCGCTGGAAACATAATTCTGAGGATGTCACTCCTCACTCAAGAACCTTCCATGGCTCCCAAGTGCCTACAGACTTAAACACAAAGCCCAAAGCCCAAAGTAATCAAAAGTTTTACTCTCTACACAAATTCCTATGATTCAGCTTTATTCTTTTTTCCTCCACCCACATGCCAGCAGGCCTGTCCTTTTCCCTACTCTGGTTTTCCAGTCCTCCTGGCTCTGCTGTGCCCCCTAGAATCAGAAAAACCCTTCTTTCATCTGCCTGGTCACCTCTCCTCCAAATCTTACTCATTCTTCCCATCTCAATTCTACAACTGCCTTCTCCATGAAGCCTTAGAGCTCTGCTGGGTGCTAAACTATAGGATGAATTAACTTTAGTAAGAAAGAGCTCCAAGTACCTTCTGTGTTTCAGTTTAACCCCAAATTAACCAAGGCACTTAATTAACCCAAAGTGCCCCCACTATCAAAGCATACTGATTTTTCCTTCTTTGCCCCCAGGAGCAACACCACTGAAGGGGAGAAAAGAAAAAAGAAAAATAAAGCTCCTTTTCCTCATTGATTCGTCCTAGAACAAAGGAAGTATCCAATCAATGAAAAAACAAACACATCCAACTTCTAGGAAAGATGAAATATGGAAAAAAAGATCTGTCCAGTAGTCCCAGATACAGATACAACAGGGATATTCTCTGGGGATGCTGAAGAACACACACACACACACACACACACACACTGAAACACATACCACTCTTAGCCCAAGCCGGGGAGGAAAGAAGAATTCCATTTCGAGTCCTGAAGCTCAACTGAAGCCCTCAGCTCTCCCAGGCCTGCACCGCCTGTCTGGGGTGATTTTGCTCCTGCAGCTAAGGGCCTGGTGCTCAAAGCCTGATTTTCTCTGAGCAGAGCAATTCCAAACCATCTTAGTCACATAGATAGAAGGTGAAAGTATATTCCAACCAAACTACTGGACTGAGGTTGGGTTTATCAAACCAATTACGCCAAGATGTTATGGGAAGTGGGGGGGAATGTAATCACATATGACAGGGATGATCAAAACTGCTTACACAGTAAATCAGGAAACTGATAACAGGCTGACAACGGCATCTACCTGACTGAGGAACTTCAGGCTCAGATTCCCCAGGCTTGTAAAACAGAAATAACAACACAGAACAAGCTGTGCAGCACTGTCGGGCACCTGGGCACCTCTGGGCCGACGCTGGGAGGTGAGCAAGCACCTGGTGCTGGCAGTGGGAACGGGCAAAGAAGCCCTTCTGAAAGGCTCACCTCCAAGACCGTGGTTTGCAGGAAGCAATTTCTCACTGCACTACTCAAAAACATCTTAATGGGTCCTGACCTTGGACACCACAGAAAATACAGCACTAAGTCAGGGGACTCTTTGGGGAGCCGGAAAGAGACAGACAGAAGGCAAAGTTGTCCATTGTGGTTGACGACTGGCGACTGCTGAGTGCCACCCGGCAGAAGGCAGGGAGGAAAGCAAGGTTTCTGGCCTAAGCTGACTTACTGAGGAATGGCCTAGAAAGCTACGTAGGCCTTCTCAATGGATGGAAGCATCCCACACACTGAGGTCTCTCTCCTTTGGGGACCCCACCTCTCAGGGGTTCAGAGAGCCATCCAGGGCAGGCAGGCTGTGGAGAGTGGGGTCACTGTGCATCCCAAATAGTAATAAGTTAACTCTGGGGAACACAGAGTCACTGCAGGATCCGCGGGGCCCAGAGCAAAAGCCAACTGCAGGAGATACCTAATGAATCACTGACAGGACACCAAAATAGAGGCCCTAAATAAAGCAGCTGACCTGGAAAAGGAAATAAATACCTGCATTTTAAAGGAGGGGGGTCGTACTCTGTGCTTCACCCAGCTTTGTTTTCCATTCACAGTGTGGTGTCTTGAAACACCCTAAGAAGTTTGGCTGACTCAGGGCACCAGCTTAAACTTTATCAAGGCCTTTGACAGTCGTGATTTGCATCAAGTTCAATGCTGTCCTTTTGGCAGTTGTTGCACTTAATTGAGTGAAAAAAGCTGTCAGTCTAAAGCCCCGATCCCAAGGTAAATTCACTCTGAACTAACCATCTGCCAGGGCTTCTCCCATGGTAGTCAACACTTATCATCCAGAGGACTAGATTCACTGCCTCATAATTAGATCATTCCTGAATTAAATTGACGGTCCCAGGGAAAAAAAAAAAAAACAATGCAAAGTATGTTTTGAGACCAGAAAGGAGAAACTGGCTGGTTTTAACAAATACAAGAAGCTACATATTTTTTCACAGTGATAGAGCAGCACAATAAATGATTTTTCTAAATAAGGCTTCACAACAATTATTATCTTCCATGCCACCCTCGTCATTTACATTCGGGTTTTTGTTTTGGAAGCTGAGGCATTTTCTTGCAAGCACCAAGTGCAAACTCCAAGGATGGGTAGCTATTGTCTTCAGACCCAGGTTCCAAGCAAGGTCAGACCAGGTTGACCAGTCTTATTAAATGTCGTGAATGTCAAAGTCTCAGTGAATTTGTTGGCACGTCCACGAACCTGCTACTTCTCCAAAATAAAGGAAAAGAATTATCGACTTTTTTAAAAAAAATATATACCCCACAGTAGCCACGGTGGCTGGAAAAGCTCAGGGAAAGAGGCAGGTAAAATAACGCACTAAGTGATAAATCTGGAACCAGGCCCCCAAAATAATGCAATCATGCTGCAAGCCAAAAAGAAAAAAGGAGGTAAAGAGACGAATCGAGCACATAGGATTCTGAAGGTTTCTCTGTAAACATGATTTCATTCCCTGCCAGTAATTGGGTGATTTGCCTCTAGTCAGATTCAGTCCTCTGGGTACTTCACTGCACAAGGATTTTCAAACCTTGCATATTAACTCAAAATTTCCCAGGAAATATTTCTGAATTAACGAAAGTATTTAGTAATTCTACTATTCTTCAGAAGTTTGCACAGCACTTGGTTATCCTTACATCTTTGATGAGACAGAGACAGAAAATAGTGAACCACTGTCTCACAGGGCCTCCTCCAGCCACGGACCAGGAAAGATTAATGTAACTCAAAATAGAATGAGACCAACTCATTTTTGCCTGAATATCCAGATTAGACATTTTAGGGTCCACTTTTGTAGAGAACTGATATGAGAGGGAAGAGAAAGGAAGATGGACAGAAGCAGAGAAAGGACTACTAGGTCCCCATAACATCACAGACTAAACAGAACCTGAGAGATTACCATATGTAATATTTCTACTACTTGCCTGGTTTTAATAGCCACCTGAAGCATTTGATAAACACATAGGGTTTTTAGATCCTCCTCCTAAAGATTTAGATTCAGGAGTCTGGGCTAGGTCTCAATAATCTCTTCTGTTTGGCACGTTTACCAGAGACTAAAACTTCGGGTAAGACACAGAGGCCAGACACAAAGCAAAGACGTTAGAGGCAGAAAAGCAATGGTAACAAGATCCAATAATGGCCTGGGTTGTGGGGGGACACATGCTCTGTATACACACGCCCTGGGGAAGGGCAGAGAGGCCGGGGTCCTAACACCCTCACAGGGACAGGAGACGTCACCTTGTGCCCGTGACAGAACAAAAGCTAGAACCGAGATCTCTACCAAAACAGAGATCCATAAAATGCTTCCCACTCGTGAAATAAGCACTACAAAGACTCTACCCCTGACCCAGGGAAGTGAAAAAGAAACTTGCCACCTACTGAGAATTCCAGGTGGGTCAAAAAAAAAGTCTCCTATAAGAAGTTGCAAATCTTACACCAATGCAATATGCAAATGTATCCAGGTTCTGAATTTATACTACTCTTGTGCTGTTAAGATAGGAACACTTCTATAGCTCCATATATTCAGGACTCACTGATGAAAAATTCTGATTGAAGATGAATTTGCAAACAACAAGTACATAACGAAAAAAATCTATTATACATAAGACACAAATTAAAAAAACTAGCACCATATGAACTTAACAGAATGTTATAGCAGGTTCTATAAAATAAGCAATTCTGAATTTACTAGAGGTTAAAAAAGAAGAAAGAGGATAAATAATGAAGCGACAGGCCACTATGGCAAAAAATAGACAAAATTCAAAAACATTTCCTCAAGGGACAGATATTAGTCATTTAAAATTAAAAACTCAAAGAATGTGAGACAAAAAGATGTGTTTGGTATGTCTGGTATGTTTCCATTCATACAAAACTCAGTACAAGCAAAACTGATCTATGATGATGAAAGTTGAAAGAACATTCATTGACCCTTGGGAGAGTGCTGCCTGAGAGGCTGTTCAAGGGAGCAGGCAATGACTTCTCTCCTGACCTGGATGATGGTCACAGACGAGTATTCACAGGTAATACCATAATTACTTCCTTGCATGCATGTTAAACAACCACATTCAATGGGTAGTTTAGACACAAACTGAACAAAGAAGATAAGTGAACTCAGAGAAAAAAAGCAAGGAGACAGCCCAGAACACTGAACAGAGAGAAACAGAGATAAAAGTTGAGAGAGACGAGAAACAGAAGATAAAACGAGATCTCACACACATCTGAAATGAGTTTCAGAAAGAGAGAAAAGAGAAAAGTCTGAGAATTTTCCTGAAGGGAAGGAGAGAATTATCAGAATGAATAAGCACACCAAATCCTGAGCAGAAAGAATTCATGAATATATGCCTAAACATATCATGGTGACCCTGTTGAACAGACAGAGAAAATATTAATAGCAACCAGTAAGACAAATTACCTATAAAAGAGCAACAATTTGACTGACAGCCAATATATCCTCCACACAATAGGTGCCTCCTATGGTTGGAGAAGGAAATGGCAACCCACTCTAGTGTTCTTGCCTGGAGAATCCCAGGGACGGGGAGCCTTGGTGGGCTTCTGTCTATTAACATTTTATTAATGTTTAATAAATTAAACATTAACATTAAATGTTCCATCTAGAACATTTTTCTCTCTAAGAACATTCCATGTTAAATGCATCCTTCATTCATTTCTTCAACAGGTTTTTACTGAGCACCTACTATGTGCCAGCCTGGTCAAGGAACTTCCCTGTTCTCTAAGCGCTCAAAACTCTGGATTCAGGTGAGTGATAAATGCTTTGACAGGAGAAATACAGATGCTCTAAAAGGACAAGGAAGTATATCTAACCCAGAAGAGAGAGGTCAGGGAAAGTTTCCAGGAAGAAGCACATCCAAGCTGAGATCTAGCAGATGAATGTAGCAAGGGAGGACATTAAACTCTGTGAGAACAAGGGAAGATTGCCTGCAATGTTGTATCCCTAGGATTCAGAATAGTACCTGGCATCCAAAAGGGGTTCTATAATTACTTACTGAATGAATGAATGAGTGGGCAAACCAATAGAATGGCCAGAATACAGGTATAAGGGAAAGAAGGTAGAGGCAGGAAACACTGTATGTTTGAACCCTAAAGTTCAGTACGGCTAGAGAATAGAGTATGGAGGTGAGTGTGGGGAGAATGGGATGATGGGGAGACAGGTGCAAGATGAGCTCGAAAGCTAGACAGGAACCCTTTTAAGATATGGTAAAGGGTTTGGATTTTATTTTAAAAGCAATAGGAATTCAAGGAAAGGTTTTAAGCAAGGGAGTGGTATATTAGATTTGCATTTGCAAAATCACTCAAGTCCCTAGTGTCAATGTCAGGGAAGTTAGCACTGTTCTATAAGGAGAAAGACTATTTCCTCACCAGCAATGTGAGGAGCAGCTTTCAGATTTCCACCCAAAAGAGCCTGAGAGAGAAGAAGGGAGGGAAGAAGAGAAAGGGAAGAAGGAAGGCAGGGGAGAGGGGCAGTGAGGTGGAGCAGGAAAAGGAAGGAGAGACCCAGAGATTGTGCGTGAACAGGTCTAAGAAATACACATAAAATTCTGGCTATCCACATCCTGCAGTGGGTGTGTTTTCCGATCAGCCCTGAGGCTTATGGCAGAGATAAAATAGGAAAAGAATATGTCCCCATCTCCAGCTGAACATTCTGTTCAGGCTTTTCAATCTAAAAACTTCAATGTGCCGGTCGGTACCGTTGCTGTTCTCATGTTGTTTGCCCTGCACTGGGCCAAACCCTGCCCCAAAATACCAACATATCACATATGAGTCCAGGCAAGTCTTACTAACTTTATGAAGTCTGGGTTTTTCCTCTTCTTGCAAAAGCAGTGAACCAGAGAAGGGTCTATGGTAATAATTATGACTTTTCCTTGTATGAACAGCTTCCATAACAGGGGTGGCAAGCCCAAAAGAGCCTAGCTGAATAAAACCATGCCCCAGCCAATGCCAAGTTCAGCAGCTTCTCTGCTGGAAGCTCCTGTTGGGACTGCAAAGCGCTGAAGGAGCAGGGGAGGTTCTGAGGATGTGTTCACGGGTCCTGGCACGTGGTACACTCAGCATCCTTAATATTCACAGCCCACGGCACATGCGGCTGCCAAGCCACAATCAGGTTGCTCGCAACGATCCGTTAAAGTTATTTGTCAAGATCACAAGCAGGAATTCCTCCATCAAGACCGGGGCTTCATTCCGTCCAGTCAGCCAGAAGTCAGCCAGGACAGTGAGGAAGAGTTAAATTGCAAGTTCTCTGGGAGGACCACTTTGGGCCTGGGAAGGGCAATGGGATACTAAGGAATGAAAGGAAAACCTGCAACCACAAGGATGAAGAAGCTGCCAGAGGAAGGAACAGCCAGAGGGCAAGAGAGAGTAAAGAGCCATTTCTAGGGGCAGCTCTGGTCAGCTGACTCGGCTGAACACTGCACAACTCAAGGAGCTCGGCCGGCCCAGACTGCAGCCTCCTGCTTTTGCAGATGGAGAGGAGCGTAAACAGAGATGGAGGGGCCCCGGGGTCCCAGGGCTGCGGTCTAGACACAGTTATCACAGTCAGCGGAAAGGGAGGCGAGCTGTGGTCGGCAGAGTCCACGTTCTGGGCTCTGACTAAGCCACTGGCAGAGGCCTCAGTCTTCTCATCTGCAAGATGGGGGATCACAATACTTGTCTCCGAGGGAGTCAGAGAGAAGTTTAAGGGCCGAGCTCAATATACCCAGGGCCTGCTCATCCTCAGGAAAGTCTGGAAGCACCCAGCCCTGGGCAGGCTTCTCTGCCCACACAGCTACCACAGCTCAGACCCGGCACAAGGGAGGTTCTAAGGTCTACTAAAGAACGTCCTGGTTTATCTTTCTCAGCACCAACCTACCATATGAATTCAACCAAAGCAAAGCTTTCCCAGGACCCAAGAGGCAGGGTGTGATGCTCTAAACATATTTCCACCTCTGGGAATAATAAACAGTCTAACATCTAAATTCCAAAAGATATTACTGATACTGTTTATAATTAGCATGCTAAATAAAACAGAATCAGATTGCTGGCTTTCAGAGGCTGAGCAGTATTATGCAGTTGGAAGAATAAATGTGTGTGTGAATCTATGTGTGTGTATATATACACATATGAATACAGACACACATGCACAGGTGTGCACACAAATACACACATACTACTCATGGGTCCAGCTTCTGAAACAGATTAAAGTATGGCTACAAAACACACTCACCCCGCTGGAAGTGGGAAGGGCAGAGGGAGTAGCTCTCCCCTCCACCCTCCATGGCACCCTGGCCAAAGATGGAGTCCATGAAACTGAATGGACCTGGGAACAGCTAAAGATGGAAATACAGATTAACCACGTTTCAAGAACTAAACTCCAAACTGGAGAATCATTTCAGAAGCATCCAGAATACTAAGTTGCTTACCCTTCATTAGCTAGAGGCTATCAAATGGCCTACACATCCCATCTTCACTCACAACACAAAAAGAACACCAAATATTGAAATCTCTAGAGCTGTCTAGCCTATGGCATTTTTTTTTCTCGAAATTAAGAGCCTGAATACTGAACTCAAGTATCTTCTCATTCTATCTACCTTTCCTTTCCAATTATACTTAGTTGTCTTTGTGATTCATAGCTAAAGAATAAAGCATGAATTTATCTGCAAGTATTTCCCCTCTCTGGATTTGTTGCTCATAATAATTCTGATGATTTTCAGAGAAAAATGCTGAAAGTGACACAGTGTCCAGTGTTCTTATCTCTTGTTTCCAAGTATTTCATCACCCTGCATGTAAAACAACAAGCAGACTGTCATTGGGAAAGCATTTGAGTCAAGTTCCCTAATGGGACATCGTACCTTTATATTAGTTGTATACCACAAAGAAGGGTCTAGTGCTTTCCATTTACTGATAGTTACTATGTGGTTGTTTAATCACAGTTTCACAGTGATTAAACCACTATGTGGTTGTTTAATCACAGTGGACCCAGCAGGATCAGTCCACTGACTTGGAAGGTTTTAAGGGGTTTAAAACACAAAATTCTGGCCTCTTCTACTAAAGAAGCAGAGAAGGCAACAGCAACCCACTCCAGTACCCTTGCCTGGAAAATCCCATGGACGGAGGAGCCTGGTAAGTGCGGTCCATGGGGTCATGAAGAGTAGGACACAACTGAGCGACTTCACTTTCACTTTTCACTTTCATGCATTGGAGAAGGAAATGGCAACCCACTCCAGTGTTCTTGCCTGGAGAATCCCAGGGACGGAAGAGCCTGGTAGGCTGCCGTCTTTGGGGTCTCACAGAGTGGCACACGACTGAAGCGACTTAGCAGCAGCAGCAGCTACTAAAGAAGACATGAGATACAGAATGAGCATTCTGCTAAGGGAGATCTGTTAGTTCCCCATACAGCGCAGGCTACAGTGAGAAGGCACACTGAGAATATGTGTTCCACAGGACGAAAACGGAAGAAAAAGTAAACTACCAAACTGATGAGTGGATAACAAAATGTGGTGCATCCATACAATGAGATAGGATTCAGCAATAAAAAGGACCCACATACCAACATCTCCTACAACATAGATGAACTCCAAAACCATGATACTAAGTCAAGTAAGTTAGACACAAAAGACCGCATAGTATATGAGTGCATTTAAATAAACATCCAGGAAAAACAAACTCTAGAAAGTAGGTAAAAGACCCTTAGCCTGGGCCATAGGAAGGGGTAGTAACAACACATGGGCATGAGGGATGTTTTAGGGGTGATAGAAGTGTTCCACAACTGAATTGTGAAGGTGGTTATACAACTGTATAAATTTACTAAAAGTCATTCAACTACCCTTAAGGATAAATTTTATGATATGTAGATTATGCCTCAACTTTTTGTAAAAGGGAGGAAAAAGTAGGGAAAATACATTTGTTGTTGGATTTCTTTAAAACTTGGGTCTTAGTCACAAGGTCATACTGCAGAATGTCAGCGCTGGCAGGAACATGTAGCTTCGTGCCTCCCTGAGATACATTCAGAGCTCACCTGAAGAAGGTGGGGCTGGGGCTCTAGGGAGGGTGAGAAGTGGTAGTGGTGGTGAAGACTGGTTGCTTACATAATTACTAGTCAAGCTAAAATGAGAACCCAGGCCTCTTGATGACTGGTCTAGTATACTATTCCCGACTTATCTTCATTATTTTGCTTCATGCAAACTCCCAAGGCATTAACCATACAGATAACCAGTCAGACTGATGTGCTTTGAGTCAAAGGTCAACATTTTGGGAAATGTAGAGAATATTGGACAACCTATGAATTAGTTATCCTCTGCTTGCTTCAGTGCTTGTATATTTCATTTTCTCGTCTTCTCAATATTTGTTTATATGTGTTTATATGTGTTTATATGCCGGTGTCTGACCTTCAGAAGGAAGATTCTTTCCTAACCCAAAAGAGTAACAGATGTGTGTCTTAGAAGCTGAATCCACTCTAAAGTTCTCACTGCTTCAGTACCACCAACAGCAAACATCCTAATTCAGACCTAGCCACAGGGACTTGTCTTTCTAATAGAAATGTAAAATAGATCTTTATTTGCCACAAAATTAAAATGTGATCCAATTATGCAGAATAGGAAGGGACTTGTTGTTGAATTACATTTAAAAAAAATCACCCACACTAATTTAAAACAATGATGCCACAGCCTTAATTACCTTGGGCTTTACTAATGTAGCTTTCAAACAGTACAGGAATAGGATGAGACACAGTCTGTGATAAAACATACACAGAAAAATAGGATTCTGCTTAAACAAACAAATGAGCAAGTTAAGAATTTTAAACAACTTTTGGAGACAAATTGACCACCCTGGAAATTATTAGAAAGCTTTAAGTGTCAACCAATATTATAGGCTATAGGTATGTGCCCCCCCTCCTCCAAATTCAAGTGTTGAAGCCATAACCGCTGCCCCCTATGATAATGTTAGGAGTGAGATCTCTGGGAGGTAATCAGGTTTAGATGAGGTTATGTGGGTGGCGTCCTCAATGGGATTAGTGCCCTTATAAGAAGAGGAAGAGACACCAGAACTTTCTCTCTCCATCATGTGAGGATACTGTAAAAAGATGCCCCCTCTATAATCTAGGAAGAAGGCCCTCATTAAAAACCAACTCTGCCAGCACCTGGGTCTGAACTTCTTAGCCCCAGAACCATGAGAAAATAAACATGGTTTAAGCCACCCAGTCTATGGTATTTTGTCACTGTAGCCTGAGCTAAGACAACCAACTACTTCCTACAGTTGTGCAGACCTCTGTACAGTTCACTACAGTGATCAAGGTGAAGTGATTATACAACACCCCTTTTTCAGGAACTCGACCAGAGGTTAGTTATCCATGTGCATTAAAGTACGTGAGAAAATATTTAGCCTTCCTAAATTTGCATTTTGCAAGGGGCTATTCTTGCAGTGACTTACTTATACATTTATAGCCTATCTCCCAATGCTTTCGCCTTGGCATAAAGTGAAAATTAAAATAGAACTGCATATTTAGCTCAACTTCCCTGTCACAGAACCAGTCCTTAACTTTCTAAAATGTATGACTTTAGCCTTAAAACGATGCCCATCTCCAAACTACTTCACTTTTCAGTTGTCTGTATTCACTGGGGCCAGCTGGATGGATGTGCCCAGGATGCTGGGGGTTCCCCCGAGAGGCAGGTATCTCCTTCTCTGAAAATACAGGTGAAAATATGCAGTTAATGAGGAGGGACAGAACTGTGCTGACCAGTATGAGTGGAAGCTCAGAATTTAAATATACCAATGACCTCAGACTCAAGAAGGATCCAAACTGGCCCAAGGGATCAAACTTGTCTAGCCAGTCTTTGTCTAACAAAGCCCCAAAGTATTCCCCTATTCCACCTGACTGACCCAGGCGATACCTAAAGTAGAAAGAAAAATTCCAAAACTGAAGGCAGTACTTGTACAAGTAGGTCTGTGAGCCCTAAAGCAGAGAATCTTTGGGGAAGGAACAATATTCTCTGTTACAGAGCCCAATACCATACCTGTTACAACAGGAGCAAATAAAATAACCTCAAACAGCACAATCTCTAAACTATCAAATCCTATGTACACCCTAATTTTCTCAGGTGACACAGTTTACTTAATTTGTGAAAGAAAAAGACAGAACTGGAAATAATAGAAATATGTAAGGTGGGCTAAAGTTATGGATATCTTGTTCTTTGAGAAAAAAATTAAAAGTAAAAGGAATAAAATGAACTCACTGAAATCTTGAGTAATAAAGAGGAAAGATTACACCACTCTAAGACAACTAGTTTTATGGTCATAAAAATCTCCTCTGAGCCATTTCTTCTCAGGATGCTTATAGAGCCTCAACTATTTAAAAGCTGACATTGGACCCTTTCAGCAACCATTTTGGCACCAGGGACAGACTTTGTAGAAGACAATTCTAAGGACCAGGGCGGGGCGGGGGTGGGGGGTGTGTGGTTTGGGGATGATTCAAGCACATTACATTTATTGTGCACTTTATTTCTATTATTATTACATCAGCTCCATCTCAGATCATCAGGCAATAGATCCCAGAGGTAACGGACCCTTGCTTTAAAACATAATCCAAACTTATGCTTCTTCAGCAGGAGCCATAACTCTCTTCCTGCATCTCTGCACAGAAAGGCCATGACCCTCAGCTTTCCCTGGCTCTTGGGATGGTGGCCAAGTGAAAAGTCAAGCTGGAGAACTCC
This sequence comes from Odocoileus virginianus, assembly GCF_023699985.2. Taxonomy (NCBI): domain Eukaryota; kingdom Metazoa; phylum Chordata; class Mammalia; order Artiodactyla; family Cervidae; genus Odocoileus; species Odocoileus virginianus. Next base: position 37,913,944 of record NC_069679.1, on the reverse strand, counting down.
CCAAGGTGGGTCTCAGGTAACCAGCTGGTTAGATTTTATCTTGCGTGGGTGAGTTTAGCCTCGCTAAGCCAAGGAGGCACTTGGCTTGGGCTGAGAATGATTTCTGTTTAGGTTTCTTCAGGCCTTGATTCTAAACAGCCGGAAGAAAGGCTCCGCTGTCTCGAAGGGCACCTTTCAAGAGAAACCAAAATAGGACGCTCGCTGAACAAAAGGGAACTGTTTGGCCACCAACGTGCTGAACGGGGTCTGCCCGTAGAACTGGAAGGGCTTTCTTGCAAAGTTAAAAAGACTGAGAAGAAAACAGCAGCAAGAAAAGATTCATCCAAGAAATCACCCACTCCAAACCTTCCTTCCCCCACATAAGTGCCAATGGATAAAATTTAAACCTCTTTGAAGAAAAGTCCAGCCAGAGATCAGCTTTCAGGTCTTAGAAGACACCGGCGTCCTAAGGCCTCCCCACTGTCAGATCAAACACACACAAAACAGTTCCTGATACGGGCTTGGTTTCCCCCGTACCATACAAAACAGGCTTTCGTGTTAATCTACTTACCGCACGGTGGGGAAAGGACTCTAATTTCACAGCTTGGAGATAACACAAATAATTCATGTGACATATTAGCAGAGTATCTGTGGGGAAAGTGTTTTGTTAGAGCTCATTGAAAACAATAGGAGCTCGGCCACCACATCAGAAGGTGAAGAGGGGGCCCTTCCAACAGGCTAAGCCCCCTCCTGTCTCACTCCTTGGAGTTGTTCCAAGTCAACAGGTCTCCCTAATTACACAACACTTTTATAATTTTGGAGAAGGCAATGGCAACCCACTCCAGTACTCTTGCTTGGAAAATCCCATGGGAGGAGCCTGGTAGGCTGCAGTCCATGGGGTCATTAAGAGTCGGAGACAACTGAGCAGCTTCACTTTCACTTTCTTTATTCTTTAGTCCGTCCAAGGTCTGCGACATTATCAACTTCTTTCCAAGGCCTTCAGAGGCTACTGAATATGTGAAAGGCACCTGCAAACTAAGTGCCATCAATGTGCAGACCAGCAAATCCACTAGAATCATCAACATTGTCACCACCTCCTTACCAACAAACACTTGTGTTGTGCATTTCTCTGTCTCTTAATGGTCAATTTAAAAATAAAAATTCTTCCCTTATCTTCCCTTAAGTTTCCCATGACTAGACCCATCCTTTGAAGATCTCATGCTCTTTCTCAAGACCTTCTTTCAAGTTTTTCTCCCATGAAGTCTTTCTCCCAGGGCAGTGTGGAGACCTCTCCACAGTGATTATTCATTCTATTTCTCCCAACCTTGAGGTTCTGCCAAGCGTGAGGCAGATTCCCTTTAGAGACAGGATAAATCAATCCTGGGCTGTGCAGAAAGTTTTTAAAAGGTGGGGGTAAAGGGCAACAGCTCTACAATCATCAGTTAGACATGTTGGGAAAGAGACCACCACCCAAGCAGATAAAACTCAAATGCAATCCGGAGCATCAATATACATTAAAACCTCACTCTGAATTAAAGACATTCTTGGTTTGGGTGTGTGTGTGTGTGTGTGTGTGTGTGTGTGTACATGCATGCCTTGTGTAGGATTTCTGAGTCTAAAGCCAGTTTTTTTATGATACTTTTCTCTGTCACTGTACCAATCCCTCCTCTTTACTTTCTCAACCATACCCACCTGAACCTTAGGCTTATTTTCTCAGTATTGCATTTCAAAATCCAGCAACAAAACCTGGTGTAAAAATTTCACCTTCAAAAATGCTGCTTCATAACATCTCCACCCCAGCTATCCCTCCTGGTTAAATGATTGCTTGTTTGTTTAATTCCACAGCTGACATGTTGTCTCATACTCCCTGCCAGACCCACATTTCCAGCTGCCCAGAAGACACGTCCCCGGCACCTCCAACTCAGTCATCCAAAATGGAACCTCTATCGTCAAGCCATCCCAGCCAATAATCACACCCAACTCTGGGGCTGACTCACTGCTGTCATTACTTCTATCATGCACCTCCAATTTCACCTCCGAGCCCACCTCTGAGCCCCATTCCAGCCCCAGGCTGCAGTATGTCTCTCCAGAATCACCACAGAGATCCCCTAACTGGGCTCCTTCTCACCATCAATCCTCTACCCCAACTTCAACATAATTAGAGTTAAGTACTCGTGTGTGTGTGTGTGTGTGTGTGTGTGTGTGTGTGTACAGTCTCTCAGTCATGTCCAACCCTTTGCAACCCCATGGACTGGCCCACCAGGCTCCATCCATGGGATTTTCCAGGCAAGAATACTAGAGTGGGTAGCCATTTCCTTCTCCTGGGGATCTTCTTGATCTAGGCATCAAACCCGAGTCTCCTGCATTGGCAGGCAGGTTCTTTACAGATTGAGCCATCAGGGAAGCCCTTAAGTACTTTATCAAAAAGAAACGAGGTATTTTTCATTTGCTCAAAATTTTGCCCTAGAAAAAGGTCCAAAAAGTTTAGCTGGGTCCCTACCTTCTTTCTCCTTCTTCATCTCCTGGTCCTTGCTTCAGCAAGGCTCAGCTGCACTCACCCAACCTAAATGTCCCATGAACCTGCACTTCATGAAACTTGGCCCCAAATGCATGCTCACATTTTGCCCTCTAGGCTAATCACTTGCCATTTTTCAAAAAATTAGGCAGATGAACCCATACAGTGAGCTTTCCCTGATTCTTTTTGAAGTCTTTTTGCCCTCTTATGTGCATTATAATTTTTTTAATATTATAGCACTCTGTATTTTTTTTTTAATTACTAGTTAATGTGTCTTTCCTGCTCATCAATTCCTTTCATTCAACTCTGTACCTCCACTGACCAAGAGGGGATCTGGCACATAGTAAGTGGTCAATTAATACTTGATGCATCAATGAAAGAAGGCAATTTATTGCATCACCTTTAAACATCTGAAGCTTTCGAAGAATATCAGATTTTCTTGTCTCATCCCAGTTTTGCCTTGGCTGGCTCATTTTTCACATATTGATTCTAAACTGTACCATCACTAGAATCCTGAGGGCAGTCACTGAATCCCCAAATAAGAGACAGAGATGTACAGAAGACTCAAGACAGTATACAACACTGCCCTCCAGGTACTGAGACCCATGAGAAGATAAACTGAGCTGATGCAGCAAAATGTGACTTCAATAAAGACTGTAACTAATTAACGCTAAAACCAGAGTGTGTTTGCTACTAAGAAATAGTAACGGACAAGACCAATTAATACCAACATGTTGTCAAACACCATGGTAATTTTCATTGTAATATTTTACTGGGAACAATATGATACTGATATTGTTTTTTACCAAAGTCTGCAGTAAACTTTCTCTACTATTTTCTTAATCCAGATGCCAACCATGGATGCTATGTAGTTTTTCCTCAAATGCTCATGGAGTTTAAAAATCAACACAGTTGATCTGAGATATAGAAAATGCTCAGTTATTTACGAAGAAAATTTGCTTTCAATATTTTGATCATCAGTTCAGTTCAGTTCAGTTTAGTCGCTCAGTCATGTCTGACTCTTTGCGACCCCATGAACTGCAGCATGCCAGGCCTCCCTGTCCATCACCAACTCCCGGAGTCCACCCAAACCCATGTCCATTGTGTTGGTGATGCCATCCAACCATCTCATCCTCTGTTGTCCCCTTCTCCTCCTGCCCTCAATCTTTCCCAGCATCAGGGTCTTTTCAAATGAGTCAGCTCTTTGCATCAAGTGGCCAAAGTACTGGAGTTTCAGCTTCAACATCAGTCCTTCCAATGAACACCCAGGACTGATCTCCTTTAGGATGGACTGGTTAGATCATCAGAGTAAGCAATATATAGTGAAAGGTAAATATATCTTAAACCATATAAAATCTCAGATTCCCTGGTGGTTCAGATGGTAAGAATCTGCCTGCAAATGCAGGAGACCTGGGTTCAGTCCCTGAGTCAGGTAGATCCCCTTGAGAAGGGACTAGCTACCCACTCCAGTATTCTTGCCTGGAGAATTCCATGGACAGAGGAGCCTGGTGGGCTACAGTCCATGGGGTCTCAGAGCTGGACACAACTGAAGCAACTGAGCATGCTCACATAAAATCTCAACTCTTCGGATGAGGAGTTTCTGGGGTTTCAGATTACCAGGTGGGGGTGCTGACTGACAATGCTGCCGATGCACAACAATGGAGTGAGGGCAGGTGAGAAATGCAGAGCACCAGCAAAATCCCTTCCAGATGGCCTCTGCACGAAAACATGGAGAGGAGGTCATGGAGTCAGAAACCAAGTCCGGAGATGAACCAAGTAAGTCTTCAGGACCTCCCCGGACACGGTTGGAAATCCATGCTCATTTACTGCCAAACTTCCCCGGTGATGCCAGTCCTCCTGCAGGTTCAGGGCTAAAGTCTCTGGAACCAAAGTGAAGAGTAATTCACCCTGGGACTTTTAAATTCACATGCCCCACTGGGAGCAGCCATATCTGAGGCTGCCTTCACAGATCTCATTTCTGCTCAAGGGTTAGCTTATGACTTAAGGCATAAAAATATGTCTTTATCTTTCTGCTGTGGCAGAAGCTGTTTGGCCAATGTTCTTTCTTGGGAGATGAATGACAGAATAAAATGACTGTGGTTCTTGGGTCCTTAATGCTTTCTCCCCAGCTTGAGACATGTCCATTAATAGAGGCTCTCAGACATGATAATAAGGATGAAAAGGTTGCAACGAATACACGAAGCCTTGTTTACAAATGCTATCCTTGATACTATAATTGACTTGGTCAGCCATAACTGATACCTGTCCCCAGGCAAGCCAACCAAGTTGTTAAAAAGCCAACACAAGCAAGCACTTTAATGCTAATCATGCATTTTCTTTTTGATCTGCCTGACTGGTACAATATGTATGTGCCTGTGTGTGTATATGTGTATGTAAATATGTATGTATATTTGAAGATATAAAAATTTACTTTTTCACTGAACAACGGTTTATTTCCATTCCCTGACTGTTCAGTATTATAGGATCGGGGCTTCTCTGCTAGAGTCTGCTTCTTAAGGACCAGCTACTCTAAGTCTGTATGTGTGTGTATCACCCACACCATCACAATACAGATTAGACAAAATAGATGCTTAATGGTGTAATTCACTTTACAATGGCACTATTATTACAGCATTACTCTATTTTCATTACTACTGCATATTAGAATCAGCTTCCAACATGTTTGAGTGAAGAAATAAAACAACCTAATCACAGTGCCAATTAATTCTGTAAAAGTCATGTAGTATATCAAAACGAAAACATTTTCACAGCATCCCAGGAAGACAGGATTCCATGCCTGACTCACTTCCTCTAGCTTCCTACGCTTCTACCCCACCATACTTTGACCTAACCTAGTCCAATTACAAGGCAAAAATCAATCAAAGACCCTTAGCAAGCTTAATTGATTCTCTAAAAAAGGATATTATAATCCATCAGCACACCCTCATCTTGTGCTAACATTATTTTCCCAGATTTACCCAACATCATTGTAGTACCAATAACTACTCTTTCTCACGCTGCTCTCTCATCAGCTCAAATACTGTAACAGCAGAGTGATTTCAAGCAGGTTGTGAGTCTCAGAGAGTATTGCTTGCAAAGTGCATGTAAATTATTAGATTACATTACAAGTGAAAGACTCAGCAGTGGGTCACCATAGTGGAGCATTAATGTAGAGCAAGTTGAATGGAACCCTTGCAGACAGGCTTCTCCAATGTGATTTTTTTTGGCAGGGAGGAGAAAGTGACTACGGGGGAAGGGAGGGCAGGCAAGGATGGGGTGCTGAGAAATGAGACATGAGAGAACCCCGAGCACAGTGGGGTGGAGGGTGCTCCCCCAGTCTCGATGGTTGGAGGGGGCAGCCAGCAGGACCACAGGAATAGGGAGGGCAAAGGCGAGGAAAGCAGGCAGAAGTGGGACTCTCCTCTTGTTCAGTTGCAGGTATGGCGTGTAACCTCTGGGAAACCAAACAAGTGGCTGATGGGCTTCAACTTAAGTGATTCGTCTGAACTTGGCAGGATCTGGCCTATGGCAGCTGAACTGAAGGACTGGCATAGGATCCAGTCCAGGAGAGAGGACTGGTAGTTAAATGAAAGGCCCTTGATGTCCTGGGACTCATTAATTTCACAGAGCAACCAATCAGAAACAGGAAGCAAAAGGAGCTGCAGACCTTCGGAGGAGACGGAGAAAGGTAGCCGGAGGGGCCTTCTTCTGGGTGTACTCTGCCGTCAACACCATCACCAGAGTGACACTGGGGGTGAGCCAGGCATCCCGCCAGAAGCTGTATGGGCATCCTCACAGGTGAGCTTCTCAAGCACCTTGGGATGCCGGCATCATTAACATCCCCAGTTTTCAGGTGACATAAGGAAAAGACTGAGTGGTGAGTGAACTTACCAAAGGCCACACAGTTAGCACACCTGGGCCCCATTCCCAGCAGGCTTGTAACAACCATGTAAGCTATTCATCACGGTCTGAGTTGCTCTAGACTGGAGCAGGCCTGGACCTGCCACAACAGAGGGCAGTATTGGTGGATCCAAGAGAGACAGAAGTGGGACAAATTAGTGTGGCTGGGTCCAAACCCAAGACCCTGTTGGAGGTAGGAGCAAGTAGAAGCTGTGCTTGTAGAGCTGGAAGTGCAGACCTGAATCTTCTGAGATGACAAACAGCTCTCCAGGGCAATGTGGGAGACAATCTGCACAATTCATGCGCACCTACTTTTTGCAATGTATTGAGCAGGTGTGAAAGAATACACCATGGAGCTCATCTTCTTGGGAGGACCTGACTCTTGCCCAGGAAATAATACTAGAAGGCACTGTAAAGAAACCTGGCAAAGGAAGAGCTGACATGATGACTGAACGAGCAAGGTCATCTATGTGTCTGAACACTGTAAAGGAGAACTATAAGAGGGAGAGGGTGAGTCTTATCAGGAGCTAGAATGACTGTAGGATCTCAGGAAGCAAGGAGATTGGATCAAAAGTGGGAACTCAGATGGGGAAGAAGAGGAAGAGGAGGAGGAGGGCCTATACTAGCAAAAAAAGAAAGTGAAAGTGTTAGTTCCTCAGTCGTGTCTGCCTCTTTGCAACCCCATGGACTGTAGCACGCCAGGCTCCTCTGTCCATGGGATTCTCCAGGCAAGAACACTGGAGTGGGTTGCCATTCCCTTCTCCAGGGGATCTTCCCAACCCAGGGATCGAACCTGGCTCTCCTGCATTTCTGGCAGATTCTTTAGCCCCAGCCCATGCTAGGAGTAGAGGTAATAGAGGCTGAGGTCAAGACAGATGTGCAGGAGAAACCTTAGAAGTCTTTGGTCAAAGGCGACCCAGACAAAGGGCTACACCATGATGTCACCAGGAGGACTTAAGATCAAGCAAGGCAGCGAGTCTGACTTCCCTTGTCTATTGCTTTCTCCCCAGAGCTTACTTAGCACAGTGCCTGGCACAGAGAAGGTGCTCAGTAAATTTTTGTCGACTGAAAGAATACCACCCTTGCGCCTGTACACAGTGATGTCAAACTGCAAGCAAAGAGGTTCCCAGAATCTATATGCTGAACCAGACTAGACAGATGCATGTCTAAATGAAATAGGATGCTAATGAGCATGTACTAAAAGGGCATAAAGATCTTGAATGATTACAAATAACGAGTATTTACCTTATTTTCCCTCCCTTAACTCTTCCTTGAAATTATAATAAAGTAACACTTGGAGTCCCACATCAGTGACTATGGAAGACCTCCCTCCCTCCTTCCTCCCTTCCCTCCGTCCCTTCTTCCCTCCCACAGTCCGGCCACGGCCCACAGAAAGGCTGCTTCAGCCTCATGCCAAGGACATGGGTTTTCAACTTCATGGAGCCACCCATATAGATTGTGAAACCAATCTGGTGGCTCATGACTTGTATTTTGTTTTTAAATAACAGAGGAAAAATAACAGAGCACTGCAGGTAATGGATAATTTATATGAAAAGTTTACTGATGTATGTGATATATCTGTGTACTGGCTTTCAATATACTGTGTTTTTCTCATAATAAATACATGAAGGACACTGTACTAGAGGGACAAAACAAATACAAGGGCACTTGTTTTCATATTCAAGCTGAATGACCTTTGTTTTCCTAGCTAAATACAACCATCAAAGGTGCTGCTCTTTGGGCCAGAAAACTTGCTCCATCCTGAAACATCATGAAATTCTCTGCAATATACTACGTTCAGAATCAGTTCCCTCAAAGTAGCATCAGTTTCAGAACACACAGTCTTTTTGAAAAAAATGAATTTATTTTTTTTCCAGTTACAAAAACAATACACACAATAATTCAGGAAACTCAGAAAATAGAGAAGAGCACAGAGAAACTCATAGATAACCCCACTATCCAGAGATGATCACTTTATCATTTCATCATTTAGGTACATTTGGGCACATGTTAATACACATACACACGAGTTTTTGTAAAAATGATCCCATTCCATGCACACTACTATGAAAGCTGTCACTTTTCACTAAGCACAGGATCCCAAGCATCTTCCACTACAATGTGAGTTTTACTGACTACATAGTATTCCATTTACAGACTTGCTCAGGAGCATCCCCATAAAAGGTCCAGACAAACCCTCTGCCTTGAGGAAAGATGACAGCTGCTGAGAGATGCCCTCCCCCACTGCACAGCTAGGGCTGGCTGCTTCCAGCTCCAGAGAGTTTAAGGGCTCCAAGAACAGGATGCCCCACTCTATGTCCCTTATTTTACTTACTATTAAGTCAGAGCAGGAGATGCAGACACAATTTTCACTATGCTCCTGAATGGTTTTACTGGCAGAGCCACAAGTTCACTAGCTAATTTTTAAAGAACAATAAAAATGCCCGATGGGATTAAAAAATAATAATACTGAGAATGTTCTGCTATTGATGCACAGCCAAGACAAAGTGTGCTGATCTTCAAACGTATCTCCACCTAAGGCTGGGTTAACCTGCATACCTATTGTAATAGCCTCGGAGGGGGGCATCTCCTGGGGGAAAGGAACTTCTGAGCATCTTGACACAGCATGCAAGTGGAAGGAACAGTGTTAGGGAGGAAGAAGATCTGCATTCTAGTCACAGCCTTGTTACCTACTAGGAATGGGGCCTCAGGCATATTCTGACTTCTGTGAGAACCAGTTTAAATGGGAGGAGAGGGTAGATGAGATGATTCATAAGACCACTCCTGGATCTAACAGGCTTTAGTCTAATAAAACATGACCGATGGCAGTCTCGTGAGTGAGCCCTACATATATGTGAACATGCACCCTCACGCTCAACATTAGAAATCAAGCTTCAGAATTTTCTAGAGTCCTCTCAGGAGTACCCCATTTATTCTACTGATTCTCCTGGGGGTCTCAAGAAAGTTTAGCAGCTCACCAATCTTGAGGCACTTTCTGTAGAAATGTGCTTATCCAAAGTGGGTCATGAGTGCCAGAAATGGTAAAATACAATTCTGGCAATTTCACCCTTGTCAGCATCAGTCAACCAATATGATCACTGAAAGGAGCATCGTCTTTGATTATCAAAGTATTTCATTTGCCTTGCTTTCCCCCTGCTTCATTACCTGCACAATTGAGAGTTATGGGCAGTTCACCCTTCCAGGTGCCCTGTCCTTTCAGATATATTATCCTTGTCATGCAAACGTTCCTTGGACTACATGTTGTATTGTCCCCATGGCCTTCTTACCATCATCCACTGGCTTTATGATTGTACCATGAAAATGAAAAGCAATGCAGTTTATTGAAAAGTTTTTACACTTGTGAAATATACCCTTGTTTATTCTCTGATTTGACTCTCAGAAATCCATTAACTTTTAAGCAGTCACTCTTCCCCATGACTGGCATCGATCATAAGGGATGATACAGGTCTCTTTGCTCCTGGAAGGGCGGCATCCCATCAGGGCATCTCTTCTCCATCTCTGTCCATTTCTTCAGGTTTCTTTAAAACTAATTAGAAGAGTCAATAAACATGCCCGCCAATTCCCTTAACACACTCGGAAGCACATCGGCCTGCCCTTCAGACCTGTTTCTTGTTCTGTTGCTCCAAGTATTCCCTTACCTGCCTTTGTCAATTGGCATTCTCGACAAGTTCGTCATAACTTCTCAAAGTGTCAACTTTTCCTCTGTTCATCGTCCTTGTTCAAGATAATTTAAAATTAGAAAGGCACGTTCCCAGCCATTACAGAGTCAATGCTAATTTCATTCTCTTTTGCACGTAAGTCTCCTTCCCTCTAGAGATTCCCTTCCTTGGTTCGCAGCCCCCACTCCCCAGCCCCCCAAAGCCAGCATCCTTAATCTCTGTAGCCACGACCCCCTTCCCCTGTTTCACCACTCTCATCTTCCCTCCTCCCAAATACTTCACCCAGTGAAACACACTTTAGTATGTGGTTCTCCTTCCTTCACACCACTTCTGAGAGAAATGTCTGTGTCTGGAGATTGTAAAGTCACCTTCAGGAAAGAGGCATACAGTTGGCTGTCAATTAATCAGGATAAGACAGAAAAAATTACAATGTGTGCGTTTCTGCTTCTTGGTACATGCATTTATGCTCTGGGGATCAAGAGGATTTCTGCGCACAACCTAAAGTTCGCAGCGATACCTTTTTGTTGGGCTATAACGAATTCTCTACCTAGCAGCAATTCTCTACCTAGTCATTAATAGTCTGGATTATTTAAAACAGTGATTACCATACTTTATTATAAATTCAATTGTTGGTCCCTCCTGTTTTTCCCCCATTCTGTTTCACCTCTATTCTTTTCAACCTGCCAGTTTCTCCTCAGTAGCACCCTTCACTTATAAGTCAAATGACTCTGTATGTATTAATTTTTAGTACCACATCGAGTTTGACATACAGATTTTAAGCCAGTTTATTCTCCCCCATTAGGCACAGAACCAAACATCACCATTCTTGTCACGTACACAAGTCCATCAAGTTTCAGAGTGTCATTTATACACTATTTTATTGCTTCTTACTTCTTTCACACACGCCTACCACTTACGTACAGCAACTTCACAACATTCATATTTCATAAACTTCATCAGTATTCAGCCAAATCCTCCCCCGAAGTAAGCTAGGTATTTTTAACAGTGTGCTGCCTCTTTCACAGGCGTGAGAATCCTGTACTGGGTGGTACCCTTCCTGGTACCCAGGAAGGACCTCATTTATCATGGTCTGCTCACGGATGCAGGCGCTTCCTAATTGTTTTCAAAAACTTCATGATCATTGATGATCAAAACTCCAGTGCCCAATCACTTTGTTAGAGATGACTGGAGGCTGGTGATTATAAATCCTCAACACCTTGATTATTCCTCTTTATTTTCAGCCTCAGACTGAGCTCTCAGGGAAAGCAGCATGGGTGTAGCAACTACCTGGGAGGGCCTGGAGGCCTCCAGCACTTCTCAGACTGTGAAACCTATCCTCTCCATTGCTGTGGGCCCTACAGACAGTACCTCGGAGGCTGCATTCTGTGGACAAGACAATCACCAGGAGACTGCAGGGCCACACCACTGCCAATGTGCCACAGCACATAAAGTGATGAGACAGTTTGTAATAATGATGTGTCAGCGGAGGCCATAAACGTTATGTTAGGGAAAAAAATATGTTCTTCCACCAACACAAGGGAATTGCTACCTATAATTCCTTTTAACATTAGCACGTACGTAAGAGCCAGACCTGGAATGGAGCCTGCCTAACCCACGGGCTATGGTACATTTATACTTCTTTATGCCTCACTCCACTTTTCTAGCCATTTCTTGAGACTATCTCCTTGATGTCTTTACTCCAAAAGCAAAGTAATAACAACAACAAGGCTGTCACAAAAGAACACCAAGACTCCCAAGCTGAATTTTCAACAGTAGGATATTAAAGATATCACAAGATAACTACAGATGACCACAGGTGGGACAGCCCTGAGAAAGTCAGCTCTTGATGATACGGTACCACACTGGTCCAGTGAACAAAGGCCTAAGCTTGGACAGAGAGCTTCCTTTGGGGAAATCTACATGCTCCTTATTGTCATTTTTGAAACTCTTCCTTCTAACTCTAGAATTTCCTAACTTGACGAAACCCTATCAATACATATAAGGAAGAAGCAAAAGTAGTTGATATTTCTGTGTCCCATTACACAGGGGAAAACTGCATGTTATGGTAATATAGCACATAACTTATTTGTAAATACAATAGCTTTCCTAAATTTTTGAGAATGAGTTTACATCTTCTAGAGAAAGAATTAGAGTCCAGACTTGGATTGAAATTTTAAAGTAAAAACCTCAACTAACCAGAATCAACTAACTGACATGAATTTCTATTCTGCCACTTGCAACTCAGAGAGCAAGGGAGGCAAATAACAAAACAGACAGATATTGAGGATTTAACCCCCCCAAAAAAAGTTTCCCAAGCTCCAATCAGGACAGATTTAGCCCAATCTCTAACACCGTCTCCATTTACAGCTCTATAATATACAATCAGAACTCATCCTCAGAACAGTGACCCTGCGGTACCCTGCTGCCGCTGCTGCTGCGTCACTTCAGTCGTGTCCAACCCTGTGCGACCCCATAAACGACAGCCCACCAGGCTCCGCCGTCCCTGGGATTCTCCAGGCAAGAACACTGGAGTGAGCTGCCATTTCCTTCTCTAATGCATGAAAGGGAAAAGTGAAAGTGAAGTCGCTCAGTCGTGTCCAACTCTTCGAGACCCCACGGACTGCAGCCCACCAGGCTCCTCTGCCCATGGGATTTTCCAGGCAGGAGTACTGGAGTGGGTTGCCATTGCCTTCTCCACTGCAGTACCCTAAGGATCCCCAAATCTCTAAGAAAGATTCAATTACATCCTCAGTGTTCTTCCCAGGGCAGGAAAGGGGACAAGCACACTTTCAAAACACATTTGACAAGGAAAAGACAAAAAATGTTTCTGCTCACTGTGCCAGAAAAACAAATTCATCAGTGATGCCTTGGTACTCTTATAGGAAAATCATGGTTTATTGTATCTTAATCAATGCTTGAACACTCTATCTGGAGAGTTCTGGGCAAGCATTAATTCACAAGGATTCAACTCTATTTTTCTTAACATACAGCTTAATAAGATGGGTGAACATTTTAACAGCCCATTTCAAATCAACACTTGCCCTTCTGAATGAGATACCAAGGGAAAAATAAAACAAATCCTCATTTAAAAAAAAACATTTTATTTTAAATGATGGAAGGGAGAACATCTTGGAGAGACAGAGAGAAGCAGAGAGGAGGTTGTTCTTAAATTCCCAGCAAAGAAGACAGTCTTCATTTGCAGAAAGGTACTGCACATTCTAGCTTGGTATTCGCTCTGGCACCTGAAGGCCTTTCAAAGCAGACTCCTCTTGCTCTACAGGTACCTATCTCTAATCTGGGATGAATGGGTCAGGGGTCCCCTCCAGGAGGAAGGAAGCTGTCTACCTCAGAGTCTCTGCACACTGGCTTGTACAAGACAAAGAGGATACGACATTTGAGAACAGTGACATTTTCTATAAAAAATTTTGCATGTGAGGCGATCACATTGCAACTCACTCCCCAGATACCTGAAATGTAGTTAAGGATTTTGCTTCCACAGACAGAAATGCATAGATGAGCTTAGAAGGAGACTGGAAAAATGGTGAGGGTTGGGGAGACCACCCTCAGAAAAAGTGGTACATGCTATAATGGACCACACTCCATCAACAGGGTTCTAAGCAACACCCAACTTAGTCTTCCGACCTCACACCACAACTTCCTCAAGGTAAGAAAGGAAGACTCAAGAGAAAACTGTGCATCTTAACTCAGAAGTGACAAAGAGTATGGCGCGTGAAGAAGAACACCTGGGCTTGCCTGATTCACAGTCCAAAGGCTAGCTCTGGACAGGAGTCAGTTTGCTTTCAAAAATGATTCAGCTGTCACCAAAGACCTTCAGAACATCTGCATCTGGAGGCATTATCTATTGCAATTAACAATCCCGCACTTCCCTACATCCCTCTTAGGAGTCTGGTGTAGAAACAGCAGTATAGACTATACGCCCCCAGCTCTACCGACTTGAAAACACGAGCTTAATGTCTCTTGGTTGGGGGGGGGGGGGCGGTCCGTCCCTGCAGCCTTCATATTTCAGTTTCAGAAACAGAGACATTTTCTAAAGCCAAGGGCTCCTCTTAACACCAGAAGATTTTGGAAAATTCCAGCAGGTGACTAACAACAACAAAAAAAAGTCTGCTGTAAATGTTTTTAGGCACTCAGGATTTGACTTCTGGATTAATAATTCAATTCTTTTTAAGAAAGAAGGGGGAAGCAACAGAAAAGGTTTTCATAATCATCCTCAAATGTATTTTCTAAAATTATTCTATTACATTTTTAAAGGGTATAATTATAAATGTTTTTATGAGCAATTTACTGGAAAATGAAAGTCCCTTCGTTTCAAAAATAATTATTCCATCCCCCTGACACAGAATTTTATCCCAGCCAGTAGCTCTTTCAAACTACAGGGCATCATTTGTTCACCGCGGAGAGCCAGGTCCACATAAGAAAAGCTCATCTGAGAATCAATCTCTAGAAAACGCTCGAAATTGCCAGGCAAGAGCACCGACCAGAAAGTGAATCAGCCAAGACTGAAGTGAATTGTGGAGAAGTACTTTGAGAGGCAAAGATTCCTGTGGGTCTAGAAGTCCTCAGGGCTACAACTAAACTTGTTAACTGATTTTAAGTCAATCTAAGCTCAGCTTCCAGGGGGTTCGATCTCAACCCAACTGAGCTTTTCAGTGTTAATACCATCTTTTGGCTTCGATTTTTCCCTTAGGTCACCCTGCCCTAACAGCCATCCACCTGCAGCACCGGTGTTCCAGACCAGCGGTGTGGCACACAGCCCCCTGAGGATAACTTTAGGGAGGTAGAATGTGTAAGCTTCTGGCATGCATATACTAACGAGATTCTGAAAGAGGGTTTTTAACAACAGTTATGTCACAATGCTCAGGGCTCCCTGAAGTCCCTGAAAGCCTTGTTAAATTAAAGATTCGCTGTGGTTCAGCCGCTTCATTCTTACTTCCCATGTTGTCTCCTGCCTTTCTTCCCTTTCACTGGGCTGAAAAGATGGGGCTGAACAACAAAAGCCATCATTAAAAGCACCCAGAAAACAAAACAATTCTGCTGAAAATGCTAACATACCCTGCCCCGTTGTAAAAAGAAGGGGAGGCCATCTTTCAGATTATAAAGTCACATATTTGATTTTGGAAGTGCAGGCACTAACGGTGCACAGTCCATTCACCCGTGGATTCCCAGGAGTTTGGAATCCAGCAATAGCTTCAAGTCTACCTAGGTAATGTCTCATGAGGTCACCTCAATGTCATGAGAATCCTGACCACAATCTCTGCAGACTGCAAACACTGGCTGCCTGGAAGCTAACCCTGCTACCTCCCCAGAAAGCATCCCCCACATCAGAAAGCGGCTCTCTTCACTCAAGGCCAAGGACTCCACTCAACCCTCCTAGAGGTTGAAAATGCTGATTTTAAGGTGATGGTGTTTGCTTTTCCTTTTGCATTGTGTGCCTGTATGCTTTAAGTGTTAAAAAGGCGTAATCACCTAGTGTGTAGGTTAATTTCTTTCCGATATTGTAATTTATGCAACATTAATACTGGATGCCAGCTCCAATTTTCTTGCTGCTTACACTCTGGGAGCCGACTTGCATATTCTGCCAATTCCATTACATCATCTGAAAACCCAAACATTTCCCATTTTCAAATCACTCTCATCTACTGAGCATACTTACACATTCCCTCTTTTTCTCCCTAGCTCACATGCACAAAGATTGGTACCCCCGAGGAGCAGAGAGTACATCTGAGGTTAAAGTCTGCAAATGCACATAATTTCTGGAAGCTATTACTACTGCTGTGTTAGCTAAAGGATGCCTCCATCTCTGACCTTCCTTTTCCATTCAGACTGTTATATAACAGAGTGCCTGCGTGCAGGATGTGAGTTGAGTGTTTGGGCCTTACCTCCTCTCCCTCCCCCCATTAACTCTCTGGAGGGATGGACAAGAGGTGGGTTCAAAGAAGAGGGAGTTGGGGGTGGCCCACTAGGGGGCAAGGGGATGTGGGTCAGCAGGTCAGTTGCACAAGATGCATCCTATCTGCACTTCGTCCCTCTTCCCTTGTTCCTGAGCCTCCGGGGCTGGTGGTACCGAGAAAGCCCCATTGGTTATATAATTTGCAAGAACAGCAAGTTACGGATTTGCTAGTCGGTTCTGCAGCCTGCCACCCTGATCTCTTGCAAGAACACCTTCTGGCAAGAATGACACCTGAAGATGCTAATAACACACGGGAGGGGGATGGCTAAGACAGAGGGGGTGGCAGCACAAACCAGAAATTAGTGTGGCTTCCTACATACTATGTCCCCCTCTTCCAAAAAAAAAAATAAGCCTCAGAAACACATGAAGGGGATTTTCTCCAGTGTTTCTGATTAACCCTGTTACATAACCCGCTCGCATTCCAAATCCACCGTCTCAGGTCTAAATATACTCTTTGCAGCCAAAAGCTCTCTACACACAAACTCACAGAGCTAGCGGCAGGTCCCGGCCCCCCGCCCCACCCCCCCTTCCTGTACTCCCGACCCTCGCTGCCCCCTCCCTCTCCCTTAAATCGCGGTTTGATGTGTTCGCTCTTCCGAAATCGCCTTTAATTAAATGTTTTTCGCGTGTGTCATCCTGATGGCTTTTACTGTACTCGAATTCCGTGAATGGGAAAGCGCCTGGACAGGGGGTGTGGCTAAGGTGGGGCGGGGGGGCGGGGGGGAATACTGTAAAACAGCCAGCACATGATCAGCCATATTCCTACCTCCAACTCTAACACTGAGAGGAAAGGAGGGCTCTGGGGCCCCCACTTGCCTCTCCCAGCTCTCCCCATCTCTACCTGAAGCTGAGTGACAAGAGGAGGGGGCCCGCTGGGCCAGTGCCCAACCAGGGTTGGAGATCTTCTCTGTCCCCCAGCCCTGGGCAGCTCGTGCGAGCTGGCTTCCTCCAGAGTGACAGGCGTGATTTATACATTATTTACAACAGTAATTAAAGCCGTAGCTTCCTCCTGTTCTTTATAAACTCTGGGCGTTTTCAAATAATCACCCACCCCCGAGAAAAACCCCACATCAGGTTCCCATACCTTTAAGAAAGAGGAAAGAGGGTGAGCTTTTCCCAATACTCCACTTTAATTAGAAAAAAAACCAAGGAGGGGTCATGGAGCCACCCCCCCCCCCCCCACCAAACAAACACAGACACACGCACACAGATCCTACAAATGAAGTGTGTAAAAAATTGCCCGGGGCGGGGCGGGGGACATCGATCGCACTATCCAACAAGCATTCAACTCGCACTGACCATTCCCATGTTCTTGAAGAAACGCTTAGCGAGGGAAGGATTTCCCAGGGCAGAAATAAGTTTGGGTGCCTTGCGATCTTTCTTTTTCTGCTTGTTTGCCTTTGCAGACGCTCACTCCGAATGCGCGTGGAGCGCCCCACAGGACCGCCGCCGCCGCCGCCCCGGGCGCGCTGACGCGCACACGCCCCCCGCCAGCCTGGGCGCCGGGCTGCGAACCCCGGGTCTGCAAACTTGCGCACCTCCCCTCGCCGCGCCCGCCAGACAACTTAGCGAGCACCTCACACGCCCGCACCCCGCTTCCCCCAGCCCTATCTCCAAATCCCAAATCCATGGCTGTGCTCCAGGGAAGGTACCCACGACGCTCCCCGCCCCAAGTCCAGAAGCGCTCCCTTTCCACCGTCCCCCCCGGGGGGGGGGGGGCTGCCCTGATCTCTCACTTCTAAAGCCCCTTTCACCTCTGCGGGGGGCCGAAAACCCACCACGTCGCAGGCTGCCCGGGCCGAAACTGTCAAGAGGAGAAAAGGTAAAAGGGGAGGAGGAGGGCCATCAAAAGGATTTTTTTTCTCCCCCTTCTTAAAAGGACACTGCCGCTTTAAAAGTTTCTTTCCCGGGCCCCCACTCTCCGGTCCTCCGTATTTTGGGGGAGAGTATTTAATTTGAGCGACGCGGCTTTCTTCCTCGCTTTGCAGAAAAAAATCAAAGCCAGGGGGTGAGCCCGCCGGCTGTCAACCCTCCTGCCGCCTCCCCCGCCCCCCTCTCCTCCCGCAACCCGACAACGGGCTGCAAAAGTTTGCAACATTTCTGGGGGGCGGAGGGGGGAGGGGAAGGGGGTGCTCCGAGCTCGGGGCGCCGCGGCCGGCTCGCGCGCGGCCCCCGACCCTGCGCCCCAGGCGCCCGCTCCCGGCCGCCCCCCGCTCCGCGCCGGGGCTCCCGCCGCCCCCTCCTCAGCCCCTCTCACAGCCTCCTACCTCTGCTGGTGCTGGAATAGCTCTGTCTGCGCACCGGGGCGGGCGGCTCGCTCTTGCGGGCGGATTCCTGGTTCAGCGGGGTCTCCCTGGAGCCGGCGGCCGCGTCCGAGCCGCTGCTGCCCGGCTCGCTGGCGGCGGGGTCGGGGGCTGCCGGAGCTGACTCCATGTTTTTTCCCAATGTAGAGATCGCTGGAGATGGCGAGCTCCGAGACTCCCTCTATCTTCTGTTTTCAGAGCAACTCTATGGTACCAAAAAAAAAAAAAAAAAAAAAAAAGGGAGAAGGAGACCGGGGAGAGCAAAAGGGAGAGAGCAGGCGGCGGCGGGCGGGCGAGCGAGAGCGCAAGGGAGTGCGCGGAGTGTGTCTGGGTGGACGTGAGTGTGCGCCCGAGAGGGGATGGGAGGCGGGTCTGGCCACAGGCAGCGCTAGCGAGAGCTTCTCCAGCCGGCCCCCACACCCACATTCCCCACCCTCCAGACCCCAGACCGAGAGGCGAGGACTGGCTGCCAATTTTGGGA
Source organism: Odocoileus virginianus (assembly GCF_023699985.2). NCBI lineage: Eukaryota > Metazoa > Chordata > Mammalia > Artiodactyla > Cervidae > Odocoileus > Odocoileus virginianus. The sequence continues at coordinate 37,895,115 of NC_069679.1, read as the reverse complement.
GGTGGGGAAAAGAGTGGAGGAGGAAGGGAGAGCCTCCGGTGCCCCAATCCTCCTCTCTCCTCGGCCCAGGGACAGCAATTAAGATTGGTGAGATTGATTCTGTACCTACTTCTGGGACTCTCTCGGGAGCAGAACTCGTCCCCATCAGCAGCCAGCCTGGGAAGAGACAAATCCGGTTATCCACGTTGGGGACTCGCAGGTAGCTCCCCGCCAGCCCAGTCCAGGACTGAGGAGATACTGAAAAGGAATTCGACCTGCGCTGACATCCCCAGGAAGGCAGAGGGTGGGGGAACTGAGGGTGTGGCACTTCTTACTTTGGGATGGGACGTCCAGTGGGTTTCCCGTATCGCTTTGATGTAACTGTGTGAGTTTAGAACTGCCACGGAGAGCCAATTTCTGGTATGGTTGGAAGAGATCGCTTTCAGCTTCTTCGCTGTTTTCTCCGAGAAGGGTCCAGAAACCACTTGGCAGGGCAATTTCTACTGGAGAAAACTTTGGCCTGTTTGGTCGATGGCTATCTAAGCTGGATGAAATATGCCACACTGCATCTCGCTCATGCGTAGCTGCTAATTGTCAATTCCCATGGTACTACTGCTATTAAATGTACAGTCTCATCCATAAAAGATATACTAGAGAGGCGTTAATAACATCTGGATGATAACATTCAGATAATTAACAGCTTTTAATAAGTCACATCATTGTAGGCATCATTCTGCACACCCAGCTTTCACTGAAACTCCCCAGCACATAGTAGGTGCTGAATGAAACCCAAGGGTGGCAAAGAACTGCAGCAGTGTTACTTTGATCCCAAACTCCAGTATGAAGGAACAGTACACATTGGATGAGTGGAAAATATTCAGGTGGTAGTAGCTTGATTTTCTTGTCTCAGTACTCAATCTACCATTTCCTATTGCCTGCAGAGACAATGATGAAATCAGTACACTTTTAACACATACCCCCACCTTTCTTTCGGAAGATTTGCAAATTTTGACAACAAAAAATATTGTTATATACCAGAAGGTGGCATAAATATGTGTATTTAGGGGGTGGGATGGGGAGGGAATCAGGGAACATTTTGCTTTTTGCTAACTTCCTGGTTTGGAAAAAAAGACTTTTCAAAAATAAGAGAAAAAAAACCTAGTTAGATAATAGCCTAAGAGGAACCTCCATATGCCCAACTTCACACATGGTTTGTGTTACCGTTACTGATCTTGGTCTGATTTCAGATACACAATGCTATTTGCCATGGTCTGTGTGTTAATCAGCAAAACCTGTGGTCCACTCTTCGGAGTGATGTAAATGAGATGTGAACAGTTTTGATACCTTAATCCAGTCTCTGCAAGGAACCCTGGCTTTTGCCTGTCTGTTGGCGCCTACAAACAATGCAATGATTGTCTTCTCCCTGCCCCCCAAATCAGATGTGTGGGTTTCCCAATACATCAAAGCACAGATTTCCAGAGCAGTGTTCACACCTTTTATAACAGGTTAGCATTAGCCTGTTAAGAAAGTTCTTGATGCACTTGACCCAGCTTGTCACATTTGACTTTTCTAAGTAAACAAATATATCAAAGTGCATAGTTTAATGAACACGTTCCTCTGGGACAGTAAATATGTCAAAACACATGCATAGCCCCATATTGATTTTTAAATATTTGGGAGGAAAAAAAACTTTTCCTGTTAAATTTCACTAATGATTATATTTGGGATGCAAGCAGCTTAAAAAATATCTATGGCTCATTTTAGCTACCAGTAGCAGCTTATTAACATTTTGGGTGAAATCTATTCCCTTGGGCCTTTAATTGATTCCTTTGCTATTCTTCTTTAACTAGATTGGTATCTGTTTACCCAGGAAAGACTGTCCTGAATATGGCCCTAGTGACCTTAGTTAAAGATAGAGTCCATATTCCCCTCAGCGGTAAATTGCAGCTCCCAAAAGCCGCTTCTCCTGCCTTCCTAAAACAATTACTGCTTCTGCAATTTAAAACAATTGGGAACTCAAGTGCTTTCCTCAAGGGAAAAATAAAAGTGAGTTAGATACATTGCTTGGCTGTCAATCATTGTTACTAAAGTGTAAATTACTTGGATTGGGGAAGCAGTGATTAGGAATATATTTCTTTCCTTCCCTCATGTCCCTTCCCTGATTACTAATTAAGGCTTTCCAATTTTCCAAATATTTGGAAAGATGGCAGGTTTCCTTAGACTCTGTTCATTGAGAAAGGGCAGTACTGTTTGCGTAAAAATGGTTATTTTACTTTGCACTACTGAGTTGAGGCAATGGCTTAGAAAAATCTATGCTTTGTAGAAGAGAGAAGCCTAAAACCCATTCTTTGCAGACTCCTCTTGCCCTCACCAAACTCACCGCAACTCCCCTACCTCCGTTTCAATCACAGGCTCCCCCCACCATGATGATTCTATGTTTTTCTTATTCCAGGGTCATTACGGGGAAACTGGAGGGTTGGCTATGACTCCCCTCTCTCACTTCTGCCCTTCACTTTCCACAGCCCAGCAGACTTGCCAGATGCTTTCAATTCTAACTGTGATATCTGCCCTTCCTATCTTTGGCTACCATTATCACTCCAGTTCCAGACATTATAGCTTGCCTAAACCATAACCTTCCAAATAACTGGCCTTCATTCTTATAACTATTCTAATCCATCCCAGAAAGCAGTGCCAAGTTCATTATCCTGAACTACAGCTCTCATTTCCCACCATGTCACTCCCCTGCTTACAAGACTTTAATGGCTCCCTATTGCCTATCCAATTAACCACTAACTAGTCAACAAGGTATTCAAGACTCTACCTCACTTACCCCGCACCAGGGATGGCAAATTGATCTCATCTCATGAGGCACTCCCGAGGTCAGTTGAAAAGGTGTGGGCTGTGAATGAGGAACGCTGTCTCCCTTGGGTGGAGTTCTAGGAGCAGGATACTGGTACCAGGAGTCTGCCAAACTGCCTAGCATCCTTACATACTTCCTGCAATCCATGTGTCATTCTCAGACCAGACCATGTGCCGCTTCCCTCTCCTTCTACTTGTGATGCAGGGTACATGCAGAGACATTTGCTTCTGCCTCTTCACTGGTGGCTCAGTGGTAAAGAAACCGCCTGCCAATGCAGGAGATGCAGGTTCAATCCCTTGGTCTGGAAGATCCCTTGGAAAAGGGAATGGCAACCCACTCCAGCATTCTTGCCTGGAAAATTCCATGGAGAGAGGAGCCTAGTGGGTCACAAAGAGTCAGACATGACTTAGAGACTAAACAACAGCAACAAAACACCTTCTCCTGAAATGTCCCTTCTGCCTTCTCTGTTAACTGAATCCCTACATTTCTTTAAAGGTCTGTTCTATTGGGTTAGCCAAAATGTCGATTCCAGAGTGGATTGTCATGCCTTTGTCCATGAGGGGACTCTTCTATACAACTTTTATTTACTCCAAACTATATATTTGAACTGTCTTAGTTCTTTGCACCCCTCTTAAGGCCCCTGGTCCACCTTGTGCTGTGGCTGGTTGAATATCTGCCTTACCCTCCCTGTCCTAGAAAACAGGGGTTTACCCTTGCACACAGTAGGCACACATTAGAGTTAGTGGATTTGAGAAATGGTCTTAATCATAAGGTAGCATGTCCACACAGTGATTCCATTACACAACATGAATGAAAACCTAAGTGTTTCAATTTTCAATCACTTGAAATAAGCTTTTCTTTCCTGGGTAAAAGATTAGTTGACATGTATGGGCTGTTAAAATTTATATATGCAAAAAAATTGTTGACAGTTATTTTCTTTGCGTTTCTTGGAGAGAAAGAGAAGGAAAATTATGGAAATATATAGAATTTCCTCGGGAGAGGGGAGCTTTCTACAACATGCCTAAGAACAAAGGAGACAGAAAATTAAAACCAAGTGCCCAGGCAACAAGTTTCCTTCCTTTCAGCAAAGCATCAAGAAACTGAAGCTGGACATGATGCTCAAAATAGAAGAAAGTCAAAAGAAAATGTAGCAGCTCTTCGGCATTGATTGGAGGGGCTCCCCCATCCTGCTGCAAGGTTTGTAGGTTTATAGTCAGAGCCATCCCAACTAGAAAAGTCCAGATTATGAAGACCCCTTTGTTCAACCTGGAGAAGGAACAATGTAAATCTCAAGTCCCCTTAGAGGGGAAGAGGAGAGCCAGTCTTGCCAGATGCTTGCAAATAAAAAGGAAGACGAAGGCCTGCAGCCCCCACTCTGGATAATCCTCTCCACCTCTCTTCCTATTTTGTACAAGAGGAAACCGAAATGCAGGGAAGTGACTTGCTCAAGACCACCCAGTTAATCCATCCTGCCATGGATGTGGAATCCTCTGATTACCTGAATTCAAGACCCAAATCTGCCACGTACTAGCACTGTGGACAAGGATGTCACTCACCATTTTTATAATGATATTTCCTCAGCTATAGATGAGGGTTATTAGGAGAGTTAGATAAAACAATCCTTCTAAATCCTTCCAAAATGCTTGCCACTCAAAATGTTGCTATTGTTCTTTTTAGTGTTAGTCACTCAGTCATGTCCAACTCTTTGTGACCCCATGGACTGTACCTTACCAGGCTCCTCTGTCCATGGAATTCTCCAGGCCAGCATACTGGAGTAGGTAGCCATTCCCTTCTCCAGGGGATCTTCCCAACCCAGGGATTGAACCCAGGTCTCCTACATCACAAGCAGATTACCATCTGAGCCACCAGGGAAGCCCTGATTGCACATCTTTAATTTAAAAAACGATATAAAACTTCACTATTCAATGCAGTAACCACTGGCTGCATGTGGGTACTGAGAACTTGAAATGTGGCTAATTCAAACTGTAATATATGATAAATGTTACAAATCTACATTGGATTTTGGAGACAGTACAAACATTCAAAAAACTAAGATCATAGGATCTGGTCCCATCACTTCATGGCAAATAGATGGGGAAACAATGGAAACAGGGACAGACTATTTTCTTGGGTTCCAAAATCACTGCAGATGGTGACAGCAGCCTTGAAATTAAAAGATGCTTGCTCTTTGGAAGAAAAGCTATGATCAACCTAGACAGGATATTAAAAAACAGAGACATTACTTTGCCAACAAAGGTACGTCTAGTCAAAACTACGGTTTTTCCAGTAGTCATGTATGGATGTGAGAGTTGAGCTATAAAGAAAGCTGAGTGCCAAAGAATTGATTCTTTTGAACTGTGGTGCTGGAGAAGACTCTTGAGTGTCCCTTGGACTGCAAGGAGATCCAACCAGTCAATCCTAAAGGAGATCAGTCCTGAATATTCATTGGAAGGACTGATGCTGAAGCTGAAGCTCTAATACTTTGGCCACCTGATGCCAAGAGCTAACTCATTGGAAAAGACCCTGATGCTCGAAATATTGAAGGCAGTAGGAGAAGGGGATGACAGAAGATGAGATGGTTGGATGGCATCACTGACTTGATAGACGTGAGTTTGAGCAAGCTCGGGGAGTTGGTGATGGACAGGGAAGCCTGGAATGCTGCAGTCCATGAGGTCTCAAAGAGTCGGACATGACTGAGTGACTGAACTGAGTACAAAAAAGGTAGTGTCTCATTAATAATTTTATATTGATTGCATGTTGAAATGACAATAGTTTGGATATACTGGGTTAAATAAAATATATTATTTAAATTATTTCATCTATTTTAACTTTTAAAAACATACTAAAAACATAAAATTACTATGTGGTTCACATTATATATCTACTGGGCAGGGGTGGTATGGAATATATCAACATATGGTACATAGTAGGCATTCTAATGATTTAACTAGACTAATTGCTAGGTTTCATCTGAGGGTACCGTTGGGCCAAGAGTTAGCATCCATCTTGTCATTTTACAAAATGTTAACTGTGCTCCTGCTTTTCACAGGGCATTAAGCTGAGTGCTAAGCAAAACAGAAGCAAAACTAGTGTGTTTTACAGGGAAAGTAATGTGCTCACCAAAACTAACTGGCATTCAGTGAGAAGGCTCTAGCTGCCCTAGAAACCACCGCAAAAAGAGCTAATAATCTCCCTCAGGGAATGAAATAGTAAGGGTTCTGCCCTGAGCAGCTAATGTTCCCTTTTCTCGCTTCTGAGACTGAGGCTGTGGACTTTGATAAGAAAAAAAGGTACTTGACCACATGCAATTGCCAGGTATCCTGCCGTCTGACGCTTCCAACCTGAAACACCTAAGCTTCCCCTGGGTGGGGTGAGGTGGGGTGATGTATTGGGTCAGTGTTTGAGAAAGAACCACCAGGAGCCCACTGGTACTGAGCTCACTACCCTCTTTGACTGGCTTTGGAAAACACGAGGGGAAAGAAGCCTAGACTGTAAGCTCCTTGAAGGCAGGCGTTGTGGCTCACTTGTTGCCCGGTACATTCTCAGTGCTGCCCTGCGTCTAGCACATTGGTGATTGCAGTATTTGTTGACTGAGTGAGTGGATGAGGTATTTTTGTTTTTTTTATAAAGAAGCTGTGAATATATCAACAAATATAGGAGTACAATTTATTGAATACCTATTTAATATTAGATTCTAAACACCCTTTTATGTTTCATATATACTTTATAGATTGGGTTCCTCTACTTTGTCATGAAGCAATTTATTTAACTTCTCTAAAGATCCATCTTTCTTTCTATAAAATGAATTTGATTACCTTTTTTTGTTTTGACCACTTAAAGCAGAGTTGGTGAGGGTCAGATAAGATAGATGAAAGTGACTTGGGAATTCTTAGCGGAGTCCCTCCAGTAGAACTGTATTTGTGTTACCCAATATGATTGGCACTAGCCACATGTGGCTATTGAGCACTTGAGACATGGTTAATGTGAACTAATATTTTTTTTCCTTTCAAATATATTATTTTTTTTCAGAGAAGTTTTAGGATCAGCAAAATTAAGCAAGAAGTGCAGAGATTTTCCATATACTTCCTGCTCCCACACACTCACTGCCTCTCCCACAATAACATCCCGCACCAAAGTGGTACATTTGTTATAATCAATGAACTTTTATATTGACAAATCATTATCACCCAGAGTCCTTAGTTTACATTAGTGTTGTACACTCCATGGGTTTTGACAAATGTCTAATGATATGTATCCATCATTATAGTATCATACAGAGTAGTTTCACTGCCCTAAAAATCCTCTGTGCTCCACTTATTATTCATCCTTCTCTCCTCCCAACCTCTAGCAACTATTGATCTTTTTATTGTCTCCATAGTTTCGCCTTTTCCAAAATGTCACACAGTATGCAGCCTTTTCAGATGGGCTTCTATCACTTGGTAATATGCATTTAAGTTTCTTCCATGTGATTTCATGGTTTAACAGCTGATTTCTGTTTAGCACCAAATTGCATTCCATGTCTGGATATATCACGGGCTTCCCTCATAGCTCAGTTGGTAAAGAATCCGCCTGCAATGCAGGAGACCCCAGTTCAATCCCTAGGTTGGGAAGATCCCCTGGAGAAGGGAAAGGCTACCCACTCCAGTATTCTGGCCTGGAGGATTCCATGGACTGTATAGTCTATGGGGTCACAAAGAGTTGGACACGACTGAGTGACTGTCAGTGGATACTTTCATTTATCCATTCACCAACTGAAGGACATTTTGGTTGCTTCCAAGTCATGGCAATTATGAATAAAGCTGCTTTCAACATTCACGTGGACATTTTTGCTTGGACTTGAGTTTTCAGTTCCTTTGTGTAAATACCAAGGGGCCCAACTGCTGGGCCATATGGTAAGAGTGGGACTTCCCGGGTGGCTGAGAAGTAAAGAATTAACCTGCCATGCAGAAGATGTGGGAGACTCCGTGAGTTCAATCCCTGGGTAAGGAAGATTCCCTGTAGGAGGGAATGGCAACCCACTCCAATATTCTTGCCTGGAGAATCCCGTGGACAGAGGAACCTGGCAGGCTGAACCTACAGTCCAAGTGTTGCACAGAGTCGGACACGACTGAAGCAACTGAGTATGCATGCATGGTATGAGTATGTTGAATTTTGTAAGGAATTACCAGAGTGTCTCCCAAAGTGTTATACCATTTTACATTTCCACCAGCAATGAATTCGAGTTCTTGTTTCTCTGTACCCTCTCCAGTATTTGGTATTCTGGAGTTTGACCATTCTAAGAGGCTTGTAGTGGTATCTTGTTGTTTTACTTTGCATGTCCCTAATGACATATGATGTAGAGCATCTTTTCATATGCTTATTTGCCATCTGTATACTTTCTTTAATGAGGCATCAGTTCAGATCTTTTGCCCATTTTTAAGTGGGCTGTTTGTTTTCTTGATGTTGATTTTTAAGTTATTTGTATATTTTAAATACCATTCTTATCAGATATGTCTTTTAAAAATACTGTATTTCCTCCCAGTCTATGGCTAGTCTTCTCATTCTCTTGACACTATCTTTCAATATTAATTTTAATGAAATCCAGTTTATCAGTTCTTCCTTTCATGGATCATACTTGTGATGTTATATCTAAAAAGTTATCACTGTGTCCAAGGTCATCTAGATTTTCTCCTTTGATACCTTCTAAGAATTTTATAGTTTTGTGTGATGCATTTAGGAATACGATGCATTTTGAGTTAATATTTATGAAAGGTTGTAAGGTCTGTGTCTAGGTTCTATTTTTGCATGTAAATGTCCAAATGTTCAAGCACCATTTATTAAAAAGACTCTGTTTTCTCCAGTGTATTGTCTTTACTCCTCTTTTAAAAATCAGCTGACTTAATTTATGTGGGTCTTTTTCTGGGCTCTCTGTTTATGTTCTCTTGGTCTGTTTGTCTATTCTTTCACCAATACCACACTGTCTTGATTACTGTAGCTTGGAAGTGGATTTTTTAAATTTTATTTTATGCCAATTAAATTGAAATAGCCATATGTAGCTAGTGGTCATTGTAGTGATGGTGGAGGATGGTGCACCAAGGCAAGGATGGTGCAGGCCTTTCATTTCAAGTTTTAATCTTTTGAACTGCTGAGCCACCTTCACATGGATAGCCACTAATAGGTTTTAGGTTCCATAAATATTTATTTTACACCTACTGCAGAAAGATGCTGTAAGAGATTCTAAGATGAATCAGGTAGATTTTATATCCTCTATGAGAAACCAAGACAAGTCAGTCAGCACCTGAATTCTAAGCTATGTAGTATTAAATGCCATGGGACAGGTTCAGATCAAGTGCTAGGATTTTAAAGAAAGAGACAATGTCCCCTGTTGGAGAAATCAAGGAAGGCTTCTTTGAAAAAGGAGCTTTCCATGAGTTATTTTTCCTGGAGTCAGGACTAAAAATACACATTTAGGAAGTGGTTGTGGGAATAGATGAGCTTTTTGCAAGGAGAATTGAAACCGCTGACTACATTTTTGTTCTCCAGGTGGACCCACTCAATGTTATATACAGGTATTTTTCCATTGAGGAACTATGTAAGAATCTTTTTCTGTACAAGGCAATGTCCCAAACAGAATATATCTCAAACATATATACTGTGCATTCCAGTCAGTGGTTCTCGAAAGATGGTCCCCAGGCCAGCAGCATCATCACCACCTGGAAATTTGTTAGAAGTAGGAACTTTCTACACTCAAAAGCTTTTGCATAGCAAAGGAAACCCACAGAATAGGAGAAAACCTTTGCAAATGATGTGATTGACAAATAATTAATCTCCAAAATATATAAACAAAGACCACCTAACTGGTAAATGCACATGCATAAATAACTATGAATTCTAAAGAAGGGCTCTTCTTGTGACAGAATACATCCATGCCTCTGTGGGCTTAACTTGGCCTATGTCTCCAACACAACCACAGAACCCCCTACCTGCTCCCCATAAGGAATCTTACCATAACTAAATCTATACCAGGCTCATTATGTTGGTCATAGTTATACAGAGAGGGCTTTTTCCCCATTTTTCCACAAAAACTTGGATAGAGCTTAAATTTTAAAATTAAAAAGAAAAAGGGGGAAAAAAAATAAAAACCTGTTAAAGTAGCCTGGGGCACTGATGATTCAGAATGCCAGTTCTGTCCTGGTGAAGATAGATGTTTAGATGGAGAGCCTGTGTGAAACTAAGTAAGAAATCAGCAGGAAATATTTTCTGCTTAACAGATCAGAAGGGTGACAAAGACAGGAGCACTGTTTCAAAAAGCTACATCATAGTAGATATTATGGGTCAAACTTTCCTTTAAAAATAGTTCTAAGTTGATCCTCTCTTTCATGTCAAAAGAAATGTAGTTGTCCCCCCAAATTTAGCTAGCCATCTCACTAAATAATTTTTTCAATTTTGCATATATCTGTTACTTCACAACAATGCCGGATAACAAAGCACCCGGCAACTCAGTGGCTTACCGACACAAACATTTCTTTCTCCTTTTTATGTCTGCGGGCATGTCGGGGTTCAACTGGGCTTGGCTTCTGGTGGCTGGCTGGGTTTAGGTTTGTTCTACACGTCTCTCATTGCTCTTGGGACAGTTGACTGAGACCTGCTCTGCTCGAAGCCAAGTGCACAGACCAAGCCTCCCAACCGAGCATAAGTCTAACATGCATGCATCACATGGGCTAACAGTCCGTTGGCTAAAACAAGTCATATGACCAAATCCAAAGTCAAGGGGTGAAGAAGTATCCTCAGCCCACCAAGAGGTGAGAGCAAGGATCTAAAATGTATAGCACTACTTACTGTAGCAGACTGAACAACAGGGACCAATAATTCAATAATCAGAGATGGCTTATCTGTAGACTAGAAGTTCTCAAGCTTAGCTGGACACTGTAATCACTTGGGAGTTTTAAAAATTACTTCTGCCTGGGTCCCATCCTCAGAGATTCTGATTTAATAGGTTTGGGGTGC